>NC_069784.1:77987349-78297516 GCF_027406575.1 Nycticebus coucang | reverse complement strand
ACAACTCTTTTCTTTCCCATCACTCAAGATAAGCTCATAGATTTCTTCTTTGATTGCTCTCTTTCTGGCACACCCATATCTAGCATTTTGCAAATCCTATCAGATCTACCTTCAATATACAGGTTGTCCATAAGGTTTGTGTGCAATTTATTATGTTAAACCCTATATGCCTAAAAACAAACAACTGTTACCACTTCTAATACATTGGACCAAGCTTCCATCATCTCTTGAGTGAGTAATTTACAAAAAACAAAAACAAAACTCTTAACTAGTGCCGCCCTCCTATTACATATAGACTATGGGGTTTATTGTATAAATCTAGTGAATTTAGTGCTCCAGACATTGTTAAGACAGGTAGACATGAATGAAGAATGTAGAAACATGTGCAAGAGGTTTTGATGTAGGACTGGACACCATGACAGAAGCTAGGTAGAGGTCACTGAGAGGCCACTGAAATATGGAGTCTTTAAATTTCACTCAGTATATAAAGAATTCCAAAGCAGAGACACGTTATGGCAGTGGCTTGTGATTCTGTAGGCCAAGTGGAGAGCGTCACTGTGGCTCCAGACCATCAGACTATACATGGAAAACTGCCCCTTAAACAGCACAGAGATTAGGGTGCACTCTCCTGGGCAGGGGTTTCAGGTTCGGGATGGGGGAAGCAGTAGGGAAAATGGAGGTGATGTGGAAGACAGCTCCAGAATTCTTCCCAGATGCTTGAGGCTCAGTTCAATATGCAGGACTAGCTCCAAACCACCTGCAAAGAGCAACTCTCTGGTCACAGTACAGGCTGAATTACGGTGTTACGTGCAGTATATCTATCATTCCACCAGATGAGTGTTGAGGAAGGCAGAGGCTACCAGCCTGACTTTTACTTCTAGAGTTACTACCAAAATGCACTATCCCCATTTCTTCTTTCGTTGATAACAGAAAAAGCTATCATGCCACCATTAAAAAGTAAACAATGCTCTTCACCATGTCAAGGCTAAAACCCTTGCCCTCTAAAGCTTCGGGGTCAAAGTACAGTATGTGCTAAGGTCAGTTTTCTATTTGTAATACTTCAGTTTGTAAGAAGCTAATAAAATTAATGTTGCATTTTAATTTCTTTTCTTTGCTTATTGCTATTAAAATGTGCTCATATTTCAAATGTGAGAGAAATAAGCGCATTAGTGACTTAAGTGCTGTACTAGCTGTGGCACCACAGTGATGGTTAGTGGCTCAGTCCTAGGGGGACCCAGCCCAAGATCCATCTATCATCTAATTGTTAATGAAAGGAGGTTGTATTCATCAGGACTTTCTCAGTAAAGTGTACAAAATCAATTCACACTACATTGAGCACCGAAGCAACTCACTGTCCCCCATAACTAAAAACAGACCAGAGCCTGGTTAAGGCCAGCAATGCTTTCTTGGTTTCTCAGGTCTTGTTTCCTCTGTGTTACCTTCATTACTTCCGACTTTTTTCACGGTTGATAGTACAGATGACCAACAATATCTCAGACTCAGAAAAAGAGGTTTTCTTCAAAAGTCTGGCATTATCCTAGAATTCTGTATGGTCCAGATTGGGGTTATTTGGCAGAAGGGTTATTTCCCAGAAGTTAAGTGGCTACCCTGGAGCCTCCATATGTGGTCGGGTAAGAAAATGAGTCTCACCTAACCACAGGGACCACGAAGACTCCCCCAAAGAGATTCTGGGCAAACACATAAAGAAACACAACCCAGAAATGCATCACAGCAATATTTTAGACATTCTAATTAGGATGATTGTAACTTTGGTTTGTGACCCAGTCTGGGAATATGTTGATTCAATGGTTGTTTATAATCAGTCACTCTGTTATCTTTCATCAGACTGGGACCCTATTAAGAGTGAAAGGAATAGATCTAGGCACTTAGTAATTAGACAAATCCAACAACGTCCTGGGAAAACTGGGAGTTCCACATACTCCTCCTCCTCCTTCACAGCACACATCATCCTCCCCCATACATATTTCATCATCCACTGTCCTGGCAACATGACCAACCCATCCCCGGAGAGACCAACATACCTCACTGCTCAATTCTGATGGCAACCTTGCAGGTGCCTTTGTCTCCTGACAACCTGCTTGGATGTACACTTGTCTTTCTGTTGCTCTCAGGGTCCTCTCTGCTTGTGATAACTGAACTTTGGCTCTCCTGACAGTGCTTTTAAGTAGCCTGCTGTCTTTTTAATCCCATCAATTTCCCGATTTTTAATCCAGTCAATCTAGTTGTGAAGCAGCAAATAATTCTTCACAGCTCTTATTCTGGCTCTGTCCCAGGACACTGCTGTTACTGGTCTTACGCTGCCACTTAATATATCAAATACGATTTAAAGTTGACATTGATGAAACAGTTTAAGATGTTTTATGTGGCTGGGCTTATGACAAACAAAAAAATATTAGAACTACAATACACTGGTGAGAAATGCAAGAGGAATCTAGCTGTACAGAACTCAGGTTTTAGTTTATCTTTTTGACCCAGAAAAGAATACCATTTTAACCCTAAAGTCTTCAGTTATTGTCTACATTGAAGATTCTTCTTATCTTATGTAAGATTAGAGAGGTGACTCTGCCAGGAACACATGACAGCACATACTGTGACCTTTGAATTAATAATCCAAAGGTAAAATACAAAATTATAAACAGTAGATGTTTACCACCTATGGGATTACAGTGCATTGGTAAGACAGACATTCAAATAATTTTTATTCAGTGAATTGCACATGATAATGTGGGCATTTCCACATTAGAGATAGAAGTGATTGGAATAGAAGCCTAAGAAGGATGGATACCCACTTAGCATGCAGACAAGGATGGGTGGGTGTTGTAGGAATAGAAAACATGTACAAAACACCATGATATGAGAATCTGAAAATTTCAAAAAGCCTTTGGAGTTGTTTGGTTGATACTACTGGATACTCAAGTATAAGTTGTAACATGGTAGGAGGGGAGGCTAGACCCGTAGTTGGCATAAACCCCTATGAAGGGCATTCATGTCAGATTGAAATTTCAAAGTGAAGAAAATTTATTGTTGCAACTGTTTTAAAAAAAATCAGGTTGGCTTTTAAGTAGAAAAATTCAGGTGTTTTTATAAAACCCAAGTGTAGGAATTTGGTCAGTCCTTAAAAACAGAAGCAAAGGGGGGAGAGGCTATTAAGATAGCACCTTCTTTCCCTGTGTTCTTTGTGTGTGTGCTCCATTCTTTTCTTTCTAACTAGAGCAGCTTTCTCTGCTTCATAGCTTACACAGAAGGCATGGCCATCCTTCAACTACGAGTCCAGCAGCTGGTAGAGACCAATTAATCTCTCTTCACCCCAATTCCAAATTCCTGGAAAAGAGAATAGAATTGGCCCAGATATGTTAACTCTTTACCTAATCAACTGTAGCCAGAAGCACAGGCTTACTTTAAGGTATGAACATTACTGCCTGGTCCCACCTTTGAAGGTGAGTAAAGTGGGATATTCTAAGAGTTAGGCATATTTCCTCTGCCCACTGTGGAATCATGGAAAAAGTTAAGAACAATTATATGAAAAATATTCCCTGTTAAAAGATCACGTTAGTAGTATATCTAAGAATGGATTTCTGGGTGGTAAACTAGGTGTTGGAAATAGTTTAAGATTTTAATAGAAAGGAGGTCATCTTACATTTTGGCCTCTATAAGTATAAGTGAGAGGATAACAGGGGGGATTCTTTTTTCACTGTCTTTCATCCTGCATTGACTGGTGGCCTGCCACGTATCTTCATGCATTCTTTATTTATTTCCCTGGAAATATAATTTCTTTTAGAGAAAAAATTAACTATATCTTTAACTGAGGCAATTTGCGTTGAATTTTTGAATCTTGATTTTAGTTCAAAAGATCTTTGGACTATTCTGAAACATATGCCATATTGCTAACATTAATCAAGATCCTAAGAGTGACATGTTAACAGTAGAAATATGATCTACTCACTTATAATAAAAAGAAAAATACTATCACAGGCATGGAAATATTTGAATTATATGGTCATGAAATTCCAAGCTATGTGAGAAATCATATCACAATCTGAAAGTTACTTAATACTTTGAAATTGGCAGAAATTGGCTCAATGAATACGATAATCACAGAGAACATTTATTGAAGACTTGTGTTTTATTCACAAGAACTCTGTGAAAAGCAGTATTGTTAACTCCAGTTTTTTAGGTAAAGTAAAAAGCTTCATATCTAGAATATGTTTTTCTTAGATTAACATGAAGGTACAAATGATTAGGTTACATTGTTTGCATTTGTTAGGTAAACTTCAAATTATAGTTCACCCAGGGGTTGTGTTGTATACTCTAATATTGTGCTCATTATGTGAGAGTTTACCAATCCCTCTCCCTCCTCCCTTCCCCCATTTCTTTACTTCTTTCTCACTCCCACTTGACTTTAATGGTGTTTTTCTTTCATGTGGGAGTGTAGTTGTTTATCTATTGATTTCTTATTAATATTGTATATATTGGATGCTTGCTTTTCCATTCTTGTGTTACTTTACTAAGAAGAATGTTCTTCAACTCCATCCAGATAAATACAAAAGATATCAAGTCTCCATCTTTTTCATGGCTGAATAGTATTCCATGGCATACATATATCACAGTTTGTTAATCCATTCATGAGTTGATGGGCATTTGTATTGATTCCATGTTGTGGTGGTTTGAATTTGAGCTGTGATGAACATTCTAATGCAAATGTCCTTATGGTAAGATGACCTTTTCTTCTTCTGGGTAGATACCTGGCAATGGGATTTTAGGATCAAATGGAAGGTTTACATTTAGCTCTTTGAGGATTCTCCATACTTCCTTCCACAGAGGTTATATTAGTTTGCAATCCCAACAACAGTGTAAAAGTGGTCCCTTCTGTCCACACCCATGCCAGCCATTGCAAGTTTGGAATTTGGTGATGTGAGCTATTCTCACTGGGATTAGGTGATATGTCAAACCCGCCAGCTCTGGTGTATGTGGCTGGCGCCCTAACCAATGAGCTATAGGCACTGAGCCTCTAGTTACCATTTCCATCACTTTTTAATTCCTTACCACTGTCTCATAAATGAACTAACTTGATTTTTCAGTCTTAATTAGATGAGTGAGGGGTCTATCTCTACTAAGTCCTTCTCTAACAATAAGCTGATGTGTCATGTAGCTTCTTTCATAACTAACATTAAACTGTAGGCCTTCATTGTCATTCCTTGTGGAACTTCTGAATGCTGGTTCTGGTTACCACCCCTCCCATGCACACATGGATATTTATAGACTGTTCCTCCTTTGATTCTTTATCAGT
Source organism: Nycticebus coucang (assembly GCF_027406575.1). Lineage (NCBI taxonomy): Eukaryota > Metazoa > Chordata > Mammalia > Primates > Lorisidae > Nycticebus > Nycticebus coucang. Next base: position 78,292,208 of record NC_069784.1, on the reverse strand, counting down.
ATGATGCTATCTTGCCATCTCTACTGGTTGGTACCTTGCTTGAGCATCTATAGCCTATTGTGATGAACTCTAAATTTTAAAAAGAAAGTAAAAAGTAAACTGGTCATTACTTGTTTTTATTATTATGCAATTCAAAGAATTTTTGAGAAGGATATTCAATAGTATTTATAAGTGGGTTTTTATTTTTGTGTAGGAAAATAAGGCACAGAAATATGAACAAATTGAAATTACTTAAATCTAATAATTGGCAGAAGTGAAATTTTATTATTTGGTCACGGTATAAAGTTTCATATGAGAAACTTTTCTTAAGAAAAGGTGGTTAGAAGAACTGAATTAAGTTGGGATGTTCTGTTTCTTTTGCCAAACTTGACAAAGTATCTAGATAATGATTTATCTTAAGAAGAATATTTAGCTATTTACATGATGGGTGGATTAAGTTTCTACAAAAAAATAGATTTTTCTGGGCAGAACAGAAATTCTGCGATCCATGTACTGAAACCTAAAATACACTTAGCAGATTTGTTTAAAATGTGTGTGTGTGTTTGTTGTTGTTGTTCTTGTTGTTTGTTTGTTTTGAACCGAACACCGATAAACTTGAGACTCAGGGAAAGGAAAGGACATTAAATTAGAACCTTCAAATCAGAGGCATTCTGAACATTGTTAACTTTTTGTTAGTCACTTGGAATTAAGAACTAGGGGTGAGGATTGCTGATTTTTCAGTCAAAGTTGCTTAGCTATAGTTTCATGGTATTCAAAGGTCAATGTCAGTAATTCTAGGACACTCAATCCCCACAGGCATCTGCATCTACAACTTGTTGATAAAATTTAAAGCTTCAGTAAAACACATTAAGTTGTCAACACAAGAAAGAGCTGAGAGAAGTGCATGCAAGAGTGAAGGATGGGAGGGAAGTGGAAAAGATTCTGCAGCAGAGATGGATAAGAGAGTGAATTAAGTGTGCAAAATGGTTCAGAAGGCAGAAGTAACCACAGTCTAAAGTCAGACACCTTGCACAGAAGCTAAAGTGGAGCCATAACCCAGGCCTCAGCCCTGAGGTCTACAAACACCTTGGATGGGTGGGACAGGAAGAAAACATAACTTGGAAGTGATCTAGATGAAACAGAAAACTAATACAGTAATAGAACATCCCTTCCGCCCAAATAGAAGCCAAAGTCCAAATCATGAAACTTGTCTCATGCAGGCTGGTGGTGGTACAGAATAAATCCCCTCATATGGAAGAATAGGAAGAGTCACAGAACAGTAGAATCTCAGTCTCTGAGCCATCCATGCTCTGGAGATACTAGGCCATCTATTCAGCCTGTGGAGAAGCTCTGTTAGCTGGAGGGATAGAGGCCAGACTCAGAAGGTAACAAAAAGAATTAATCTGGGGGTCAGGATCCCAATCAAGTGAGTTGTGAACAATCAGTCTCTAGTTCCAGTAGAGGACTAGGGGAGAAAAGTAAAACAAAACAAAACAAACACACACCAGGATCCCAGTTGTATTTTTGTAAATTTGTGAGTACCAGGGGTCACTAACTGGATACAATGACATTGATTTCAGACTATCAGATGACCTCTAATTCCCACTTATATGACATCAGGCCTTATGTTAAGCTACCTGGCATGATACTCAGAAATTTCGAAATTAGATGTTTATTCATTTTTTGATAAATATTTATTAGGCAATTACTGTGAAAAAGACTCTGTCCTAGATAGACAGAACACCATGGAACCCACCCATGGGACCTGGGGTGATAGAAACCTCACAGTTTAATGGAGGCTGGGTCCCCACTGGGGTGCACTGTTGCAAGTCCATGAGGAAAGTGAATAGGCAGGTAGAATTTTTCAGTAGAAAGATGTGTAAGATAAACATTTAAAGGACCTGAAATTAAAGAAGTGAAGGGGTGGGGGTAGACTTGACTCTTGGAGAAGAAAAATATCCAGACAGAGAGACGTTAATGCACAAAGACAAGATAAGGAGAGAGTAAGGAGAGTTTGGGAACTGCAAATAGTTGTTTGCCTGGCACTGAACAAGAAAGAAATATGGTGGTGAGAGACTGGACAGTGGGGGAGTACTCTGAGATAGTAAGCATGGCCTGGCCCCTAGACAGGCAAAAATGAAGGCTGGGAAAACCAGGACCAGGTAGCTAAGTAAGTAAAGTAGGAGTCTGGAATATGTGTTGCCAGACAAGACATTGAAGAATGTTGTTCTGACTGGGTAACTTTGTACAAAATAAACAAGAGATGCCTGAGTAAAAGAAGGTCTGATGGAGGGAATCCCCTTAGTAATTCCATGTTGTATCTTTCCATGGCTAAAGTATACTTTCGCTCTTTAAGTCCATTTTCAACTTTCAGGCAACTTTCATTGCATCTTGATTTTCCTGGAAGTAAATCTACAGGTGTGGATTTTACTGAAAAGTTAGCAGGAGGGAGAGGGAAAAACATTTGTATCACAAATCACAATGCACTCAGAAAATCCCCAAGTCTCTCTTCTTGGTTATGTAACACCTAGTGTTCCTCCCTTCATAGATGGTGCAATTCTCACCCAATTTCCTATGTCAAACACACTCTATCTCAACTCCTCAATCATAAGCACCAATTGACAAAGAAACCCTGGAGGTTACTTACCAAAAAATCACAAATTGGGTTTCTCTGGGGGGAAACTGCTGTGCTACCTGCCATGAAAACTAACATTTTCTCACATCGTTATAGTTGGTCACAATTCTCTCAATCCCGCATCATCAAATCTTTCTCTACTGGTTTATTTCCAGCAGAATACAAACAAGTTTTCATTTATTTAATTTTAAATGAATTTTCTCTTGAAACAAATTTCTCTGTCATCTATCACCATTTTTCCCCGATTTTCATTGCAGAAAAGTTCTAAAAGGTGTTTTGTTGTCTATATTCATAGGCCCCAAGTCCCTGCCTACTATCTTAGTTCAGACTTTTATGACAAAGTGCTATTGATGAGGTGGCTTATAAACAACTGAGATTTATTTCTCACAGTTCTGGAGGCTGGAAGGTTCTAGAATAGGTTCTAGTGAGGCCTTTCTTTTATGTTGTAGAGGACCACCTTTCTGTGTTCTCACAGGTGGAAGGAGAGCAAGCCAGCTCTCTGCTATGACACTAATTCTTCTGCTATGACACTAATTCTGTTCAGGAGGGCACTGGCCTCATGACCTAATTACCTCCCAAAGGCCCCACATCTAAATACCATTACCTGGGATGATGTGGGTTTCAACATATGAATTTGGTGGGAACACATTCAGTCCACTGCACCTTGCATTCTCATTAAAGCTCACTCTAATTAAGTTCAGTCCACTGAAGCTGCTCTTGTCAAGATTACCAGTGATCTCTAGATTAATAAATACCTAACAAATCTCAGCCTTCATTTCTCTTATGTATTGGCAGGATTACTCTCTTTCTCTTTGATATGATTTTTCTCACTTGACTTCCAGGATACCCCAAATTCTTGGCTGCCCCCATATCTTGCAGACCATTCCTTTCATCTCCCAGTCTTCTTAGTTTACACTCCCTTCTTTGAATGATCTTGTCAGTTTCATATCTATACTATTACTTTCAAATGAGTATTTCAGCCCTGTGGATCTCCAGACTCCTATATCCAACTGCCCACTCCATTATATCTTCACTTAGATATTAGTAGGCACCCGAAACTTAACATACGCAAAACTGCACTCTGTTCTAATCACAATCTTCTTAGTTAATGGAAACATGACCCTTTAAGTTCTCATGTAGGGTAGGACCTTTGTCTGAAATCTCTTCTGCTTATCCACATGGCTTGCTCTCTTATCGACCCTGATCATTCTATTTAAAATTGTATCTATTTCTTTTCATGTTTCAGATTCCCCTTATACCACTATTTATCTTCTGTTATGCTTATCACCTTATAACATACTCTATAATTTACATATTTATGACACTGATTTCTTATTCTGTTTCCCTCCTCTAGAATATGAACTCCAGAAAGGCACTGATTTTGATCTCTTTTGGTTTTGACTGTGTGGCAAGTGATTAGAGCATATCTAGTATGTGATCAATGTTCAAATACATTTGTTGAATGAATGAATGAAATGATCTTTAATCTTCAGAAGCTTGCAAGTTCATTTGGGGAAATAAATTATATGTTTCAAAAAGAATGTCTGCCAGTATCAGGCAAAATGTGCCAAGTGATAAGTGAGCAGAATAGACCCAAAGTGCTAAGGCATTGTTTTTTCTAAGGATTCAGAAGACAGGGCTCAATTTGAATAATTCATTCTGGGAGAAAATTGATCATAATCTAGGAAAGTGAAGAAGAGAGTAAAACATTTTAGATGAGAGCAATTTAGGACCTCAATGCCGTTTCATTTCTGAATTTAAAAGAAAGCTATTTGATGCCAAAAAAAAAACACAGAAAGAGTTCATTCCACTGGCAGTCTCTTTCTTCTTCGCCTATGGAAGTGCAAAACAATGCTCCACTAATGGATCTTTTGGTTAATGCATGTGCAAGGGCTGTTACTAGGTGCTGGAGGGAGGATGGGCAGTGGGATGTATACAAGGAAAAAAGAAATTGGTCTGTCAGCCCCTTGCAAATCAGATTTTTTCAAATTAGCTAACTGCAAAATAAAGGGAGGAGGGAATTAAAATAGTTACTCAGAAACAAAAGAAAAAATAAAAGGGGCCCAAGGGAAAAGCTTTTAGCAAATGTAAAAAAAATGATGCTGGCATTGCTGATGGGCCACTTAGGAGTGATTATTTCTAATGGAGCAAAGAGGGATGGCAGGTGCCGGGAGGGGCAAGCTGGAGTCTCCTCAGAGAGACCGGGGCTCACCAACTGTCCCTTTCTCTCGGGGCTCAGGCAGACTTTCTGCTAATGTACTCCAGGTCCTGCATCCACTGTTTCAGGGCACAGTGGATTCTCGGTACACAGCTCTCGGTACAGCTTCTCCTTTTCCACAAAATAGTCTTTGACAGAGGCAGTTGGGAGCTACAGTGAAAAGGAGCTGTTTAAATTTTACATTTGCCCCCAAAGTCCCCTCTCTTACCCTTTCTCTCACGTGGATGATCCCCCAGTACGTCAGAAACAAAGTGGGCTGCACACTTTCTCCAGACAAATGGTGGTGGAAGTTGTTCCCTCTTTTTCCAGCCAGCCAGTGGAAAACGTGTTTCTGGTCTGACATCCTTAGACTGACGTGCTTACTAATCGATTTCTAATATGTTTCCTCTCTTGGGATTCTTAGTATTTTAAACTTTTGCTCTTCAGCGGTGGTCTGAAAAACGCTGTCTGCTCTGAAAGGTGAAGGAGAATTTAAGTGCCTAAATTCACTCTAAGAATGGGGTTCCAATGTGCTTTCAGGTCATTTCGGTTCAAGGGAAACAATAATTTGTCTGGACCTCCAAGGAAGCCCTGTTCCAAAGAGCTCATCAAGGGGCGCTGAATCAGTTTCACCTGCATGAAACTTATTCCTGGAAGATGTGGAGATGGCAAAGGGCTCTTCCGGCTTCTACTGCTGTCATCTGCAGCCCTCGTGTGCAGTCTCTGCCCAGACTTAGCACTGAATCTTACCCCCTTTCACCCTTCTATGCACTTTTTGTTCTTACAGGAGGGACTTCCTCTCTTTCTCAGCCACACAGTATCAGCCAGCAGGATCCAGATGTTTCTCTTCACATATCTTGGCTGCAGCCGGTTTGGTTTCCCTGACTCTACCTTGAAGCACAGTAACCCTGCTGGCACATGGAATATTTTTTAAACTCATTTTCCTGTTTGCTGTAAGTCTCAAATATCTAGGATTATTATAGGGAGGGCACCAAGAGAAGTTTAGGAAGGAAAGTAATTTCTGACAATTTATGAGAATACAGGTAGATTTTTGAGTATGACCTCTGCTTACATATGGACCAGGTCGTCTATGGAGTCAGGGCTGATTATCAGATAGTAAACATCTCTGTGATGTACTAGTTGTTGTTCACTGCTTGTGACAAAATAGGTGGTTAAACAGTTTGAATGGTACTCCAACCACCAAGATTTAGTGGCAGCTGTAGAATGGCGAGAGAATGGACTTTCGATTGAGCCAAACATGGGTACCAAAGACTGAGTGTCCGTGAGCAAACTGAATAAATAACTTTACTTCTTCACTGTTCTCTGTGATTTCTCTGTGATCCTGCAAGGACTAAGGTGACAGAAATAAAATATGTATCAGTTTCTAGACCTATTTCTCTTGTATTCCTTTGTTTATTTTTAATCCCAATACCTAAACTGCCTTCGTGGAGGAGAGAGAAGCAAGCAGTTAAAATGGAGTTCTGGAAAGAGAAGGATTCCAGCAGTTCCTCAGGAGACTTAGTCCCTTTCACAATTTCATGACAATAGAAATAATTTTTTAAATAGAATTATATTATATCAAGCAGTATATACATAAAATCATAAGTCGATAAATAATTATAGCTTTAAACTCAAGTTTTAGTTTATAGTTTAAATCTTTCTTTGCATTAAGGGTAATTAATAGCATGGTGCATGGTGTCTTGGCTCATAACTGTAAAACAAAAGGTAAAAAATAGTTTTAAAGGCAATTTTCATATCCAATTGCCACAGAAAACATGATAACTTGTGAAATATTTTCACATGTGAAGTAGTATGGCCCAAAGTTTGTGGTTTCTCACAATAAAGTTGATAAAATACAAAAGTAGAGTCTGGAGAATTTGAATGAATAAATAGTTTATGTGATCTTCAGTCTAATTCAAAACTCAAGGTGTCCTTTATTTTTATATTCCCAGAACCTGGAATAGTTACAGGCTTTTAGGAGGGACCAACAAATGTTTATGCAGCAGTTAATATAGTCACTGTTGGTCCAATCCTAATTGTACTACCATATTTATATTGGCTTCTAAGATATAAAGAGACTTTTAAGCCATAACATACCTAAAGTTGTAGCCTATCTTTATTTCAAGCCTACAACATACTTATTTACTAAAATAATTAGCAGGAATAATTTGAATAAGCCAGTGGTTCGCCATCAGAGGTGATGTTGCCACCAGGGGAAAGACATTTGACAAGGTCTAAAGATATTTTTAATTGTCACAACTGGGGATGAGAGCTGCTCCTAACCTCTAGTGAATAGGGGACCGGAATGCCACTGAACAGCCTACAATATACAGCCTAGCTCTCTCCCCCACAAAAAGAATTATCTGGCCCCAATGTACACAGTACCAAGTTGAGCAACTTTGGATATAAGGCGAGCTCTCAGCACTTCACAGTGGTATGTAATGGTGCCTTCTGCTTGCCATGCTGAACAATTTATGTACTAGTTTATAAGATGTGTATTCCAGCCGCTCAGGTTCATTTTCCATGATCGAACCTAATTTTGCCTTCCCTCTTACAATATGGCAGAACCTATTCATCTTTAGTAAAAAAAAAAATGACTGAATGGATTGAATGAGGGACATCATGACATTATGCATCTTTTTTATAGCGACAATATGCTGGTTCACTTATAATCTTTATCTTCTCTGAAACTAGAAATACTAGATATACCATTTACTCATCTCTGCCTGTCTCCTATTTCTACTTGGCTATAGTTTCTATGTCTCATAAAATAAAACCCTGCCTTAAAGTGCACTTCTATAATCTTGGAGAAAATGTTGGGTTCTCAAAAATGCATAAAGTGCAAAAGTTGCAAAGATTATATCAAATGATGGATTCTATTTAATGCTTTCCACATGACTTAACATCTCTCTACCCAGAGTCAAATGTGTGCATCCGAGTCCTGCCATGCAGAGATGTGTGTAGACAGCTGTGCACACTGGACTACTGTGTAACATGTGCTGCTAAGTTCCTCTTCATCTGCCAACACATACAGAGAATTGCTTCTTTTGGTCTTACCCCTCCATTTTTCTTTACTTGTTTCTGTCATGAGGAAATAAAGACTTATATGAAGAGCGTGAATGTTAATCTCAACACTTTACATTTAAATACGGATTCAGAAATTTATTTTTCCTTGAAAAAGTTCCTTGATGCCTTTAAGACTCAGATTTTACATTTGTACGTACAGGGACAACAAAACAGAATGGTCATAGAAATATAAAAATGAGGAATGCACGCTGAGTGCTCAGACTGTAAGTGGCATGCCGCAAGCTTTCCATAACTGATGTTTATCTCTCACACTTCGTATCTCTTCCAATTTTTCTACACTGTGTTATTAATAAAGGGATAATTTCCTCTCCAAATGTTTCTATTCTTTTGTCCTTTTTGTCTATTCCTGTTCAAAGGTTGGAAATTTTAAGATGACACTGAAAGAGACAGACATGACAGTTTTAGATGCTCTCCATAGCAGGAAATTTAATTTTTTTACCAATAAAGATTCTCAAAAGTCATCCTGAATATTCTCTGGTAATATTTTTTGTAAGCTTTGAAATGTAGGGGAAGAATATTTACAGAAATGTTACAATTGTAAAATAAAACAATTTGATATGCTATTCTTAATGTTTTTTTTTTATTTTCAATTTTATTATGGTAATATTAAAGTAAATTACATTAACAAATATTTTCATTACTAAGTTTCCTCCTGTACCTTTGTAACATTGCTTCCTTTTCTTTACTGCAAAGCCAGGAGGTAAAAATTAACTAGACTCACATCAACACAAGTAAATCTTGCATTGTCTCAACTATAAATGCAGCATTATGATTAAGTTACCAAAAAGATAACAAAATATGTTTTTCAAAATCCAAGTATGAGATGTAGTTGTATCAGGATATGAGTTCTTGATAAAGAAAGTGTATATATTTAGTCATTAATTCACTCAATAAATGTGCATTAAGCGTCTACTTAGAACATACCAACTCTTGTTCCAGCAGGTACAGATACAATCTAAAGAAGACAAATCCCTTTCCCTGTGGAATGGCTTAGTGGGGAGAGAAACAATAAACTAAAAGAATTATGAGAAGAGTAGGCAGTCTCAGATGGTATTTTTTAATGTAATATAAAAAGAAATAACAGAAATAGAAAATATTGTCCAAAGTACTAGATGGTAATAGGGTTTAACACAAACATTTATAAATACCTAGTATCATTTACATGTAATAGAGTTCAACAACAAAGCTAAATTTTTATTATTCAACTGTAGTGTTAGACAGTGAAAATCAGAAGTGATACTCATTGAAAATAAACATGCATTAATGCAACTTAAGAATACGCTATCATCAACACTTTTAGATGATGAAGGCTAATCAAAAGCAAGGAAGTTCAGGATTTTTTAGGTAACAGTACAATAAAATTCATCGACTTGTAAAATCAGATCTACAAAGAAAATTTTCCAACTAATCAAACAAATTCCCATCTTTTCCTTTCTTCTTTTTTTTTTTCAGATTTTGGCTGAGGCTGGGTTTGAACCCACCACCTCTGGCATATGAGGCTGGTGTCCTACTCCTTGAGCCACAGGCACTGCCCACAAGTTCACATCTTTTTAAAGAACAACATGACAGGACTCTGCAGACAATCCCCACCCGTAAGAAGGCTCTCACCAGATGTGTCCCCTCAATTTTGGACTTCCCAGCTTCCATAACTGTAAGAAATATATTCAGTCTCTTTATAATTACCCAGTTTGGGGTAGTCAGTTATAGGTAACAGAAAGACAGACCAATACACCTGTCTTTTCTTACCCAAACACTTGGTCATTCTGTAAACATTTCCTAATGCCTCTTCTGTATCCAGACCTTGGGAAGTTGACACTGGGAGGACAAGAGTGATGCTTATGCACCCAGACCTGTGCTTGGCTTTCCCACTCACACACTTACTCAGCACCTTCCTGAAATTAATCATAGAATCTCCAAATTATAAGATCTAAGATGGTAAAGCTCCTCAGCAGGCATGAATATAAAACCTCTTAAACTTTTTAGTAGAACTTTAGAATGGAAGAAATGTGGGAATTTAGACTCCCTCAGGCAATCATAGGGTACTAAAGTGTTGGGGTGAAAAACTAAAACATTGAAGTAGTGGAGTTGCTCAACCTGAGTACATAAGAGTTGAAGATTCTTAGGACACTGTGATATCAGAATGTTCTGAGTGGAAAGGATCTTCTAGATGGCAGGAACCACTTCTAACTGGGGCATGAATCCCTTCCTATGCCAGCAGCCTCCCCCTCCCTGACCTCTCCTGGGACTGAGACCTTATCCTCAGGTCTATTCACACAGCCTGGACCTACTTTCCACCCACCCTCTCCATTCATCCCCTGAAAACACCGGGAGGGCTCCCAGGGTCTCCTCCACCTGCTTGCCTTCACTTCTCCCATCACCGTGCTACCTTTTCCTGTCAGCAGGCTAGTCACTGCCAAGTGTCTCCCCAAACATTACCTCCACCAGGATGTGCTCCTTCATTCCCCCAAGTGGTGGTCACACCACCCCCCCAATAACCACTTGACATCTCAGAGCCTCAGTTTCAGCATCTGCAAAATGGAAAGAATAAAAGTCTGCTCCTTGAAGGGTCATTGTGGGAATGAAAAAAAAAAAAAGAACAACATGACATATACTGGCTTACAGGAGATGAAGAATCATTACATTATGCTCTAGTTTTGGTGAACAAAACTGGTTTTTATCTTAAAATTATCAGATTTTTAAATTTCAATTTCTCTTTGTTTATCAAGGCCTTCTACAATGTTTTGTATCACTCAGGATAGGCTAAGTTATGCTTCTGTGAAAACAGCTCCCAACATACAAGTTCATTTGCTCTCCTGCTACATGTCTAACACAGATCAGTAGGGTGGCTCTGAATGTTGGAGTTACTCTAGGACCTCCATCCAAAGACATGTTATCATAGCATCCGGAAGACAATGTGACGAATTGCTTTTAAAACATTCACTGAGAAGTACTTCAGTACTTTGCTCACATTTTATTGGCAAAATAAAATTACATGGCTTTGCAAATATTCATAGAAGGTGAGAAAATGAGATTCTGCCATGAGCCCAAGAACAGGGTCAAGTATATCAATAAACAGCACCAGTAACTATGAAACTTAATAGCCTTTTCATGTTCTAAAGAAACATTATGAAGCCCAAACCAAGACTGTTTTAGAGTCCCCTTGGAAATTACTTATACCCCCACACTGTCCACTGGCATTCAGTCCTCTCAAGTTCCAGTCTCAGCACCTTCCACAGAGCTGCTTGCTAACCGTCCTTAGTCCTTATCCAGCTCTGATTTTCAGTCACTCTTGATCTTCCCTAGTTTCCTTTGGCCCACTTACTATTCCTTTGTATCTCTAGCTGATGTTCTATGTTTTAACCACAATAGATGTTTCCTCATGCTATAAATTCACCATGCTGTGTACAGTTCTGTTCATTTGCACATCTTACCTTGTCTTAACATTCTTTCAGATCCAGTTGAAGTGGCATTTCTATTTACTTTCTCTAACCCACTACATCTCCTGAATCCCTACCTCCTGTTTGAATTTTTATGTGGCTCTCTTTGAGTACTTATCAAACTATAATTTATTTGCAACATTAGTTTTCAAGTACTTGGGGAATAGAGAACATCTTACTTAGATTTGCTTCTTCTCAGGCCAACAAAGCATGCAATAATATATTGTATATGCAATGAGTATATGACATAAATATATAATAAGACTATGAAGAGAAAGATGACTTTCAAAATAATACTCCCTGCAAATATGTCTTCAAATTAAATATGGTTTCAGGGTTAGGAGTCAACGAGCTATAATTTCCTTCCACTTACTGTTGATAACTAGTAAAGAAGTTAGCACAAATTAAATAAGAATTAAGGAACCTCACTGAAGCATCCCAAGTATTCCTTTGGAATCTGAGGTCAATAAAGAATCTATGCTAGTGGACTGGTTACTAAATAGGCTAATAAATTGAAAAATAAGTATTGTATTATTTACAAAATATACTTTAACTCAGATTTTCTTAGATTTTAAAACCTTGAATACATTACTCAAAGCTATCTGGCCATTTAATATACTTGCTACAAAATATAAATTCAAAAAATCCATCCCAAAATTCATATGAAATCTTAGGAAATCCTGAATAGTCAAAACAATCTCAAAAAGAAGAATAAAATTGGAAATCTCACAGTTCCTGGTTTTAAAACTTATTACAAAGCTACAATAATCAAAACAACATGATACTGGGATAAAGACAGATATATAAGTTAATGAAATAGAATAAAGAGGTCAAAGAAAAGCCCCCACATCAAGTGATTTTTAACAAGGGTTCCAAGATCATTAAATGGGGAAAGGATAGTGTTTTCAACAAAGAGTCAGGAAAACTGTATATCTACATGCAAAGACATGAATTTGGACCCTCACTTTTTACCATAGATAAAAAGTAAAGGACCTAAATGTAAGAACTAAAACTACAAAACTCTTAGAAGAAAACAAATGGGAAAATCTGTATAACATTGGATTTGGCAACAGTTTCTTAAATATGACATCAAAATTACAAGCAAAAAAGGAAAAATAGATAAACTGAATTACAAAATTTACAAATCTACATAAAGGACACAATCAAAAGAATGAAAAGGCCATCTATGAAATGAGAGAAAATATTTTTTGCATCATTTATCTGATAAAAGGTTAATATCCAGAATACATAAAGGACTTCTACAATTCAATAACAATAATGTGCAAAAACCGTAATAGAAAAGTGGCAAAATAATTGGGAATTTCTCCAAAGAAAATGTTCAAATAGTTAACGAACAAATAAAATGACATTTGAAGGGCGGCACCTGTGGCTCAAGGAGTAGGGTGCCGGTCCCATATGCCGGAGGTGGCGGGTTCAAACCCAGCCCTGGCCAAAAACCGCAAAAAAAAAAAAAAAATGACATTTGAAGTTATTAATAACTAGGAAAATTCAAATCAAAATCATGCTGAGATATTACCTCACAGCCATCAAGACAGCTACTACTGGATACAACTACAACAGGGACTATACCTGACAAATACAACATTGTAACCTAATTGCATGTATCTTCATACCATATAAAAAAATTTTTTTAAAGGAGAAAAGATAGATACTATCAAAAAAAGTTAGTGAATGTTGGTAAGCATATGAATAAATCATACTTTGTGCATGGTGGTGGGAATGTATAAAGGTACATTCACTGTGGAAAACAGCTGAGTGGTTCCTCAAAAACTTAAAGAATTACGAATATGATTCTCTCAATTGATGCAGTAAAAGCTTTTGATAATATCCAGCATCCCTTCATGATCAGAGCACTTAAGAAAATTGGTATAGAAGGGACATTTCTTAAACTGACAGAGGCCATCTACAGCAAACCCACAGCCACTATTGTATTGAATTGAGTTAAATTGAAATCATTTCTGCTCAGATCAGGAACCAGGCAAGGTTGCCCATCATCTCCACTGCATTGTAATGGAAGTTTTAGCCATCACAATTACAGAAGAAAAGGTGATCATGGGTATCCACATAGAGTCAGAAGAAATCAAACTTTCACTCTTTGCAGATGATATAATTGTATATCTGGAAAACACCAGAGATTCTACTACAAAACTCTTAGAAGTGATCAACAAATACAGCAGTGTCTCAGGTTACAAAATCAACATTTATAAATTGGTAGCCTTTATATATACCAACAATAGTCAACTTGAAAAACAGTCAAGGACTCTATTCCATTCACTGTAGTGCCATAGAAGATGAAATATTTGGGAGTTTATCTAACAAAGGACGTGAAAGATCTCTATAAAGAGAACTATGAAACTCTAAGAAAAGAAATAGCTGAAAATGTTAACAAATGGAAAAACATACCATGCTCATAGCTGGGAAGAATCAACATTGTTAAAATCTCCATACTACCCAAAGCAATATACCATTTTAATGCAATCCCTATTAAAGCTCCACTGTCATACTTCAAAGATCTCAAAAAAATAATACTTTGTTTTATTTGGAATCAGAAAAAAACTTGAATAGCCAAGACATTACTCAGAAATAAAAACAAAGCAGGAGGAATAACACTACCAGACCTCAGATTATACTGTAAATCAACAGTGATCAGAACAGCATGGTACTGGCACAAAAACAGAGAAGTAGATGTCTGGAACAGAATAGAGAACCAAGAGATGAACCCAGCTACTTACCGTTATTTGATCATTGACAAGCCAATTAAAAATTTTCAGTGGGGAAAAAATTCCCTATTTAACCAATGATGCTGTAGAAGACTGAAACTGAACCCACACCTTTCACCAATAACTAAGATAGACTCTCACTGGATTAAAGATTTAAACTTAAGACATGAAACTATAAAAATACCAGAAGAAAGTGCAGGGAAAACTCTTGAAGAAATCGGCCTGGGCAAATATTTTATGAGGAGGACCCCCTGGGCAATTGAAACAGCTTCAAAAAATAGGGAATCTTTTCCCCACTGAATGTTTTTAATTGACTTGTTAATGATCAAATAACGGTAAGTTTTAATAACTAGAATCCACAGAGAACTTAAATGTATTAGCAAGAAAAGAACAAGTGATACCATCTCAAGGTGGGCAAGGGACTTGAAGAGAAACTTCTCTGAAGAAGACAGGTGAACGGCCTACAGACATATGAAAAAGTGCTCTCATCCTTAATCATCAGAGAAATGCAAATCAAAACTACTTTGAGATATCATCTAACTCCAGTAAGATTAGCCCATATCACAAAATCCGAAGACCAGAGATGTTGGCGTGGATGTGGAGAAAAGGGAACACTTCTACACTGCTGGTGGGAATGCAAACTAATACGTTCCTTTTGGAAAGATGTTTGGAGAACACTTAGAGATCTAAAAATAGACCTGCCATTCAATTCTACAATTCCTCTACTAGGTATATACCCAGAAGACCAAAAATCACATTATAACAGAAGATATTTGTACCAGAATGTTTATTGCAGCCCAATTCATAATTCCTAAGTGATGGAAAAAGTCCAAGTGCCCACTGATCCATGAATGGATTAATAAATTGTGGTATATGTACACCCTGGAATATTATGCAGCCTTAAAGAAAGATGGAGGCTTTACCTCTTTCATGTTTACATGGAGCTAGAACATATACTTCTTAGTAAAGTATCTCAAGAATGGAAGAAAAAGTATCCAATGTACTCAGCCCTACTATGAAACTAATTTATGGCTTTCATATGAAAGCTATAACCTAGTTATAACCTAAGAATATGGGGAATGGGGAGAGGGAGGGGGGAGGGAGGCAGAGGGAGGTGATTGGTGGGATTACACCTGCGGTGCATCTTACAAGGGTATATGTGAAACTTAGTAAATGTAAAATATAAATGTCTTAACACAGTAACTAAGAAAATGCCAAGAAGGCTATGTTAGCCAGTGGATGAAAATATGTCAAGCGATATATAAAACCAGTGTATGGTGCCCCAATATTGCATTAATGTACACAGCTATGACTTAATAATAACTAAATTTAAAAAAAAAGAATTACCAATATCCCAAAAATTCCATTTCTGGGTATATGTCCAAAAATTGGGAACAGGATCTAGAGAGATATTTGTACCCCCTTGTTCACAGCACCCTTATTTCAAAATAACCAAAAGGTGAAATCAATCTAAGTGTTTGACATATAAATGAATAAACAATAGGTAATACATCTATACAATGGAATATTGCTGTCTTACAAAGGAAGGAAGTTCAATCACATGGTATAGCATAACAAAGTAGATGAGACTTGAGGATATTATTTTATTTCATTTAAAGATATTCATTAGTTTTATTTTAAAATGAGTTTTATAAGTTATTTTTAGATTTATGGGTGGGGTACATGTGCAGATTTGTTACATATTGTATAGTGTTAAGTCTAACTTCAAGAAGTGTAACTCTTACCTGATTGTTGTACATAGCACCCATGAGGCAATTTTGCACCCCAAAGCCTTTTTTTTTTTTTTTTTTGCAGTTTATGCCCGGGGCTGGGTTTGAACTGGCCACCTCTGGCATATGGGGCCAGTGCCCCACTCCTTTGAGCCACAGGCGCCCCCTGCACAGACATTATTTTAAGTGAAATCAGTGAGATAAAAAGAAAAGAACTACATGATTAAATTTACACGCGGTGTCTAAAGGAATCAAATTCATAAAAACAGAAAGTAGAATGGTAGTTTCCCGGGGCTGAGAAGAGGGTGAAACTGTTCAATGGGTATCGAGTTTTAGTTTTGCGAAATGAAAAAGTTCTAGAGATTGATTGCACAACAATATGAATGTATTAAACACCACTGAAATGTACATTTAAAAATGGTACAAAATATTAAATTTGTTAGGTGTATTTTACCATCATTACAAATTTTTAAAAATCTGCCTACAATGTTACAGTGTTGTTACACATGCTTTAAGAAAACTACAAGTAAATTTTGTACAAGTATTAAGTCTAACTCTACTGTAAACTGACGGCCAACAGAGTTACAAATAATGTTAGTTTTACAAATTTTGGAGGGCCTATTCTATTCTAAATAGTGAAGCAGTTACAACAATAGATTAAATATCAAAATGCATACATAATTCTGTAAACGATAGCACAATATATCACTAGGCATATAAAATTTGCCTTGCATAATTTGGATTTACTCTACCCCACAACAAAACTAGTCATCTTTAACAATTATCCTTTTACCACAGGGAAAAACCTTCTTTTTATCACTGGTTTGTTGATAGCCTCTGTGAATGCTCATTTTTTTATAATTTATATCAGAATTTTATGGGGCACAAACGTTTTGGTTACAATACTCGTGTGAATGCTCTTTGACCTTGGCTGTAGGCTAAAAGCATATGGAACTCTTTGCAATGACATAAAAGTTAAGACCACAGCAGTGTTTGAAAGCCCTTTATATTGGTCCCTTCTTTCAAAAAAAAATACAAATTTTTGCTGTGCTATTTCTTAATATATAATAGTTGCTATTTTTTTTAAGAATAGGTATAAAACTATGTTCAAAGGTTATGCTTGAAACATTCAGTTAGTCTGTTGTCTGAGTTTCGAATGGTAATTAAAAGAAAAAAAATAACATCCTTAGTTATTTCTGGTTCCTTGATATATCAGTAAGATAGCTCTCTGACCTTCAGCCTTATTTTCGGAAAGGGAATTATAGCTTGTCATTTTTCATTGTGCAATTAATAGGATAATTAACATGTTAGTGTTGAGATTTCAAGGACTGACTTAATTTTCTTTCTTTAATGTCAGCACAATTATTTCAATTGGATAAAAAGTTCATTGTGAAATTAAATGGGAGATTAAAAAAATACTTAATTGACAAATCAGAATCATTATCCAGGAATTAGTAGTTTTGCAAAATTCTTTAAAGGTTGAATTTGAAAATAAAACTACTTATTAATTTTAAAGAAATAGATATTAAAATTTTAGTTTAAATCTTTTAAATTTACCTTTGATAATTTTTTACTGTATTTACAATGGATATTCTTTCCCCACATTAAACCTAATTCAAAACTGTTTAAAACACTTGAAGGGTAAGAATAGTCAGCAGATTTAATACTATTCAGTGTTGATGTTCAGACAATTGGAATAAGTATTTCTAAGAAGTGAGTGATAATTACAAAAAAATTCAAATTTGGGTAAAATTTTTAAATTTGTTTTTTACACAAAATCATGGCTTTGTTTGTTATATTGACAAGTTTCACTTAACACCAATTATTTTTCAAAATATGAAAATCTGTGTATTACTCAGGATTGGGTAGACAGTGGTTTTCTTATCTCTGTTTGATAAATTAGTGGCATTAATCACCTGAGAACTTATGAGATAAAAATTATCGGGCTACAACCCATACCTACTAAATCAGAAACTGGGAAGAAGGCCAGCAATCAGGGTTTTAACAAGCTTTCTTAATGGTTTGATGCACCCTCAAGTTTGGGAACCACTAATGAGGTCATGCCATAGGAAATATCACCCCTCAAATCACAGTGACTTAACAGAACAAGATTTTATGTCTCATAAAAACCAGCTCTGCTATAAATTCTTTAGAGTAGCTGTCTTCAATATTTTGGCTTAGTATTTTTAGGATGCTTTGAACTTGCAGCACAATTATTATGCCAAGGAACGAGGGAGGTGACATATGAGCAAGAGGATAAAATGCTTTCGCCTGCAAGTGATCAACACCACTTCTTCCATTTCTTCAGCTAAAGTAATCTACTTGGCTGTCACTAAATTCAAGGATAAGGGAAATGTACCCCTCCCCCCAAAGTCCAGAAATGGAAACAACCAGACATTGGTAAACATGAGCAATGCCTACCACAATTAGTCATATTTTCTATTCTAAATGCAAGCCCTTATCACTCCAGAGTTACTGACTTGCAGGGATTGGCCTAGAATCTTTAGTTTTACATACAACAGTTTTCCAGGTAATCCCATTACCTGTTTTGAATTAACAGGAGATTTTATAATTGGGTTATAATTATCATACGTGCTATATAATAAAATTTGTTTTATAAAAAGAAAGATTAATGGGTTCACAGAAATGTCAGTATTATGAAAAATGAAACATGCCTTTTGTTATTTGAAGTTATGCCTTTGATATGGGGAGAGGTACATGTTAAGCTTTGTATTATCACTGGATTTTATTAATCAGAGGTTCTGCTTTGTTGTTGTTGTTGTTGTTGAGACAGTCTCACTATGTCACCCTTGGTAGAGTGCTGTGGCATCACAGCTCACAGCAACCTCGAAGTCCTGGACTAAGCAATTCTCTTGCTTCAGCCTCCCAAGTAGCTGGAACTACAGGTGCAATGCCCGGCTATTTTTTAGTTGTAGTTGTCATTGTTTGGCAGGCCCGGGCTAGGTTGGAACCTGCCAGCTCTGGTGTATGTGGCTGGCGCCCTAGCTGCTGAACTACAGGTGCCAAACCAGGGGTTCTGTTTATAACAGGATGGATTTAGTATGCATTTAATACATTCACACAGAACATTATTTCTTAGCTTCTTTTTTGAGTCACTAAAGCACTATCACTGGGGACACTGACATACCTCCAATTGGAAGAATTCTGAAATAACAATGGACGAAAAACCTCTCTAGAATTTGGGTTTTAATTATTTCTTCCCTTCTCAAAATTTTTGGTTCTTAGATAATTTTATCTCCAAAATACCTTATATACTTTTTATATTTAAAACAAAGTAAACTTATACACAATTTTGAGTAGCAGACATGAAGTCTCAGGAAACAAACTGTTTTGGAAAGAGAGTTATGTTAATCTCATTTATCATGAATATAAAACTTAGGTTTCAATTTAAAACGGACAGGATCTGGATTTTTTAAGAAGTGTTGTTAATACAAAATCAATTATTTTTAATCAATTTTCCAATAAATTATTTATTATATCTTGCAGAAATGTGTTTATGTTAGACTAATTCTCCTCTTTATCTGAAATCTTATTTCAATTAGAAATGAACGCCATCAGGTTCTTAGGGGCCAGTGTTACCAACTCAGTATTATGTAACTAACATTAAAAAACTTTTATGTGGAAAAAAACTTCTACACTGAGTGACTTTTAAAGAAATGTCATTATTTCTGTCAAGATAACAGTGAAAGATACACAAATGTAATTATTTATCCACATATTTAAATATATACACATATAAATCAAATGACAGATCTCATGAAAATCTTCTTCTGGAGTTTCCCAAAACTCCTCCTCAAAACTAGAAAATACTCCTTTGCTTAAAATTCTTAATCTGTTTCCTCTTTGGTTATTTTCTACCTTCTTGCTTTTATTCTGAAACACTCTCCTTTCACGTATGCCCTTATTTTCTCAGTTTAAGTCTTAGCTCAAATATCACCTCCTAAGTCAGGTCTCTTCTGACAACAGTACTTAATATTGTAACTTTCCCTCCCTTTTATTCCTACACACCTCTCCTGCTTGATTTCTCTTCTTATCACATTCGATACTATATGTACAATACAGATGTTTATTTTATTATTTAACAACCTACATTAGAATATAAACTCCATTAGGTAAAGAATTTGTGTTTTGTTTACTTTCTCATCTCCAGTACTAGAAAAGTGCAAACACAAAGTAGGCATTTGATAATTATTTGTGCAGGAAAGAAATTAATAGACAAACAAATGAGGAAATGAATAAACAGATGAATGAGTTATAGAATATTTAGAGCTCCCATGCCCAGGAAAGCATCATCCTTGCTAAACTTGTTCTGTGAAGATGTTGAAAATAAGGTTTACTATAGAAATGGTGATGAGCTATTTTATCTACCAAAGTTAGTCTTGCATCACACATACAGAATAGAGTCATCAATTCACATGAGCAGGAGTCAGGGAAGGTTACTTCACAAGGCTATTTAAGGTACACCTTAAAGGTCATAAGTAGGTCACCAAATGTGACAGGTGAGTCACACACAGAGAAGTTTGTGCACATTAAGGATATTGAGAGAGCACAACATGACTGATAAAGGAGAACATAATTATTCAAGGAAAGCTGTAGCACACTGACAATTCAGGAAGCAATACCAGGGAAGTACAATCCAACAGGCCCAAGAGTGCCAGTGACAGAGGCTGTGTGCGTCATGCTGAAGGAACTAGACCTCATTCTTCCACAAACTCGGGATCACTGAACAGTTATACTCCAGGGAATGACATCGTCAGATTGTCATTTCAGAAAGAACCATTTTGTTTCTATCATGTAGATGAATTTAAATAAGATAGCAGGCAAGACATGGTTTATGTACAAAATGATAAGCATTTTACTAAGACAGGCATTAGGGATGGCGTGAGGAGTAAATCTAATGTGACATAAAAAATGATAAATATTAGTGATCCAACGGAAATAGGGGAATGAGAGAGAGAAATAAAGATACAGAATTTCACTAGAGACGAAGCTAAGGCGACCCAATAAAGAAGGACATTCATGAGGAAAAGCAAGTTTGGGGTAAAAATATTGAATTTGGTTTTTGGCATGTTGGGTTCGATGTGCCTTTCAGATATTCAGATAAAGAAAATGAATGTGTGGCTGAATCTATGAGTATAGAGGTGGGTAAAATAACTGAAGATACGGATACAGGCTGCAGGTAGAAGAACGCACGGGTCAGATGAAAGGCTTTAGGGAGAGTGAGGCTAATAGTGAGAAAACAAGAATCGTGGGACTTAAACCTTAACACAGGCATTTAAGGAATAGGGAAAGAAAAAAGTGTTAGAGTCTGAGAATGGAATAAATGACTAAAAAGGAGGTGGTAACAACAGAGAATGATGTTGCAGAAGCAAAAGCAAGACAGTTTTGTTTTTCCTCAGTAGAAGGGAGTAGTCAAAATTGTCAGATGGTGCCGAGAGATGATCAAAGACCTACACTTTCCCTGTGCTGTGTCAAGAGGGGGACAGACAACCTACCAAGACACACTGACCATACGTTCAAATTTAGGAAAATTAAAGAAATTGCCAATGTGTGACTATCATCAGGGGAATTCTTTTCATGTTTCTTTTCCAAAAATGGCAAATATTACTGATCATCCAGGTTTGGTACAAGACTTGTTTCTGCTTTTTTTTTTAGACCTACATTTTTATTCATTTCACTATCTACAGAAATACAAATTGTGTGATTTTTCTAGATTAAAATTTTTTATTTTTCTCTTTAACAGTTGGGAAAATATTTTAAAGATTTTAGAACTTAGAGAAAGAATGAGTCCTACAAACAGATTTTTAAAAATAGTCACTATCATGTAATCAGAGCCCAAGAAATAATATACTAAAAATTGCTATGCTTGCTTAAATAAAATTCTGAAAACCAAGTTCAAGCACAACCAACATAGTGGAAACACCTCTACACCAAGCTATATAATCAACTATATCCAAATAATTAGGTTTAACTCATAATTGCTAATTGTATTTGCACTTGGAATTAGAAAACACAGCACTTGAAGCTTTGTATTTAAAATGTACAACATATAATCATCTAAACTCCAAATTACCCCACTCCCTGAAATAAAATTGAAATTATTTGGTTCTGTGTTTGATAACACAAAAATTGTTATATTACTCAAAAATTAGTATCTTCTAAGAATATACATTTTTATTTTACTCTACTGAATTATTTTATCCTATTTAAATATAGGGTTCAAGATAAAATAAAATAATGTTTTACTATTAATTGACTTCCCATTTAATTAACTTAATTCCACCAATAGATTTAAAACGAAGTCCATAAATGTACTTCATCCAAATTAATAAGGCCAGTATTTAAAGAAAATGTTTTTGCTTTTTCTTGTTCTTGCATTTCTTAGAAAATGTTTTTGCTTGGCTTTTATCCCTATAATCTTATCATAAGAGTTAATCCTGGCTCAAGTTGTTAAATATCACAATTCCTTGAAATGATTACTGATTTTTCATTCTTTTTTTGTGTGTGTGTGTGTGTGCTTTTTGGCCAGGGCTGGGTTTGAACCTGCCACCTCCGGCATATGGGACTGGTGCCCTACTCCTTGAGCCACAGGCGCCACCCTGATTTTTCATTCTTAATTAAAATAATTTACATCATTTTCCCTAAGTTCTTTTCATGTCTATATTCACCTCCCTAATTGCCAACTCCATTTATAATAACCTGTTTTTTGCTTTATGGTTTTTTGCCAATATCTTCCATTTCCTCATATTACAAAGAAGTCCAAATGAAGAAAAGAGTAAATAAAAGCATTATAAGCCTGCACTATATTCCTATTTTTCAAAATATATTGAAATATCTCCAATATTACTGGATGATTCCAGGTAAATATTTCATAGATGTTCAAACTTAATGTGTTAAGAAGTAGACTTACTGTCTTCTCTCCCAAGTCTCTTTTTTTATTGTTTTTCCCTTGTAGACGAATGCGCCGCTCATTAGTAGCCCAGACCGGAAACAGAGGTCATGCCCATCTCCACCTGCTTAATATATCTTGCAACTTGTATCTAACTAAACCATTTTAGAATTCTCCACCTCAACATCATTCCATCTAAACCTTCTTAATTAAGTTGTCTTTTTCAATTTGGTTAATGAAGACATTCTTAAGCTTCTGATCTCGCCCTATTCCTCTCTATGTCTCAGTAACAACAGCACATTGTCCACACCATAGTCAGAAAGCCTTTAACAAACACAGTCCTGCCCCCTTGCTTAAAAGAGTGATTAAGAAATGAGCCAAAACCCACAACAAAGCAACTGAAATCAATATTCAATAGAGTGGATTCTGGAATTGATCAAAACCTAGATCTCCTCCTCATTCTGTGTAACCTCAGGCAAATTACTTCCACTCACTGCATCCGAATTTTCTTCTATTAAAAAGAGTAGAATTGCAAATAGGCATCGTTCTATTTCTTGTCCAGAACTATAAATGGTGTACTATTTGTGTGTGTGTCTGTGTGTGCTTACATATGTAGGCGTGCCTGCATATATCTGTAGAGAAACAGACTGGAAAGAAATTTAACAATGACCACCTTGATGGTAAAAATCTTGATTATTCTATGTTACTTTTATATATATTTGTAGTTCCTAAATTTCCTACAATAAACATGTATCAATTTCATAAGTTAGATTAATAATGACTTCTTTTTTCAGGGAGTGTGGTGAAGTAAAAATGGCGCCTAGCACATAGCACTTACATTGCTGCACGTTTTAAGCTCTAAGTGTGCTTGCTTCAGGAAGCACTTTGCACGTCTCGTGACTCATGACAACAAGCCTGTGAGGTACATATTATTTTCACCTTACAAATGCATCAATTCAGGTTGTTAATAGTCAAATTACCAGCTAAAATTTACAGAACACGGCCAGGATTTCAATCTGGAATTTGTGACAGCAAAGACCGGAGGAACTGTGATAGTCCAGGCTGTCAGATGGCAACTCCTCCATGTCCCTTTCTGACTTCCTAGGAAAGGAACAGACGGGTGTAGCTCAGCTTTGAGGTGCTCGCTGGTGGTTTGGGGAGCAGAGTCACATCACACAGCCATCACTTGATGTCGTTATAACCTTGTAGATTCCAGGGCAGGGAGCCAAGATGAACAGCTATAAAAGGCTCCTTGTTCTATTTCCAACACTAGCCCTTTATAAATTCTCCCCCATGGTTCCTTATCGCCCATGTTTCTGATACCCAGATACAGTGTGCCACTTCCTGACAATGTGGGTCCCTCTGGGTGCTGCCATTTCTACTCGCTGCTCCCTTTGGCTCCTTTTCCAGTTGGAGCATTTTCATTTATACTTCATGATAATCCATGATAATGTCTTGTTCCAAACTCTCCTTTGTCCTCTCCAGGCAGCTTTAAGCCCCTTCCTCTCCTGAGCCCCAAATGTCCTTTGTTGCCTCTCTATTGACTTGTTACACTGTAACAGTGCCTGGATCACCCTCCACGCTCCTCCACTCACTCCAGTCTGAGCCTAAGGAGAGAGTCAAAGTTTTACCTATGTGTATAATCCTGCTCCCGCTGCTTAGGGTAGGATGTGGTGTACAGAAGGACTTCGATAGATGATTATTCAAAAAAGCAAATATATGTTTAATTGTGGTTGAAATCAGACATAAACACAATTCACTCTGAATTTCTTATAACATTTTTAAAATTATAATAAATAATGACAATTTATCTGAAAATTATTGTTAATTCTGTTCAGTGGTAAGAATTTAAAAACTACCTAACTAAATTGATCTTGGGCAGGTCACTTAACTCACTGGAGTTTCCTTGTGTAAAAAACGCATGTAGTAACAACTTCTTCAAGCATCCATTCTTTAAATATTTATTAATGTACTTCCATGAAACAGGCAATATTCTAAGTGCTAGTGCTGAAATGGGGAGCAGCTTTAGAGTCCATCCTGCTCAGACGTGTGTTTGATCCGGTGGAAACACACAGACAAGACAAGCCATTCATAAGATGATGAGCGTTCTCGGGGTAAGGGTTACAGGAGTGACCACAGCGCTTTGGGAATTTGGGGAAATTTATTCCGGACTTGGGAGCAGTCGTTAGAGGAGACTATCCTCCTGATATCTAAGCCAGATGGTACGCACAAGTGTGTGTGTGCAGACGTGAATATGCATATGTGTGTGTGTGCTGAGTGGTCAGGAGGAGTGTGGTCAGAATGAAAACTTTTCAGGTGAACAGAATAGTATTTTCAGCAAGTAAAAGCAGTTTAATGGCTTAATTTTAAGGAAAGAAGTGGTGGATTTAGATTCAAATGTAATTGGAGAGATACAAGAACTAGCTCATATCAGATTATGAGGCTTCCTAGAAGTTTTGAGTTTCAGAGCAATGAAAGATACTGAGAGGGTCAGAGGGGAATGGATCAGAATTGCAGGCTGGAGTAGCAGGAGGCAAAGTTGAAATAGGGAGACCAGTTAGGAGGCTGTAACCAAGAATCCAGGTGACAGACATGTTGATTTTGACCTAAGAAGTTGTTGAGGATGGAAAAAAAAAAACGAAACAGACTGGCAAGATCTGAAGGATGTAGACTGACAACCATTAGAGCCTGACTGTGGAGCTGAAGGAAGAAAGCAAGGAAGGAAAACGTCCTTTCATATTTCTGTCTTAGGCTGCTGGAGCCAGGAGGGCCAGTGACTAGAGGAAACAGAAGTGATGAGGTGATAACCTATTTCCCTTGTGACTCATGGAATTGTTTTGAATATTAAATGAAATCGTTTATATGATAGCAGCTACCACAATGCATAGTACTTTATAGCTCATTTCTTCAGTCAGTTCCATCCCCTTCTTGTCTGTTCTGAAGTTGTACTAGTAATTATAGCACCAAAAATGGGACTAGAATCCTAAGCTTCTATTTACCAG
This sequence comes from Nycticebus coucang, assembly GCF_027406575.1. Taxonomy (NCBI): domain Eukaryota; kingdom Metazoa; phylum Chordata; class Mammalia; order Primates; family Lorisidae; genus Nycticebus; species Nycticebus coucang. Next base: position 78,266,490 of record NC_069784.1, on the reverse strand, counting down.
TCCAGAGTTTTTTGTCAATGGACTGCTGATCTATAAACAAAGATGAAACACAAGGATTTTAAAGCAAATATTCACAACTCATCCTGGAATTGCTTACAAGCTGACAGCTATCCGACTTATTTTTAGTATATATTTAAAATGAATCGTATGTTCCAAAATGAATGACAGAAACACAGTTTTGTTTCTGAAGCCAATTCCTTTCCTTGATTTTTGGACGTCACTCAGAGCTCTAACAGACTTTCAGAGGGTTTTAAAGCGTTCATCCATGACAACAACAAATGCTAATTATCATAAAAAATAAACAGCTCCTGTTAATAGCATTTTATGAATTTCTCCGACTCCAGCACTATATTTCATCTATCATCCCATCTGTTTTAGGGGGTGAGAACAAAGACTTCATGAAAGTATAATTATCATATATCAAACTGGACAACATAACAAAATAAAAATGAATGTAAATGGGAGGAATAGCATACATAAGAAATCAATTTGGAAAGGAAAGAAAGGAAAGGTAAATAAAATGGCACGTGTGTCCCGTGGGAAGCAGCAGGTAAGTCCCCAATAGAGTCAATAACGTTTATCTCATTGGGTATGAGGTAGGGTTTTTCCCACTCCAGTTCTTGGTCCTCGCTACAATCACATTCCCTCTCATCTTGCTTACTTGCCAAGTTTACAAATTGTCTTTGTTGAATTTTATCATTAAAATTTCACCCTGAGACTTGTAAACCTTAACAAAAAGACAAAAAGTTTACTTTTATATGTTTCTGAATACATTTCAAAGGGACTCTTCTTTTGCCTGGAGTCAACTCGAGTTCTCAAAAAAGTATTTATAATTAAAAGAGAAAATAAATGTCTAGTACCACCTGCCATTAGCTCATTACTAGTAATATTAAAAACATGAGTAATCACATGTCCAAAGGGAATAGAAACTCAACAAAGGCTACGACTTTTGTTTCCTTTACTGCATATCATCACACACAACTGTCCCTAGCATGTAGCAGGTTATCGATCAATATTCACTGAATTAAATGTTGTATAAAATAGAACATTAATAAGTATTTTTCCTCAGAGGATTTTAAGATACACTAATTCTATGAATAATTATTTCACTCTTCTAAGTTAACATTACTATGTAAATAATCAAAAACCTTTGAAATTTCCTAGTATCTATGTTACCTCCAAGGCAATGAGAATGGCAAGGTTCCTTCAAATCATAATTTAATGTTTTTAACAAATTTAAGCTGAGGTCACAACTCTATTAAAAGTATGCATATGTAATTAACTATGTACTTCCCTATTTAAATTTGCCTCAATGATATAATTTAGAATATAATTTAAAGCAGGGATCGATCAATTATACATGAAGCTTTACTAAATTACAGTATGGTATGATCACAAATGCTATTATATCCTTAATCAAGAACTCAGGAACCAGATGTGTGAAATAAAGATGTCACACACACAAACGGAATAGTGAAGGAAGGTGCTATGTTCACAAACATTTTGAACATTTGCCATTTTTTCTCTCTTATGAGGAATTTTAATATACATGCAGTAATAAAATTATAATATTACATGTGCAACAATTAGATATGGGTGTGTGCATGCACATGTGAAGATACATGTTGTCGGGCCTACCTTAAATCAGGAAGGAATGGAGAAGTAAATACCCATGAATTCACAATGAATGTGTATTCATGCTTATATATTTCTATAGAATATAAATATATTTTCTATATATATATAAAAGATGCTTAGGATATTTTTCAGGACTTGTATTGATATACTGCATTTCTAAGTTAAAATTATTTATAAATGTTTCACATTTTTAATAAGAAAAATAAAATCATTCTTATTTTATATTTAGACTCACTCTTATTGCAGTGAACTTGTTTTTGATATTATTTTCATTGTTTTTCCAATCTGTTAACTCCCAGCATCCTATTCTCCTGGAAGAAGGCCTATTTGTCAATTTGCAGATAATCAATTTTATTATCAGGTAGACAAAGGCAACTTTGATGCAAATATGAAGGTACAGTAAAATGTCCTGAAATAAAATGTTTTTATATTCTAACTTAAATAGCACTATTTATATTATTGATAAACAACCTTGAAGTAAAATCAATTATCACTGTCTAGTAAGCAAAATAGTATATAGTTGCTTCATCGATATAACTGCCAATGAAATTAAAACTTCAGTTTTGCTATATTTTCTTATATTTCTCTGTGATTTGTCTTCAACTAATAACTCAGGATAACCATTCATATACAAAAATTGCAACATAGAACAAGACAGCACAGATAGCAAATATTCTAGATAGCAAATATTCACTGAAGTATTCCTTTAAAACAGAAATAAATAGCATTTAGTAAAATCTATTTTCTAAGTCCCTAACTGATGTCTACAAACAAAAGTTGTTATAAAAAAAATTAAAGCATTTCAATAGATATTATATTGTTCCACATTTGAGGAAAAACCTCTTTAAATTTTAACATGCCTGATATGGAGTTTATTATTTTTCATACAGATTCCTTGCACATAAACAGCTAAACAAACGTTAAGGCAAAATTCTGAACTTCTTGCCAAGTTTCATTGACCCACCAGCCTTGGTAGAAAAATTCTTGAATAAATTTACTACTATATGTCATATTATTCCTATTGTTTGTCTAATTTATAGTTTAAACTACCTGATCCTTCACAGAAAAGAAGTGCTTGTTTTCAAATACAGATAATAAGTATGTGATTTAGATGTCATTTGTTTAGATGTGTGAAATTAGTGTTTGATTCTAAATGTCTTTCCAGGGCTTGATTAAAAAACAAAACAAAACAAACAAGAATGCAGTAAGAATCCAGAGTGCCACCAGCACTTTATGTATATTTAAAACAGAGCCCCAAAGGCTCCTGAAGTTTCTTACCAGTGCTGTCATCATACACCACTGTGACGGTTTTCCACTTGAAAAACTGCACCAAGTCTAGAATGGCACGGCTGAGTGAGGAGAAGTCTGGGTAGAGGCTGACGTAGAAAGAGTCTTTGTTGTCTGACACCTGGTGCTTCCAGCGGGTCTGAATGTGGGGAACCCCCAAAGCATTGCAGATGGACTGCACCGCATTTGCCGACGAGCTGTGCGAAGGCCCGAAGATGGCAGCCACGCCAAGGGACAGCTGGTCACAGGCTGCAGAGGAGACAGAATCCGTCAATTATGAGGGAGAGATGCCAGGGTGCCAACAGAGATAACACTACGATTGGAAACCCAAAGGGATCAACTTGAAGAAAGATTCGTGTTTCTTTAATAGAACGTCTGTTTCACTAACTTCACCTTTTGTCTGATTCTGAACATCTAGTTTGTTACAAGGGAACTAGTTCACCCACACTCCTGCAACTGAAAGTTCAAATAATTCTATAAATAATATCATGGGAGGGAGAGAGGAAAGAAGAGAGAAAAGTTTTAATATAAGGGGGTGAAAGAGTACTCATTTTGAAGAATAGTTCATTTGAAGGGGATGAGAGAATAGTGTTGCTTCTCAAATTCACTGACTATTCTTTACATTTTTCAAATTCTTAGTAAGAAGCCATTTCGTCCTCCCCCTCCCCACTCAGTTATGGCCACGCACCACTAAATATTTACGCATATCTGACGATATAGGTCAAGTTATGCATACAACCAACCACATAGAATCTTATTTGGGGTGGGGGGGCGGGATTTCATTTGGATTAATTTCATTGAGAAGGAAAAACACCAAAATGACTAGGCAAATATTCAATCATCTTTATAATTTGGTTTTTAGATGCTATAAGTCTTTTCCGTTGCTCTGAACTATTTTTAAAAGTTTGTAGTTACTCCTAGGAAATTTTATACATATCAATAATAATTGCTGTAATTAAGAAAGGCATAAACAAACTAGAGGTATTCCGATAAAAATAGATTGTTTCAAGACTTGAATTCTATAATGTGAACTGAAGCAAATGGTATTTTGAACCCAGAAAGTGAATAATTATTGGAAACAAGAAAATTATCTTTAAATATTTGAAAAAAATAGCTTGTGAAAGAAAAGATTACACTTGTTTAATTTGGCTGACAAAGGAAGAATGAGGACAAATGATTGGAAGCTTCTCATGAATTTTGATCCGGTTTAAAGTTAAAAAAATTCTGAAGTTAAGTAAGAAATTTTCAAAAATAGAATAGCCTTCTCTAAGAGGCAATGGTTTATCCAATGCTACAAATAGGACAGAGAAACACTATTATTGATTGATAGGCATAAATTGGGTGCTCATGTTAAATTCCTCAAAAATACATCATTTATAATTCTACTGTGTAAGACATTCTGCTGTTTTCTCTGAGTTTTATTTATTTGTTTCTTTTGCATCAAATACAATGTGAAAATGAATTCTTCAGTATGGAAATATTTAATAATTAAATAAATGTTAGTTGTTAAAAAACCACTTATTAAACATTCCTTAAAAATTCAGAATGATCTAAATAATTGTTTTTGAATGTACAGATTCTTATATTTTAAATATAAGAATTTGAATTTTAAATCAGTAGAAAGGCTGTCTGGCCCCGAGAATTTTTCATACAACATAGGATTTCTTTTTTAATTCATATGCATCAAGGATAGAAGAACTTTCTTCACCAGGTTTTTGACAAATAATATACCAAGATAGTGTAAAACATTGTTTATGTTATTTAGAATGTTCCTAGGTGTGTTTCAAATAAGAATTAAAGTTTTCAGTTATCAAAGGAGTCATTTAAAAATATTGTATGATTCAAACAATAATCCAATTTTCAAATATCAAAGAATTCATTAATTAATCAAACAGTAGTACCTTAAAAGTATAAGAGAAAAAATTAGAGAAAATGTCAAAATTTACATCTAATGTATTATTTTCTTATGTTAAAAAATAATTTTTAAAATTTTAAGAATGTACAAATTAAGTTTATTTCATAATCATTAACAACATTACTTGTAATGTTGATGAGTTTCAAAAATTATTTTTGTTCTCTCCCTTGTATTTTCTTTTTACATATTGTTGGGCCCTCTAAGTAATAATAGCACAACAAACAAGAACTTCACAAAATCAGGTTCAAACCATGACATTCATAAAGAAAGTTACTTAAACACATATTTGAGCTTTTTTAGCTGTAGGCCAAAGTCAACTGATAGTTCTGAATCCTGAAAGTTCGGTTAATGAGTGATAAAGTTCATAAGTTTCTTATGGTATTTTGGATACCAGATGACTTTATAGCCTTGAACTTTTTCTTGGGCATTACTAGGTGAGTATTCCATTTGTTGTCAGAACATTCTAACCTGTGGGATTTTTTTGTTTTTTAAAAACATTGTTACTTTGAAATCACCATTATGAAATGTATTACTATTTTATCCGTACTGCACTCATATCCATATTCTTTGGTCAAAATGTTTTCATTAGAGGCAGAGCTTCTTCTTCCTAATAGAAATAATCATGAACTATGCCACTAATCAGACACACTTGTCTTGCAGTTAATGACTAATTTTGCAATTATGATGACAAATGTAGTATTTCACAAATTTAGTATTTCACCTTTAACCTTTTCTTCAGCCTTCAAAACCTTTCATCACCCAGACATGGTTCTGAAATATGGAAACTTATTGGTATTCATAAAGATACAAATTCAAAGGGCATGCAGAATATGGCTTTGATAAACACTAGTTAGCTGCTAGGGGAAAAGAAAGATCCTTTCATCTCGGGAAATATTGTACCTTGTCAGTTGCCATTAATATTAATGAGCTTACAGAAAAATTGCACCAACCTAGAATTATAAATAATTACATACATTTCCATTACTGTAAGGTAGCTAGTAAAACCATATTAGCATTACAGAAAGGCAAGCATTATTTAAAAATGTGAAGTTACAACAATTGTTTTGTAAGACCCCTCTTTAAAGAATATCTACATTAAAAAATGTAATTTCTGTTACTCAAAAGAAGAGATCACCCACATAAGATTGCGCAAACATCTATCAAATACATTCACTATTAAGACTGCTATTTGGTTATAATAAAGGCTTTGATAATAGTTTACTTCTAATCCCTTCTTTCATATTTAAATATCAAATTCATATTCTAAAAAAATTTGTTTTCTTATTCTTCACATTTAAAATGGTTACAACACAATAAAATAAATAAGATTTATAAGTGTTACAATTATTTCTTTATATATCATCCAGTTTTTATCTCATTAGCCATTTATTTTAAGTCACAAGAAGAAATACCAAGTAGTTAAAAAAAATAAGCATGTAGTATACACAAGGTGATAGCTGTTCAAAATTTTCCAGTGAAATTTTAAAATTGGACTGACTTTATAAAGTCACATAGAACCACACAGATTTCAAGGTAGTCAATAAATTGAGATGAGTAATAAAATAATATAGGGGGATTAACAGATAATGCTTATAAAAAATGTTACCATTGATGGTAAAATTTGGTAAAATCCACTGATACATAATATTTATTTTACTGAGTTTTTGAAATTAGGAATAGCTAATAATAAGACCAAAGGATTAATGGCAAAAAAACTATCACAGATATAATTATATTTCATGTTATAAAGAGACTTTTGTAGTAGGAAATTATATAACTTTATGTTCTCAGATAAAATATATGTCCATTTTGAAAATAAATCTTTGCATGCAATTTTTCCAAACAACTTATTAATATGTGATGGAAGTAATACATCTTTTAAGAATACCTAAAAATGTGGATTCCAGAAAACATAATGTTAAATATCTACCAATTACCTTTCTTGGACGCTTCAAAACTGTCATAGAGGTTTATCTTCTGAGTGTCATAGGTGAGGGTAGTATTGGGCAACAAGGTTCTGTTTCTGTTGATTGTGTTCACAGCAAATCTGAATGCAAGTTCCTCAGCTCCCATTGGGCCAGATTCCACATATTCAAAAATACCACCTAGCAAAAAGAAAGAGAATAATCACACAATTCTTATAAGATAGAGAAAATTTCAGTTTTCTGTGCCTTTATGTATGAGTGTGCACGTGTGTGTGTGTGTGTGTGTGTGTGTGAGAGAGAGAGAGAGAGAGAGACTTAAGTTCATGGGATTTATGCTTACTTTTTCTATGAAAGTTGGCGTATTCCCTTTTAGATAAATCCATACAAGCAAAATTGCCTTAATATTGCTGCCAGAATTTAACATAATATAACTAAGATTTTGCCTTTTTTCTTCACTTATTATTTTAAGGGTTAAGTATGTATAGCCCTTAAGTACTGAAAATTAAGTACTGCAAGTATGCTTTAAGTACTGAAAATTATCCCCCAAAATTTTACACATGGTTCCAGAGTAATTAATCCTTTATATTGACTTATACTATGCAGTTAGGCATTGGGAAAATTATATTAAATTTGTCTCCATTCATTCAGAAATTTAATAGCCCTAAATATTTGCAAATTCCTTCATCTTACTTGTGAGAAGAAAGTGTATTATAGTATTTTAGAAGGTACTTGACATTTATGAAGGATACCTTTCAAAAACAATGCAAATCCCTTAATCAATGAATAACACTGTAACATATAATTTAGGCCATAAAATGTAGAATATAATTTAAAAATACATCCCTTCCATTTCACCTTCCACCAGCTGTCTCAGCTAGTTGCCTCATTCCTGTCCAGCTTTCCTTCTCTCTAATACCACTACTCTTCCATCAGCTGAGAGTCACCTGTGACCTTGGTTTCCAAAAGAATTTCTTTTCTATTGCTGGTTTGGTAAATTGAACAAAAAGAGGGAGCACCTGCCACCTAACCCCCTCTAACCTCCATCCTTAGGAAACTAGTACTTTAAAATGAAGAACATTTATCTTTCTTTCCAAATTTCACACCATGTACCCACAGCACAAGTATTCATGAATTAAACTCACTTAATAAGCCAGTTCTCCAGCTACTAATTCATACTTCATCAAAGGTATTTTGACACATGCATGTCAGGTGACTATACTAGTAACAAATTATCTATTAAAAACTAGTAAGAAGTCATAGTACAATAGCAATTCCTTTCACTATTAGGAATTAGGACTCAGAAAATATTACAGGGATAAGGCAAATTTATATTTAGGAAAAAATAGGAAAAATTGTTATTTGATACCACATTAGTTTGTAATATTTCTCTTATTCTGAATTTTAACCATTTGATGATGTAGTTATTGGAGCAATAAAGTTATTGTGAAGTAGTATCCTTAATATATTTAAAATCTTTGATGACTTATGCTAACCAGAAGGATAATAAGTATGTACATGCCTAATGGATGTTAAGCATCAAACTAGATGTTTTACATGTGTGGAGGACAATAGTGGTGTGAGCATAGGCTCTGAAGCCAGACTGGGTTTACATTTTGCCCTGTCCCTTGCCATCTGTGTAAAGTTGAGCAGTTGCTTAAAATCTCAGCCTGAGTTATTTCATCTCTAGAAAAAAAGATGATCAGGGAGGCTACTATAGAGAGTTGTAATAAAGATTAAATATTAGGTTGTGCAAAACACTCAGATGAGTGGCTGCCATGGAGTGAGCACCCAATATGTGTCTATGTTTACACTGAATCAAAGAAATCCCAGTAGTATTATTTTGTAGAAATCCCAGTAGTATTATTTTGCAGAAAAGACACTTTTGGGCAAAAATCATACAGCTATCAAGTGATACAGCCATTGGTAGAATTCACTTGTGCCTGACAGTGAACAAGGCTGTTCCACTACAAAGTGATAGTTTTTACCAAAATTCCTCCAGAAAAATTATACAATACATCCTAAAATGTGAGATATACATATATATATATATATATATATATCATTGATGTAATTAGAAATGTAAGATGTTAGATATGGAACAGAAAAATAAGTGAATAATCACAAAGTTCTTATAAAGTTAATTTAGAAGAGTCAGTTATAGAAATGAAACCCTTAAGTTATTTAATATTGGTAAAATGAAATGAAAACTGACTCTTTTACTTTCCTCAATTAAAAATTTTAGTTTCTATAAGATATAAATATAGAATAAAGATCATATTTGATGATATTGGGTCAATATTTGACCCAATCATGACATTGAATAAATATTTAGTGATACTGAATTAAAATTTATTACTCACGTTTCTTCAAAATAACATCTAACACCTTAATCATCAAAGAAGTAAAACAGTTTAAGGGGAGACAAGATGGCGGACTGAAGCCAGCTTTCAACAGAGGCTCCCATCCAGAAGGAGAGTTAAGGGACAGGAATTTAGTAAGTATCCTGATGGACTTGAGCCTCACCAAGAGAGAAGGTTGAAGAACGCACATCAACACCGCTGAGGCAAGTTGTGATCACAAGGACGCAAACAAAAGGTACAAAATCCACCACCAAGCCGACGGGAGTCCCCCTCCCCCATGAGACCGGCTCAAGAGCCCCACAATTAAACAAGCGGGCAGAAATTAAAGGCCCTCCCACTACACTCCACAGGAGAGACCTTCTAAAAACTGGACCTACCTCCCCTACTGGGGTGTCGTGGTGTTCTCCTGCCAGGCATAAAACTGAATAAAACTTGGGAATCCTCCCGGCGCTCCCCTCCCGCCCACTGAGGTCTGGAGGCCTGTCCCCCAGGAGTTCGGATCCTTGGCTGATTTCTCAAGGGCAGTGGACAGTCCCCGAGTTGCGACTGGTCAGCATTGACTCTGAGGCGCGCGAGTGAGGAGAGGGCACCGGGCTGAGGGGGAGTCACGCCTCGCGGCACTTCCCTGCGGTGCAGTGCAGCAACCCTCCCGGGGCAACATCACGGGGCAGGCACAAGACTGAATAAGACTCTAGCTTCCCCGCTGAGAGCTGAGAACCCCTACTCTCACTCGGGGTCTGAGGGCCTATCCCCCAAGAGTTCGGATCCTTGGGTGATTTCTTGAGGGCAGTGCACAGTGCCTGAGCTGGACCAGGTCAGCGCTGACTCTGGGACACGTGAGCGAGGAGAGGGCACTCTGCTGAGGGGAAATCAAGCCTTGGCAGCACTTCCCTGCGGTGCAATGCAGGAGCCCTCCCCGGGCCGTAGTGTTGCGTAAAACTGAATGAAACTCTAGCTTCTCCCCCGCCACTCCCAATCAGGGTCTGGGGGCCCATTCCACAAGAGTTCTGATTCTTGGGGGATCTCTTGAGGGGTGTGGACCCAGCACAAACTGCGGCCACTCAGCGCTGACTCTGGGGCGCGGGACAGAGGACAAAAGGGTCGCCTGAGTGCCCACACCAGAGCAGCAGTTCCCTGGAGGTAGATCAACAGCCGTTTTTTCTTTAACGGCAGAACACTCACTTCTGCATATTCTGAGGCCACACCCCCTGTCTCCCTGGGCAACCAGAGGAGGCCACCGGTGAGCGGGGGATTTCCTGACACGGCTCACAAACCCGGGAAGCTTCCAGGGCGGGGCCGACCCAGAGAGGTGTTCGGACGCAAATCTCCAGCAGCAAAGACGTTTGAACTCAAAACAGCCCCTCTTCTGTAGGCGATTTCGACAGGAACAGAGACAGAACCCCGCAAAGTTGTCTGTTCTGTTCTGTTCTGTTAGCAGCATCCATCAGAGACGGGGCTAAGCCTGAGTGAACACCTCCTTCCCATCACCTGCATCAAACACTCAAAGATGTCAGGCCCCATCTCCTCCCGCTAGATAGCGGCAGTCTGCGGGGGCCTGGCAGACTTCCTTGCGATTCAGGCAGGTACAAACCCCTGGAGTGTCTATTCACTGCAGGTAACTGGGTTAGCCATCTACAGAGATACCAGTGACTGGGTCCGATGGAGGGGCAAAGTGGGGAAGGAGACGTCAACCTTCCTAGACTGCTCTGTTTGCTGGGTGGCTCCTCCTGACTCCACGCTGCACTGGGGTGAGCCGTGTCAGAGGAGTCACCAGGCCCCTGTGATCCAGTTCCCAGAGACCTCTTGAACTCTCCCACCTGAGACAAGTGCCGATTGAGACAGTTCATTTGGACCTTTTGAACTGGGCTAATAGACTGAGGACTTTTCAGGCGGTGCCCTGGGTGTGTGATTGTAGGAAGGTTTGATTCTCCTTTTCCAACTGGGGACAGAGGTGGGCAGGTGGGGTGACTTAATTGCTGATTTTTCCACACAGCTGAGACTTCAAGCCAGAGTAGAATTGCAATAGGATCGAACAGAAACCAGCTGAAAACAAGGCAGAACCACTTTGCTCCACCACACCAGACAGGGCCCCAGTTTCTCAGGCCACAACACTGTACGGGCCCTCGATAAAACCCCAGGGGAAAAACCTAAGGGAGTAAAATAACCATGGGGCGGAAACAGCGGAAAAACTCTGGTAACATGAATAACCAGAATAGATCAACCCCCCTAAGAAAAGATACGGCAGATGTGATTGAAGATCCCATTCATAAACAACTGGCTGAGATGTCAGAAATCGAATTCAGAATTTGGATTGCAGACAAGATTAATAAAATGGAATTAGGAATTCGAGGAGAAATTCAAAAACTGTCTCAAGAATTTAACGAATTTAAAGACAAAACCACCAAAGACTTAGACACACTGAAGCAAGAACTTACAGCCCTCAAAGATATGAAAAATACAGTAGAATCCCTCAGTAACAGAATGGAGCAAGCAGAAGAAAGGATTTCTGACATTGAAGATAAAGTCTTTGAACGCTCCCAATCTCTCAAAGAGGAAGAGAAATGGAGAGCAAAAACGGATCACTCACTCAGAGAGCTCTCAGATAATTCGAAAAAAAAAACAACATAAGGGTTATAGGAATTTTGGAGAATGATGAAGTGACTGCCAAGGACACAGAGGCCCTTCTACATGAAATTATGAAAGAAAATTTTCCAGACGTGCCTAGAGAATCTGAAATTCAGATAGCAGACAGCTTCAGAACCCCAGCACGATTCAACCCCAATAAGCCATCTCCCAGACATATCATAATTAGCTTCACTAAAGTTAACATGAAAGAGAAGATTCTCAAAGCAGCCCGGCGAAAGAAAACTATAACGTACAAAGGTAAGAATATTAGAATAACTGCAGATCTCTCTGCTGAAACTTTTCAAGCAAGAAGAGGCTGGTCATCAACTTTTAATCTCCTAAAGCAAAAAAACTTTCAACCCAGGATCTTGTATCCAGCTAAACTGAGTTTCATCTATGATGGAGAAATTAAATACTTCAATGACATTCGTATGTTGAAAAAATTTGCCATAAGTAAACCAGCTCTTCAGGATGTTCTCAGACCTATCCTCCACAATGACCAACCCAATCCTATACCACAAAAGTAAACTCACTCAGAAACTATCAAACTCCAACTTCCACACTGGCGAAAGGATTAAAAATGTCCACTGGACCTTTGAAAAACTCGATACCCCTGTAGTCCCAGCTACTCGGGAGGCTGAGGCAAGAGAATCGCTTAAGCCCAGGAGTTGGAGGTTGCTGTGAGCTGTGTGAGGCCACGGCACTCTACCGAGGGCCATAAAGTGAGACTCTGTCTCTACAAAAAAAAAAAAAAAAAGAAAAACTCGATACCCAAAATTCCACCAGACTTATCAATACTCTCCATCAATGTGAATGGCTTAAACTGTCCTCTAAAGAGGCATAGGTTAGCTGACTGGATACAAAAACTCAAGCCAGATATTTGTTGCATACAAGAGTCACATCTTAACTTAAAAGACAAATACAGACTCAGGGTGAAAGGATGGTCATCCATATTTCAGGCAAATGGTAATCAGAAAAAAGCAGGTGTTGCAATTTTATTTGCAGATACAGTAGGCTTTAAACCATCAAAAGTAAGGAAGGACAAGAATGGTCACTTCATATTTGTTAAGGGTAATACTCAATATGATGAGATCTCAATTATTAATATCTATGCACCCAACCAGAATGCACCTCAATTTATAAGAGAAACTCTAACAGACATGAGTAACTTGATTTCCTCCAGCTCCATAATCGTCGGAGATTTCAACACTCCCTTGGCAGTGTTGGATCGATCCTCCAGAAAGAAGCTGAGCAAAGAAATCTTAGATTTAAACCTAACCATCCAATATTTAGATTTAGCAGACATCTACAGAACATTTCATCCCAACAAAACTGAATACACATACTTCTCATCAGCCCACGGAAATTACTCCAAAATTGACCACATTTTAAGTCACAAGTCTAACCTCAGTAAATTTAAAGGAATAGAAATTATTCCATGCATCTTCTCGGACCATCATGGAATAAAACTTGAATTGAGTAACAACAGGAATCTGCATACCCATACAAAAACATGGAAGTTAAATAACCTTATGCTGAATGATAGCTGGGTCAGAGATGAGATTAAGAAAGAAATTGCCAATTTTTTGGAACAAAACGACAATGAAGACAAAAACTATCAGAACCTCTGGGACACTGCAAAGGCAGTTCTAAGAGGGAAATTTATAGCACTGCAAGCCTTCCGGAAGAGAACGGAAAGAGAGGAAGTTAACAACTTAATGGGACATCTCAAGCAACTGGAAAAGGAAGAACATTCCAACCCCAAACCCAGTAGAAGGAAAGAAATAACCAAAATTAGAGCAGAATTAAATTAAATTGAAAACAAAAGAATAATACAACAGATCAATAAATCAAAAAGCTGGTTTTTTGAAAAGGTCAATAAAATAGATAAACCTCTGGCCAACCTAATCAGGAAAAAAAGAGTAAAATCTCTAATCTCATCAATCAGAAACAACAAAGACGAAATAACCACAAACTCATCAGAAATCCAAAAAATCCTTAGTGAATATTACAAGAAACTTTATTCTCAGAAATATGAAAATCTGAAGGAAATAGACCGATACTTGGAAGCACGCCACCTTCCAAGACTTAACGAGAATCAAGTGGAAATGTTGAACAGACCCATATCAAGTTCAGAAATAGCATCAACCATACAAAACCTCCCAAAAAAGAAAAGCCCGGGACCAGATGGTTTCACGTCAGAATTCTACCAAACCTTTAAAGAGGAATTAGTACCTATATTACTCAACCTGTTCCAAAATGTAGAAAAAGAAGGAAGACTACCCAACACGTTCTATGAAGCAAACATCACCCTGATCCCCAAACCAGGAAAAGACCCAACAAGAAAAGAAAATTATAGACCAATATCACTAATGAATATAGATGCAAAAATATTCAACAAGATCCTAACAAACAGAATCCAGCAACACATCAAACAAATTATACATCATGACCAGGTTGGTTTTATCCCAGGGTCTCAAGGCTGGTTCAATATACGTAAATCTATAAATGTAATTCAGCACATAAACAAATTAAAAAACAAAGACCATATGATTCTCTCAATTGATGCAGAAAAAGCTTTTGATAATATCCAGCATCCCTTCATGATCAGAACACTCAAGAAAATTGGTCTAGAAGGGACTTTTCTTAAACTGATAGAGGCTATCTACAGCAAACCCACAGCCAATATCATATTGAATGGAGTTAAATTGGAATCATTTCCACTCAGATCAGGAACCAGACAAGCCTGCCCATTGTCTCCATTGCTTTTCAACATTGTAATGGAAGTTTTAGCCACCGCATTTAGGGAAGAGAAGGCGATCAAGGGTATCCATATAGGGTCAGAAGAGATCAAACTCTCGCTCTTCGCAGATGATATGATTGTGTATCTGGAAAACACTAGGGACTCTACTACAAAACTCCTAGAAGTGATCAAGGAATACAGCAGCGTCTCAGGTTACAAAATCAACATCCATAAATCGGTAGCCTTTATATACACCAACAACAGTCAAATTGAAAAAGCAGTTAAGGACTCTATCCCATTCACAGTAGTGCCAAAGAAGATGAAATATTTGGGAATTTACCTAACAAAAGACGTGAAAGATCTCTATAAAGAGAACTATGAAACTCTAAGAAAAGAAATAGCTGAAAATGTTAACAAATGGAAAAACATACCATGCTCATGGCTGGGAAGAATCAACATTATCAAAATGTCCATACTACCCAAAGCAATATATAATTTCAACGCACTCCCTATTAAAGCTCCACTGTCATATTTTAAAGATCTTGAAAAAACATTACTTCGTTTTATATGGAATCAGAAAAAACCTCGAATAGCCAAGACATTACTCAGAAATAAAAACAAAACAGGAGGAATCACACTACCAGACCTCAGACTTTACTACAAATCGATAGTGATCAAAACAGCATGGTATTGGCACAAAAACAGAGAAGTAGATATCTGGAACAGAATAGAGAACCAAGAGATGAATCCAGCTACTTACCGCTATTTGATTTTTGACAAGCCAATTAAAAACATTCAGTGGGGAAAAGATTCCCTATTTAACAAATGGTGCTGGGTGAACTGGCTGGCAACCTGCAGAAGACTGAAATTGGACCCACACCATTCACCATTAACTAAGATAGACTTTCACTGGATTAAAGATTTAAACTTAAGACATGAAACTATAAAAATACTAGAGGAGAATGCAGGGAAAACCCTTGAAGAAATTGGTCTGGGTGAGTATTTCATGAGGAGAACCCCCTGGGCAATTGAAGCAGCTTCAAAAATACACTACTGGGACTTGATCAAACTAAAAAGCTTCTGCACAGCTAAGAACACAGTAAGCAGAGCAAGCAGACAGCCCTCAGAATGGGAGAAGATATTTGCAGGGTATATCTCTGACAAAGGTTTAATAACCAGAATCCACAGAGAACTCAAACGCATCAGCAAGAAAAAAACAAGGGATCCCATCGCAGGCTGGGCAAGGGATTTGAAGAGAAACTTCTCTGAAGAAGACAGGCGCACGGCCTTCAGACATATGAAAAAATGCTCATCATCTTTAATCATCAGAGAAATGCAAATCAAAACTACTTTGAGATATCATCTAACTCCAATGAGACTAGCCTATATCACAAAATCTCAAGACCAGAGATGTTGGCGTGGATGCGGAGAAAAGGGAACACTTCTGCACTGCTGGTGGGAATGCAAATTAATACATTCCTTTTGGAAAGATATATGGAGAACACTCAGAGATCTAAAAATAGATCTGCCATTCAATCCTGTAATTCCTCTGCTGGGCATATACCCAGAAGACCAAAAATCACAACATAACAAAGATATTTGTACCAGAATGTTTATTGCAGCCCAATTCATAATAGCTAAATCATGGAAAAAGCCCAAGTGCCCATCGATCCACGAATGGATTAATAAATTGTGGTATATGTATACCATGGAATACTATGCAGCCTTAAAGAAAGATGGAGACTTTACCTCTTTCATGTTTACATGGATGGAGCTGGAACATACTCTTCTTAGTAAAGTATCCCAAGAATGGAAGAAAAAGTACGCAATGTACACAGCCCTACTATGAAACTAATTTGGGACTCTCACATGAAAGCTATAAGCCAGCTACAACTTAACAATAGGGGGAAGTGGGAAAGGGGGGGGTAGAGGGAGGGGGATCGGTGGGATCACACCTGTGGTGCATATTACAGGGGTATTTGCGAAACTTGGTAAATGTAGAATGTAAATGTTTTGGCACAGTAACTGAGATAACGCTGGAAAGGCTATGTTAACCACTGTGATAAAAATGTGTCAAATGCTTTATGAAGTGAGTGTATGATGCCCCATGATCATATCAATGTATACAGTTATGATTTAATAAAAAAATATATATATATTAAAAAAAAAGAAAGTGGAGGCCAAAAATAGCAAGTGACAGCACCAAGATGTGATTGTAAATCCTGCATTAGTCATAATCGATTAGCTTATGCTATGGTAACCAGAAATAAAACTTGAATTTTTACTAAAAAAAAAAAAAACAGTTTAATCACCACACTAAATGTCATAAAATCATTTGATGGATGTCATTAATTATTCTTGATTTAAAAGAGATTTATAGAAAACAAACAATAATGACAATTTTGAGGAAAAATCAAATTTATACTAAATGTTCTTTATAAAATAGATGGGAGTTCCATTAAAGTCAGAAAAAAATAAGAAGGTCTACACTATCCACTCTTCTTAAATGTTTATTTTCATTATGTTATATACAGAGAAAAGATACAGATGTCTTTTGCCAATGATGCTTGACTGTACCAAAATTGAGAGAATTTAACACCAACAAACCTCCATTAACAAATATTAAATAAATGGAGTTTTGTAGGCTGAAGAAAATTAACAGAAGAAGAAACCCACTACAAGACTTAAAAATGCAAAGTATACAACAAAGTGAAAATATGTGAGTGAATATCAATAAATTTGACAATAAAAAGAAAGAAGAGTAATGACTTGTGAAGTTTATATGCTGAATAGAAGTACATAAGTGCATGGTAAATATAATGCAAAAGGCAAGAAATACATAATAGAATTACAGAATTTTAATGTTTTAGCAGCATTGGGAGAAAGGTAAAAATAACGGTTGATTTGAACATAATAATTCAAGAACGTATTATATTTTCTAGGACAAAGACTAAACAAATAATGAAAATAATTGTTGCTGAAAATGGATAGTGAAAAATAAATAAATGAAAAATAAAATAGAATCCATAAACTATTTTCCACCTAAATAGTTACTGATATTGTGATAATACCATAGTTCTAAAGAAAACAGATTGTATTTTCAAAAAATAATTTTGGATCATTTAGATAATTCCATAGAAATGTTTCAACTCTATACGTAATGTAGCAGTAAAACGAAAAAGGTTCAAAGAAGAACTTATCCTAAGAAAAGATTTCTTTAAAAGAAGACAAAAAGTTATAACCATAAAGATAAAAATTCTAGGGCTTTGAGCAAGATGGCAGACTAGAAACATCTCCTTACCAGCCACTTGCAGTGAGACAGTGGAAAGAAGACTCCAGTCACCTCTGGTGGGAGTGACCTAACCAGAAACATCACTCTGCAGATAGAGTGAAGCAGTGAGAGATTCCAGGAGCCAACGAGGTCCGGAGCTGAGTAGGACCAGCACAGAAGGCAAGCGCCTGGGTATGGGCAGAAGCTAGCTGGCTCTCTCATAGAAGACTAAGGGTAGGAAAGGGCTGTCCTGCAGCGTTTTGTTTTGTTTTGTTTTGTTGTTTTTATGGGGATGATCTCTGGAGCTTCCCTGCAGGAACTTGGACAAGAGAGTGGACTCAAGCAGTGTCTGGCAGCTGGGATTGAGTGCTGAATGGAAAGGAACTCCCATTGGCTTGGCTACTAACAGGGTGCTGCCTTTGTGGGAATAGCATGTGGGAGGAATAGTCCACAGGTTCCCAGTATACATCCAGCTCTGATGTGCCTCCTGAGCTCAGGCAACCATCCTTGAGGTGAGCTGAATGGCCCCTGCATCCCTGGGAAGTGCTATCAGGGGCTACTATTTGGAAGGTCAAGATGAGCCTCTTAAGAAATCTGGCAAGAGCTTCAGGATTCCAATACATGGGGTCTGAATATTGGCCTTGATTGAGGGAAAATAAGTCAGGTAGATAGGACAGGGTCTCTTTGACAACTAGAGAGTATCTTCCAGCCCCCAGCTTAAACAGCAAAGCCAGTGTCTCTGTTCTCCATCTCCTAGTACAATCATGCCGCCTGATGTCCAGGCAATGCATTGTGTGCGCGCTCTCTCTCTCTCTCTCTCTATATATATATATATATACACACATATATATACATATATATATACACACACACATAGATTTTATTTTACTTTTTTTTTCATTTTTGGCTTCTTCTCTCAGTTTTTTCATAGTATTTTTTTTCCTTTTTGTTGTTGTTGCTTTTTGTTTGGTTTGGTTATAGTTTTATTTTTTCATTTTTACTTTCTTTAGTGGCAAGGGTTCCTCCATTTTTGTTACGGTTTTCAGTCCTTTTTATTCTTTCTTTTTTATTTATTTCCTTTTCTCTCTTTTGGTATAGATTTTCTTCTTTTCTCATCTTTCCCACATACAATTTTTCATAAAACAACTAAGATATCCCTTTTGTTCCTTCATCTTCTATAACTATAATTTTAATTTTCTTTTTTATTTTATTTTTCCTTTCTCTGATGGCTGGGAGAGTCATAGCTTTGGTCTAGATGGGGGTTCATGGCCTTGCCTTGGTTCAAAGAGACCATGAGATCATGGTGCATGGTGTCCTTCTAGGTTTGGCCTCTGGAAAGACGGTATTTGTAGGTCCCCACTGTGACATACTGCTGATATTTTTCTATTATTTGGCACAGGTAGAGTCTTTCTTTTTCTCAGGCTGGTAAAGAGCTTCTGACCTCAAGGAACCCACCCAGGCTAGTGTCTCAAAGTCCTGGATTTGAGGGTGTGGATCAAAGCATCTTACTGAACACCACTATTTCTCATGTCTCTCACCACTCTTTTTCTTCTATTCTTTCCTTTCATCCCCCTCCGCTTTTCATTCTCTATCAACTTCTTTCTTTTTTCTCTTCTTACTCTTTACCCATTTCTTCCTTTTGGCCTTATACCAAAAGGCCACTTCAAGACCTAAGCTCAGAGACAAGGTAATTTAAAATGAAAGCAGTATTAAGAGAAAGAAGTAGGGAAAGGAAGTGAACAGGAGGAAAACACATATGAGGAAGAACCAACAGAAAAATGCCCTCAAAATGAAAAACCAGAACAGAGCAACCCCCTCCCAAGACATCATGAGGTAGCTATTGCCAAAGACTACATCTATAATGAGTTATTGAAAATGACATAAAGGAATTTAAAATATGGAAGACAAAGTGGAAAATAATCAAAAGGATATCAAAAAACAGAACCAAAAAATAGATGAAAGATATGAAGAATATAGAAAGATACAGAGTCAATCAGGGAACTTAAAGATGCAATAGAAAGTATCAATAACACATTAGACCAGGGAGAAGAAATAATCTCAGAGCTAGAGAAGGAAGCTCTTCAGTTAACTCAGGAAGTTAAAGAGACAGAAAAGAAGAGATAGAGACAGAAGAACATTCACTCAGAGAATTATGGGACTTCATGAAGCATTCAAACATACAAATTGTAAGAATATGTCAAAGGAACAGAAGCACTCCTAGAGGATATTATGAATGAAAATTTCCCAAGTTTCAATAATGACTCCAAGACATTCCTTTTAGAGAGATATTGAACCCCAAGTTGGCTCAACACAATCAGAGCCTTGATAAGACACATTGTAATGAACCTGTCCAAAGTTAAGATGAAAGAAAAAATAATGCAAGCAGTCAGGAATAAGCACCAATTTACCTATGGGGCAGATCCATCAGGGTGACAGCAGACTTCTCAGCTGAAATGTTCCAAGCCAGAAGAGAATGGTCATCTAACTTTAACCTTCTTAACAAAAGAATTTTCAGCCCAGAATTCTGTATCTTGCTAAACTAAGCTTCAAAATCAATGAAGAAATCAAATCTTTTACTGACATTGAAGAAATTCACCACATATGACCAAATACTTAAACCTGTTCATCACACTGACTGTCACAATGGAAAACCAGCAAAGTAAACATCCAGAAACTTAAGGACAAAACCTAGCTTCCACAATGACACAAAGGATACAACTAAGCAATGGACTTTCACAAAATGAGATAAATAGAACTCTACCACACTTTTCAATTCTCTCAATAAATGTAAATGGCTTGAATTCCCTACTAAAGAGGCACAGGCTGGCTGACTGGATAGAAAAACACAAGCCACCCATATGCTGTTTCCAAAAAACAAACCTAACTGGGAAGGACAGAACAAGACTGAATGTGAAGAGTTGGAATCAATATTTCAGAGAAAGCATTTGATAAAATTCAGCATCTTTTTTTAACAAGAAAACTTAAGAATGCAGGCATAGGTGGCACATTTCTTAAACTGATTGAACCCATATATGAAAAACTCATAACTGATATCATGTTGAATGGAGTAAAACTAAAAGCATTTCCACTTAAAGCGGGCTCAGACAAGAATGTCTTCTATTGCCACTACTATTCAACATAGTGCTGGAAGTTCTAGCCAATATAATCAGGCAAGAGAAGGATATAAAGGGCATCCAAATGGGGGAAGAGGAGGTCAAACTCTCACTCTTTGCCAATGATATGTTCTTATACTTGGAGAACCTCAGAAACTCATCCACAAGACTCCTCGAAGTGATCAAGAAATACAGTAACATTTCAGGGTATGAAACTGATGTCCACAAATCAGTAGTTTTTGTATATGCCAAAACAGCCAAGCTGACAAGCTAATGAAAGACACAATTCCTTTAACATAGCTTCAAAGAAAACAAAATACCTAGGAATATGTCCAACAAAAGAAGTGAAGGATTGCTACAGGAAGAATTATAAAACTCTTGTTCTATTCTTGCTAATGCGTTTGAGTTCTCTGTGGATTCTGGTTATTAAACCTTTGTCGGAGACATAACCTGCAAATATCTTCTCCCATTCTGAGGGCTGTTTGCTTGCTTTACTTACTGTGTTCTTGGCTGTGCAGAAGCTTTTTAGTTTGATCAAGTCCCAGTAGTGTATTTTTGAAGCTGCTTCAATTGCCTGGGGGGTCCTCCTCATAAAATACTCGCCCATCCCGATTTCTTCAAGGGTTTTCCCTGCACTCTTCTCTAGTATTTTTATAGTTTCATGTCTTAAGTTTAAATCTTTGATCCAGTGAGAGTCTATCTTAGTTAATGGTGAAAGGTGTGGGTCCAGTTTCAGTCTTTTACAGGTTGCCAGCCAGTTCACCCAGCACCATTTGTTAAATAGGGAATCTTTTCCCCACTGAATGTTTTTAATTGGCTTGTCAAAGATTAAATAACGGTAAGTAGCTGGATTCATCTCTTGATTCTCTATTCTATTCCAGACATCACAGGCTGGGCAAGGGATTTGAAGAGAAACTTATCTGAAGAAGACAGGCGTGCGGTCTTCAGACATATGAAAAAATGCTCATCACCTTTAATCATCAGAGAAACGCAAATCAAAACTACTTTGAGATACCATCTAACTCCAGTGAGACTAGCCTATATCACAAAATCCCAAGATCAGAGATGTTGGCGCAGATCTGGAGAAAAGGGAACACTTTTGCACTGCTGGTGGGAATGCAAATTAATACATTCCTTTTGGAAAGAGATATGGAGAACACTTAGAGATCTAAAAATAGATCTGCCATTCAATCCTGCAATTCCTCTACTGGGCATATACCCAGAAGACCAAAAATCACGTCATAACAAAGATATTTGTACCAGAATGTTTATTGCAGCCCAATTCATAATTGCTAAGTCATGGAAGAAGCCCAGGTGCCCATCGATCCACGAATGGATTAATAAATTGTGGTATATGTACACCATGGAATATTATGCAGCCTTAAAGAAAGATGGAAACTTTACCTCTTTCATGTTTACATGGATGGAGCTGGAACATATTCTTCTTAGTAAAGTATCTCAAGAATGGAAGAAAAAGTACCCAATGTACTCAGCCCTACTATGAGACTAATTTAGGGTTTTCACATGAAAGCTATAACCCAGTTACAACCTAAGAATAAGGGGAAGGGGGAAATGGAGGGGAGGGAGGAGGGAGGTGGGTAGAGGGAAGGGGATTGGTGGGATTACACCAGCGGTGCATCTGACAAGGGTATATGTGAAACTTGGTAAATGGTCTGTGAAGCTAGTGAATGATGCCCCATGATCATATCAATGTACACAGCTATGATTTAATAAAAAAAAAAAAACCAAAAAATTATAAAACTCTAAGAAAAGGAATAGCAGAAGACATTAACAAATGGAAGAGCATACCATGCTCCTGGCTAAGAAGAATCAACATTATTAAAATATCTATACTCCCCTAAAAATCTATAGATTTGATGCAATCCCATAAAATATAAATATCATAATTTGAAGAACTAGAAAAAAGAGTTCTTCATTTTGTATGGAACCAGAAAAAAACCCTGTATACACAAGACAATTTTTAGCAATAAAAGCAAAGCTAAAGGCATCACTCTACCAGACTTTAGGCTATATTACAAGTTCACAGTGATCAAAACAGCATGGTGTTGGCACAACAATAGACATAGACATAATACAAATGTCTATGGATAGACATATAATAGAAAGCTAGTCTATTATAACCATTTGATCTTGATAAACCAAACAAAGGCATACCTTGGGGAAAAGAATCCCTATTGAGTAAATGATGCTGGCAGAACTTGATAACCACATCTAAAAGACTGAAAATGGACCTACACCTTTCACCACTTACAAAAAAATGACACAAAATGGACAAAATATTTAAATCTCAGATATGAATTGATAAAAATCCTACAAGAAAGTGTAGGGAACACTCTTGAGGATGTCAAACTGGGGAAAGATTTTATGCTTAAGGCTTCAGTGGCAACTGCAACAACAACATAAATAAACAAATGGGACTTAATTAAACTGAAAATCTGCACAGCTAAGGTCACAACAATTAAAACAAATAGACAACCTTCAGAATGGGAAAATATATTTGCATGTTATAAATCTGACAAAGGCTTAATAACTAGTATCTACAGAGAATTCTAATCAACAAAAAAAGAGCAATCTCATCTATCATTGGGCAAGAGACATGAACAGAACACTCTGAAGAAAAGAGATGAATGGCTAACAAACATGAAAAAATGTTCATTTCCCTTAATCATCAGAAAAATGCAAATCAAAAGCAGCCTGAGATATGGCCTAACCCCACTGAGAAGAGCCACATCACAAAGTCCCAAAGTTGTAGATGGTCACAGGATGTGGAGAGATTGGAACACTTTTATTCTGTTGATGGGACTGCGAACTATTACAGCCTCTTTGGAAAGAAGAACTCAAATTAGACCTCAAATTGGCCCTGTAATCCCACTGCTACACATCTACCCTGAAGAAAAAAACATCATTTTATCATGATGACATTTGCACTAGATTTATCGTATCTCAATGTATAATCACCAAAATGTGGAAACAAACTAAATGTTCATCAATCCAGGAATGGGTTAACAAACTGTATATAAACATACTGAATCTTTTTCATAATGAGTGAAGCAAATGCACAAACATCCTTAATATGGTTATATCCAAGGGGAAAGAACCAATAGGAAGGAAACAGTAAAAGCAGAAAAGGGAGGGTGTAAGTGTTGGAGCCAGAATCTTGGGAGCAAGAGATGATCGAATCCAAAGCTTGGAACATAGGCTGAGCCTGGTGGAGGCAGCACCTTACTCACAGTTATCTGTAATCTGAGATAGGCAGAAAAAATAAAGGGATACATATTTTATGTATTTTCTTTGTGAAGTAGAAAATAAGGTCCATAAATTGGATTCTCTGAGGGAAAAAAAAAAAACAGCTGCTTTTATTTTTAAAGTACATCTTTCAGTTTAAAATTGCTATTAAAAAATACATGGAAATGCATTTCTTGCAACTACTCCTGAACTTGTGAATTAATTGTTCTTTACATGATTTTAAATAGGATTTTTTCTTTCTGTGGATTGAACAATAATATTTACTTTGTGCTGTGTAACTCCTATAAAAACTGTTTGCTTCTAGCCTTTTTCTTATTACGAAGTGTCAGAATTGTGTGTAGCATTTCATAAGCATGTGGTCCAAGAAAAGAGAATAGGTATATTATATAGTTTACAAATCATTTTTAGTGGATAAAAATACATCCCAGAATAGTAAAAAACATGGAATAACTGTATGATCTTAAAGCAAATCTTAATAATCTATAGCTTCATGCTTTCCCTAGACCTAAATTCAAGAATCTAGAGACTACGTTGCAGTTATCATCTAATTCCTTATTCTCTGTGTGAACAGTAAAATATATTGCTTTCTTACACATACCTTTAGCATTTTCAAATTCAGAAAATCATCTAAGATAATCATTCTTACAGCCCGACACTTGTTTTTGTTGTTTTGTTTAATTCGAGAAGAGCCGTCACATCTTATATAACCTCTGTATCAAACAATAAAATGCCTGAAATTATTTTTCCAAGCCTGAATTAAAAGGTAACAGTTCTCATCATGCTATAATAGGTTTTTCAAAGCAAATAGGAGAGAAGCAGAGGAGAATACTTCTTTTTCCATGCACATAGTTGCCCCACTTTGTTTGTAGATATAGAACACCAAATGAAAAGAGATCCCTAGTTTACTCAGAACACTCAGTGCTGAAACATTTCCCATCACAGTCCCCGACTCACAAAAGAACATCATTATTCAAGACTTAAAATAAAAGATTTATTAGTCAACTGCTGAAGCTTAGCCAATGCCTTTCTCTTTTAGATCAATTTTAACTACTACAAAGAATTGTATGACTCATAAACCTATGATGGATGTGCCAAGCAACATCGCATCTAACCTCTGGGACTTTTCAAATAGGTCTTAAAGTAGGAACAATCAGTGTTTTATAGACTTTTAATTTAATAAAGAAATTGATGTTCTGAGTGACATATCACCTGTTATTCTCTAAGGAGATAACGCTGGTTTTCTCAAACGTTATGCTGACCTTATTTTCTATCTACACAAATGCAAACAGTTTCCTCTTCATTTTAATTTTATGTAATCACTATCCAGAGAATAAAATCATCATAATTGTTTAATTTTGAAACAATTATAATGCCAAAGGCCAATTTTAAAATGTCCTGTTTGTTAAATGAAATTAGACTTTTTTTTTTTTTTTTTTTGCCTTTTAAGCAAAATAAATATCCTTGTTCTTAAGAGATCCATCCTGAAATGTTTAGGTGTGAAATATCATAAAAGTGAAAATTGAAAAATGCTAGCAATTGTTTAAGGTGGTGAGTATGTAAGTGTTTATTACACTGTAATATTACTTGAAACTTTCTATATGTTTAAAAAATAATATTAAAATTTTGGAGAAGGAGAGGAAGAAAAAGGAAGAAATGAAACTCCTATGTCTATTTGTTACTACTGCATGTTTGAACAGATCGCTCAAAATAAGCATAAAATTAATCTCCATGTATTTATATTTGCCATTTATTAAAATTGCATATTATCTAAGTGTTAAGAATGGAGAAATCTAAACATCACACAATCAGTAAATCATCCAGACCATCCATGTTTTGGATACTCAGTTATCTCAACTGCTACATGTTGGCCTCCATCTAAAGAGGTCCCTTACCTCTCTGGAGAGCTTGAGCACGAAGTTCTCCCCTGTGTTCCTCCATCCATCATCTGTTTTCCTAAAGGTTCTAATCATTTGTTCCAACTGAGACACAATTTAAGCCCAACTTTCAAATGATCAGCTTCCGGAATTCAAAAACAGATTTCATCTTCCTGTAGTATTTTTTCATCCAGCTTAAAACTATGAAATCTTATCTTTCACATGACTATTCTTATCCTATCATTTTTTCTAGTTATCTTTTTTCTGAATACACTCCAGCGTGCCCACAGCTCAGTGTTATACTCCAAGTGGGGAAGCAAAGCAAATTATGATGGGAGTCAGCTCCCTAAGTACATATTTTATAAATAAAATGCATAGTATTTTTTTAAGAGTGCAATATCATACTACTGATTCTTAAGCTCACTGTTGAAAAAGTTTATGTTTGTGATGTACTTTTTTTAACATATGTCCTAATTAACATCATCAATTTATAGTTTAATTTTCTAATTAAGACCGCTTGCATCCTGATTCTATCATCAATTATTAATATTAATTTGTTCAAAATCTAATGTTTTAAAGCAAGTTACAATTATATATGAAATATGTTTCTTTTTTGTGTTTAGGTCACACTCAGTCTTGTTTTTATGTTCAAGTAAGTGATAAACAAGAGTTAAAGTCTCAGATAATACCCATATGGGTACCCCCAATGGAGGCTCTCCCGGTTGTTAAACTAGCTAATGATTTTCTAATTATTCCAACTAGCAGCACATAGGACTTCTTCATTTTTAGAGGATCCCTGTAAACCTTTACACGAGCTTGACTAAGTCTAGATGTACCATGACTTCCAGACCATAATAATGCCTCTTCACTGGATTTTTCACAGATGCCTGCCCTTACTCTAGCTTTTTTTTAGTAAGTAGTTTCTACTCTCTATAACCAGACCAATATTTCTAAAAGATACTTTGATCTTACCATTCGACTTCCTAAAATCTTTCAATGACTGCTTAAAAATTAGGCACCCATTAATTTTTAAGCTTACTGCTATTTACAGGATTCTTCAAAACCTGTCTTCTACATCCTCCTCCAGGCTCTTTTCTTACTGCTCTCACCTCCCCAGTCCTACAGCTGTAGGAAACCGCCTAGCTTTCCCTGAATGAACCAGGACCACATGCCTCCATTCCTTTCCAGTTTGGCTTCTCTGCTCAGAAGCCCAGCCCCCTCCTACATACCCATATGCACACAGCGTCATACATACATGATGTACATATAGACACACATTACCACATACATCTTCTGTTCTATAATGCAGTGTGAGTTTCGGGGATAGTCACCTTCTCTGGGAAAACATTTCTCACTGGCCCTAACCCCCACTGGACTAATTATATTTCTGCTTTCTGTTCTCACAGTTCCAGATACCTTTCAATCATGATAATGTATACTCTTGCAATTTTAAATCTAAGAAAGTTAAATCAGTACGAAATACATTTAAATTTGAGCTTTTGAGATGAAAGAATGAAATCTTCTAATGATCAACATTTATTGAGAATATACTCTGTATCAGACATTGTGTACAATACTTTACAAACATTAATAGAAAAGTCATCAAAAATTTGACTCATCTTCTGTCTACAACATATTTCCCATTGTTATAATATTTTATATTTTAATTCTGACTGTAACTATGATATTTAAATTCTCTAAATTGTGGAGTATGAGTATTGTTCTCCTCCTGGACATTCCATACTCCCACACACAGTTTAATTCTTAGGCCAAATAACCTGCTTTCCTGGGCCTATTTGTATTCTATTTGTATTTAGGTCTTAGAACAGATCCAGTATCCTGAGTTTCTTCCTAAGGTCAGTCAGCAGAGACGGATCCTGGAGGAGGACACAGGAGACCTCAATGCAGGGCTTAGCTTTTCATCACTATGCTGTATTGCTTTCTGCTCAGTAATATTGCCACTCATCCTAAACTTATGAGTTTTTTCCAATAGTTTTCCTCCTTTTGAATGGTAAATATTTTCAATATCAATAAAATTCAATTCAATAAAACCAATTCTTAAAGTTTTATGTCCACATGAAGAATGACTATAACATTCTGAAACTGGTATTGTGTAAAGTCGGTGGTAACTAACCACCTTAGTTACTCAACTCTACACAGGTATACAAACACATGGACTTATGGATCTCAATAACTGAAACAACATAGAAAAATAAATAAGTAGGTTGCAACCTCTCAAAAGGCAAGTATATAGAATGCATCTAGTGTCATGTGTGACTTTACCAAGCAAGAAATGGTAACTGACCTCTGTTTCACTTTCAAAGATGTCCCTCACTCTTCGCACTCAGTTTTGATGAACTAAAGCCATAAAGTAACAGGTATTTCTAATTTAGTGAAAGGATGGGTTCCAGTATTTTGAGCCATAGTTTTAGTGACAATCATCTTCACTATAATGTTACTGAGTTGTCTCATTAAAAAAAATATATATATATATATATTACCACTTTTGTCAATATTTCAGGTAAAATAAAATTCTACAAATATTTGGCCAATGAAATTTTGTAGTTCTAGCACTCTTTTTATGAGCTTTGGGGATAGTTACCTTCTCTTGGAAAACATTTCTCACTGTCCCTAACCTCCACTGGACTAACTGTATCTGCAACTCATAGAAGATATTAAATGTATCCTTGCGTATATCCTCCCAGGTCTATCATATTCCATTCAACTCAATCTTGTACTGGGCTTTTGAAGAAAAGGAGCTGCTGATACACGTGAGGATAAAAAAATGTGAGTGAGAAGGCAATATGTAAACTGAAATCAAGTTGCAGAAAATAGTGTTAACAGTCCCCTTTGACAAGATTGGTTGTTCTGTGGAATGTAAATGTACTTTCTTATTTTAAAAATAAATACGCTTTTAACTTTACAAACCTCCTACCGTTTCACCAGATTTTTCAGTAGTGGATGGAAAATAGGTGTTGATTTTTCTTTCTTCAAATGGGCCATTAAAATCCTAGGGAGGACCTTAAAATTACACATTCAAATAATATTAATTTTAAAGTAGATGTACTACACACTGAGAAGAAAATTGGGAAATGGCTACTTAAATGTTAGCAATTTAAGACCTAGAAGGAATGCATACTGATTGGGGAGGCAGATGCTTGAATAATATCAAGATATAAATAGAAGTGATCAAACTGAGACAACAGGGAAGGCAGCCACATAAATAATCACCATATAAACAGTGCAAACACACCAACTATTTGAAGGCCAACAGCACACACTTTAATTATATTGATATTTTAGAAAATAGGTCAGCTAACTGAAAACGCAAAAAGTGATTGGATGGGCAAGTTCCTTCACTATTCAGATTTACATTTTCTCTTCTGAAAAGTGAGGGATCAGGTGAAATGATCACAGATATCAGAGATTCAAGAAAACTTTCATGATTCTAAACTGTTTAAGAACTGTGCAGTAAATTGTGGAGGAATACTGATTCTGAATTTAAGAAGATATGGTTACATGCCAGTTTCTTGCAAATCTGGGACACTTCTTAATACTCTTTCATTTGCAAGACTTACATTGATTTGAGAAACCATGCATCTAAATATTAGTAAATTCAATCAATAAAAGAATAGATGCAAATATATTTCGAAATTGGAAAGAGCAGTCACATGTCATGAAGCTAAAAAAGAATAAATAACTGTTTAATTTTATCTTTTGACAAAGTTTCTTAAAGTCTTTAAAATTATTTTTGTTTTTCCTTTTCTAAAGTTATAGCATTAGTCGGACTTAAGGAGGTTGGAGATTGCTGAAAATATTACAGATCATGTCACCACTAATTAATAACATCTCATCACCTCCTTCAGGAAGCCCAATTCTCCAAGAACTTCCCCAGAGAGATATCAAACATCCCTCTAATAAAATCTTTTACATTCTTCTTTTCTAGTATTTCTAACATCATCAAGAGGCATAGCCATCTGTTATCATACATGATTCCTCCGAAAATTCTTTGAGGTCAGCAAGGACAACTTACTTATTTTGCTTGCACTTAACTTAGTATCTCACCTATAATGTGTGTTTAAATAATGCTTGAAGAATAAACCACATGGAGAGGGAATATGAGAGTGTTGCATGTACTAACATAAAATAAAAGAAATTTAAAACCACATTTTTACATTAATGTAATATAAAGGAAACATTGGAAAAATTGATCAAATGGTTATTATTTATTTTCCTTTACTCAAGTAACTCAGAGAATCATATGGATCAGATTGTGTCCATTCCAGGAATCCAGAAAGCTTCACTTATTTGTGAAAGCCTTTGCTAACTTACAAACTGTTTTGAGTAATTTTTAATAATTTAATATAATTAGGATAGTCTGTGGAACACAGATCTATATTTTTAAGGCTAATTGGAATTCATAAAGAAATTCTTACTCTTCAAAGGTTTTCCCTGCACTCTCTTCTAGTATTTTTATAGTTTCATGTCTTAAGTTTAAATTTTTAATCCAGTGAGAGTCTATCTTAGTTAATTGTGAAGGGTGTGGGTCCAGTACAGGTTGCCCGCCAGTTCACCCAGCAGCATTTGTTAAAAGGGAATCTTTTCCCCACTGAATGTTTTTAATTGGCTTATCAAAGATCAAATAACGGTAAGTAGCTGGATTCATCTCTTAGTTCTCTATTCTGTTCCAGACATCTACTTCTCTGTTTTTGTGCCAGTACCATGTTGTTTTGATCACTATTGATTTGTAGTATAGTCTGGGCGATTACTTTATGAGGAGGACCCCCCAGGGCAATTGAAGCAGCTTTAAAAATGCACTACTGGGACCTGATCAAACTAAAAAGCTTCTGCACAGCCAAGAACACAGTAAGTAAAGCAAGCAGACAGCCCTCAGAATGGGAGAAGATATTTGCATGTTATGTCTCCGACAAAGGTTTAATAACCAGAATCCACAAAGAACTCAAACATATAAGCAAGAAAAGAACGAGTGATCCCATTGCAGGTTGGGCAAGGGACTTGAAGAGAAACTTCTCTGAAGAAGACAGGTGTGCGGCCTACAGACATATGAAAAAATGCTCATCATCTTTAATCATCAGAGAAATGCAAATCAAAACCACTTTGAGATACCATCTAACTCCAGTGAGATTAGCCCATATCACAAAATCCTAAGATCAGAGATGTTGGCGTGGATGTGGAGAAAAGGGAACACTTCTACACTGCTGGTGGGAATGCAAATTAATACATTCCTTTTGGAAAGATGTTTGGAGAACACTTAGAGATCTAAAAATAGACCTGCCATTCAATCCTATAATTCCTCTACTAGGCATATACCCAGAAGACCAAAAATCACATCATAACAAAGATATTTGTACCAGAATGTTTATTGCAGGCCAATTCATAATTGCTAAGTCATGGAAAAAGCCCAAGTGCCCATGGATCCACGAATGGATTAATAAATTGTGGTATATGTACACCATGGAATACTATGCAGCCTTAAAGAAAGATGAAGACTTTCCCTCTTTCATGTTTACATTCATGAGCTGGAACATATTCTTCCTAGTAAAGTATCTGAAGAATGAAAGAAAAAGTATCCAATGTACTCAGCCCTACTATGAAACTAATTTATGGCTTTCACATGAAAGCTATAACCCAGTTACAACCTAAGAATAGTGGGAAGGGAGAAAGGGAGGGGGGGAGGGGGGAGAGGGGCAGAGGGAGGGGGATTGGTGGCATTACACCTACGGTGCATCTTATAAGGATACATGTGAAACTTAGTAAATGTAGAATGTAAATGTCTTAACACAATAACTAAGAAAATGCCAGGAAGGCTATGTTAACCAGTATGATGAAAATGTGTCAAACGGTCTATAAAACCAGTGTATGGTGCCCCATGATCGCATTAATGTACACAGCTATGATTTAATAAAAAAAAAATCTTACTCTTTAGAACTACTTTCAGCCTCTAACAGCAAATACTTCTTTTCTTGCAGAATTTAAAAACTGAGAGAATCTAGATCAATATGAGGAAAATATTGTAAAGAATTACTAAGGGAAATGGTAATATGTAAAAGTATTAAAGTTTAGTAACTTTTTAATTGCAGATAATGCTGCTTATCCAGGGAAAGATCTAATGCAGAAATAATGTACACATATTTGTACACACTTAAATCTGATGCATACGCAGAAAGACTCATACAAAAGCAAAGTCTGAAGAAAACTTTAAAAACCAGCTAGTTAATCCAGAGACAAAGTAAAGGAGAAAACAATAAGAGCAATCCAACACTGTCAAACACAGTAATAGGTCACTCACCAAAATGTCCGCTGACTTTGTGTGGACACACCCTGAGTGGACGTCTCCGGGTCAAATGAAGTGACCTAGCTGTAGAGTGTGGTGCTTCGTTCAGGACGGAGAATGAGTCCAAACAGATACACACACATCTACATACACAAACACATGCACACACCTGCTATATTTTCACTTAAGTTGGTAATACTACTAAATATCTCCTGAGAAGTGAACTATGGGCCTATAATCAAGCAAAGCCTTTCAATCTTTTCGTTTAAAATCCATTGCTTGGTGAGAATTAGTAGCTTCAAACTCTTGTGCATTACTCCGTGTTGAATCTACAGCTCTTAGCTATCTGGAATGCAGAGGGTGTTCAGAATATATTTTGTGCATTAATATAATTATATTGACCAGCACAATCAAGAAATCATGTTTGAACAGATAATTCTGTGGGGGTAAATTTATATTAGCAAGGAAGGTAAACTACATAGATATTGAAGAGCTAGACAAATTATACTAGAAATTACACAGGTTTAAAGACATGTGATCATAGCAGAATCATTTTTAATAATAATATAAAATAGAAACAATCTAAGTGTACATCATCTTGGGGTTCTACACAACATTGTAAACCACTGAAGGAAGAGTCCGCAGTCATTAAAATACTCAGTGAGCTGTACACAGAAAAATATTCAGGATATATTGCAAATAAACAGAGGCAATTTTGTGTACTGATTCAAAAATAAGGGCTTTGAAGTCAGTCCTCTTGAGTTCACAGTCCAGTTCAGCCTTTCTGCTGTGTATGATACTTCAGTTTTCTATCATTAAAAAATGCTATGTTGGGTGGCACCTGTGGCTCAGTGGGTAGGGTGTTGGCCCCATATACCGAGGGTGGCG
Organism: Nycticebus coucang; assembly: GCF_027406575.1. Lineage (NCBI taxonomy): Eukaryota > Metazoa > Chordata > Mammalia > Primates > Lorisidae > Nycticebus > Nycticebus coucang. Next base: position 78,233,289 of record NC_069784.1, on the reverse strand, counting down.
GGTTCAAACCTGGCCCCGGCCAAACTGTAACAACAAAATAGCCAGGCTTTGTGGCAGGTACCTGTGGTCCCAGCTACTCAAGAGGCTGAGGCAAGAGAATCGTCTGAGCCCGGGAGTTAGAGGTGGCTGGGAGCTGTGTGATGCCACAGCACTCTACTGAGGGTAATTAAGTGAGACTCTGTCTCTACCCAAAAAAAAAAAAAAAAAGCTATGTTATTGGTATTACCAAGTACCAGATTCAAAATGTTGTGAAGATTGAATGAGCAAATAGATTAAGATGTGGTTACAAGGTAAAGGGCAAGTTGTAGAAGAGCCCTTCATTTTTTAAAATTAAAAAAAGAAAAAAGATGTGGTGAAGTAGGTTTGCAAAAAATTAGATGAATGATCAATGTAACCTGGCTTATTATACCCTCAATGAATCTCCAACAATAAAAAGAAAAAAAAAAAAAGAAATTAGATGAATGGGCAGAGGTTTCTTGACAAGGCGATCTCATAACATGCCCCTGAGTAGGGTCTTCGACTAACTAATTTCAGGAGACCAATGATGAGAATCATATTTATTTTATTTTTTACCCCTTCGCTCTTGTGTCCTTAGCAAAAATTTACCAAGGATACGTGTTGTTGAGAAGTCTTGCTACTATGAGGTTATCTTGACATTATTATTAATAGTTACTTTAAACTGACACTTTTCTTGTGTTTCTAGAATGCCTAAACTACTACACAAATTAATTGATTTCAAAAAAAAAAAAACAAACAACTCCCGAGCTGGGTAGCACCCACACGCAAACAATGTAAAGCAAGCTCTCTTTCTAGCTCTGGTAAGCTAAGGAATGGCAGGTTTCCGCAACATTTTCAAAGATGCCATTTGCATAAAGTCACAGATCAGAAGAGTGACTTTTAGTACTTTACAATTCAAAAATCAGCTCTCATTCACTGTTCCGTTTATCATAACAGATGTTCTGATCATCATTCCCAGGTCACCGTGTACAGTGTACATGTTTACATAATTACAAGAGAAAAGAGGTTAAAACGCTGTGCCTCATTCAATACTGTCAGAATGAACCAATACAATGCTTCCCATGGGGGAACGGCAGCAGAGTAAACGCAAGCACTATAAATACACACAAGGTACAACTGAAACTGTTTCCCGCCCCAGCCTTCGAAAATGGATCCCTCCCAATTGACATCTAAGAGGCCATATATATCCTTATCTGCCTGGTGTGACCTCGTTGAAGGCAGCCTAGAGGCAAAGACAGAATTTCTGCTGTATTTGTCGGATGCCATGAATATGTATTTCGATTTTGTCAGAGGACAATAAATATCCCATAGTCCTAATTTGAGTCAAAGCACCATTTGTTTTTCTTCTCACATACCTGTTTGTGACACAGAAAATGTGGCACGAAGTACGCTTCAGAGAAAAGCTGACAAAAGGTTATGTATGGACAGATTCACAGAACAAAGATGCTGAGAAAATGATACCAATGTAAACAAATCCTTTTGTCTTCTAAAGCAGGAAAATGCTTGGGCAATACGTACACTGGGCTGTTACGTACACTGCCTGCATTTAAAGCCACCTAAGTTTTCTGTGGTGGCTCCTGTTTGAATTTTATGTATTTGAGTGCTGATACAAAGAGAAGGTGGCCAAGTGTAGTCTATCACACTAAGCATGGTGAATTACAGAAGAAATTAAAAGACTTCCTCCTGAGGGTGAGTGCCGCACAGGCAGGTGGCGCTGAGCCTGCGATTTTGGTTCTCGTTTTGTTCCTGATTAATTGGATATTAAGCAAGTCAATTAAATGTTGTGGGCCTTAGTTTACCTCTTTGGGATCTGGGGTCATTGAAGGACTCAATGAAAGAAAGCTAATGCTATTCTTTTTCATAAGCTTTATTCCAGCACCTTTCTATAATTTTTATGCTGAGTACATAACAGACCATGAATATTCTTGAAAATGAATTAGTGAATTATTTAGTAAAACAATGAATAAAGTCACCCTCAAAACCCTTGCCCATCTAAACTGTCCATTATAATATGCAGTTAATTTTCATGACAAACAAAACATGTAAAGTTAAATCCTATTTCTGAGGAGAATGTTTTCTGAAATGGATAGCAATAGTATTTAGGAAGTAATATTACAGCACCACAGCTCAAATCCCCTGTCAGTCCAGAATGAATCATGCACCTGTCTGGAGAAAGCAAAGTTAATATAAGGACTTAGCTGAGTCATCTTTGGAGAGCCCAGTGACAGCGGCAAATTTGGAGACCTCATCCATGATCAAATTTCTACTGGTGGTGACTTAATTAACCATTGACCTTGCAGTGAATAGCAGAAATCATAACTCTGGATTTCTGTCAGGCAGCTGTCTTTCCTGTGAATGCCACATCCACCAGAAAGTCATTACTTTATCCAAGAATAGGAAGCTACCTCTACTTTCTAGAAACATTATGTATTTGAAATAATTAAATCATATTTATACCCTATGAAATTATTGTGTTAATAAATTTCTTTCTACAAGTAATTCTCTATGGCTTTTAGACAAGCTTAAAAGGAAAGGGTAGAAAGAAAGAACCTTAATTTGAGCCTATGCGAAGGGGAATCATAGAATGTTCCAATCACCATGTCCTTGTATGACACCTAAATATCTGTGATGTTAATTTAAGGGTTGGAAGACAAAGTATGCTAGAAGTTGGACATGGTTCCTAATTTATTTATTTATTTTTTTTAAGAAAAGGGGAAAGGAATAGGGAAGAACTAATGACTCCAAAGCACTTGGCAGTTAGCACTTTCTGTAAGCATGCACAAGTTCCCTATTTGGTGAGGAAAATGTTAGTGCAGCTCCATTTTTCAGGATGAGAACCCAGAGTCTCAGTCACAGAAATGAAGTGACTTAGTGAGGTATTTAGTAAGCACTCAAACTCAGGTCTTCTCTGTATAAGCATCAAACCTTTCCATTGTACTTTAGTCACAACATATACATTTTGCTGAGAGGTAGTGAAAAATAGGAAGTAATTTTTTTTTTCCTGCAGTTTTTGGCCGGGGCTAGGTTTGAACCCGCCACCTCTGGCATAGGGGCCAGCGCCCTACTCTGTTGAGCCACAGGCACCGCCCAATAGGAATTAATTTTTTAAATGAAGATAGTCATAATTTCTCTCTCATGGCCTGTATCCAGCCAAAAGGGAAAGGTAAAAATCAATAACATTGTTTCATCCAGTAATTATGTAAGATTCCAAGAATCACCAACCTCTCCCATGTTGCTACATTGTTCTTGCTGTTTCTCAAAATTCTTAGACCTATTTTAAATTTTAAGGCTGAAGCCACTAGCTAGTTTGAGGACTTACATTTAATTGTACCTAAAGGGGGAACTATTCAATGTTAAGTTTTAAATGTTATGTATTACCATAACGAAACCACGATATCATCTCTTGCTTAGCAATGAGCTGGAAAAAAATGTTCATCATCAACTAGGTCATTACATATTTAAATAAATTATTGGCTTTTTAAAACTATCATTATGTGGATAATTAACAATCTTCTTGTCTTCTAACAGCCCTTCGAATAGCATAGTTTATTATCCTTGGCTTTGAAACTTCCCTATGGCCATTGATTAAAATGAATAAAATAAGTGTTAGAAAATTTGGAAAATGTCTGTTCTTTTTAAAGGCAATATTTACTTCTGCTAAATTCCAACAGCTTTTAAAGCTGGGCCATTTATCACTTAATTATATATTGTCTTGCCTTGTTCTTTATTTCTGTCATGGTTTCATGTATATTAAACTAGGCTACAAGAAATCTCACGGCTCCAGAAGGGCAAATAGAATATGTCTAATTTTTTAAAATTGGTTATTGTTAGTTGCCAATATCACCCATTGGATATATCCATATATAATTGCCTGTCATTATATTACAATTGCATCTTACATTAAGTTTTTAATTTTAAAATACTTTAATTTTATGAACAGGGAGATTTTAAACAGAGTTTTTGAATGGCATTAACCTTTTGATGAGAAACAAAGAATTCAATCCACTTTTTAATTTTCTAGGAATAATTTGTAACTAACCTTTTTTGCTTCTGACAAAGATAAACCCTCAGAAGGATTTCAATTTCAATTTTAGTATGTTGCTACTATGTTGGTATATATTTCCAGAACATTTATAAGGCAAACTTCTTTTTACCTTACAAGAGTATTATGGGAGTAATTATTATACTTTACATTTCATACGACATAGTATTCCTCACCCCTAAAAATCCACACTGAATACAAATGACTATTATAAAATTTAAAAAACATATGCATACAATTCTTCTTTCTTATTCTTAGCAATTATAAATGTAATTATGAACAAGATTGCTGGTCAGATGTGTGAAATTCCTGGTTGTTAAAGTCCCAGCTCATAGATTCCGCTTTAATGAAATACGTCAAACAATGCATAGTTCTCTAATATCATTTAACCTATAAATTGTGCTACTGACCCTTTCATCACTCAAACAGAGAATACAAAGAATAGAATTCATTATAAATTCATGCAGCTTCTAAAACATGAAAAGATACTGGTTATAATTCATTCATGAGTTATTTTCAGTTTATGAAGGAAGGTCTTGCCAATAGGAAGTAAAAGCAAAAGCACGTTAAATCATAAAATTTTATTCAGACTTGCTGACCATGCCCTTAAGTATCTCTACAAACATTTTATCCCCAATCTCACTCTACCACTGATATTAAATAAGATTTCTTTCTCATCATGTGAACTTCAGTATCCCAACCAAAAATCCTGCTTGCCAAAATTATGGTTATACATTTTCTTCTCCTGCAATGATTTACAAGATTCTCTCTTATCTTCCAGCTTATATTTCCAACCTCTGCTTTCAGTCCTCTAACAAGATGGTCACTTCCTTCTAAGGTATCTGTTAGTAAGCCAACTCAGTCAACTGCTTACTCATGTTCGCATGAGGTTAATGAACTGGAATTTGTGAAATTCTCCTGCATTCGGTTGACACTGTTGGTGTATGTGTTGACTATTTACTTTCTTAAATCTATTTCATATCCACTATTTTCAGGGATATATATTTCATATATATGAAGATATGATGAAAGATTTAAGATGAAAGATTGTGTAATTGATTAGACTTATGTCTGTGCACAAAAGTTAATATATTAAAATGATTTTTTCTTAATTTTTATTAAATCATAACTGTATGCATTTATGGAGCACAATGTGATGATTTGGTATACAGTGTGGAATGCTTAAATCAAACTAATTAACATAACCATCACCTCAACTTACTTTTGTGGTAAGACATTTATAATTTACTCTTAGTTGTTTTGAAATGTACCCTTGCATTATTGTGCACACTAGGTGAGATCCCACCAAATACCCTCCCTCCACTCGCCCTCTCCCCTCCCTTCTCCTTTCCCTCCTCTCCTGTTTCTTTCTGGACTATCTTTGTGTTTTATCATTCGTATGAATATGTAAGTGTTAATATCTTGGTTTCATAATAGTATTGAGTACATTGGATACTTTTTCTTTCCATTCTTGAGCTACTTTACTAAGAAAAATACGTTCCAGCTCCATCCAGGTAAACATACAAGATGTAAAGTCTTGCTTTCTTTTTTATGGCTATAGTATTCAATGGTATACCACAATTTGTTTAGCCATTTATGGGTTGATGGGAATTTAGGCTGCTTCCAGGACTTGGCTATTATGAATTGGGTTGCAATAAAAATTTGGGTTCAAATGTCTTAATTGTAAAATGATTTTTGTTCAGCTGGGTAGATACCTAGAAATGTTATTGCAGGATCAAACATAGGTCAACTTTTAGTTCCTTGAAAATTCTCCAAACTTCTTTCCAAAAGGCTGTATTAGTTTGCAATCCCACCAGCAATGTGGAACTGTTCTTCATGGATGACATGGTTTTATAACTGGAAAACCCCAGGGACTCAACTATAAAGCTCTTAGAAGTGATCAAAGAAGATAGCAGTGTTTTAGGATACAAAATCAATACTTACAAATCAGTAGCTTTTATATATGCCAACAATAGTCAAACTGAAAATATAGTCAAGGAGTCTATCCCTTTTACAGTAATGCCAAAGAAGATGAAATACCTGGGAATTTATCTAACAAAGAAAGCAAAAGATCTCTATAATGAAAATTATGAAACCCTGAGAAAAGAAATAGCTGAGGATGTTAATAAATGGAAAAACATACCATGTTCATGGCTGGGAAGAATCAACATTGTTAAAATGTCCATACTACCCAAAGCTATCTACAGATTTAATGTAATCCCCATCTAAGCACTAATGTCCTACTTTAAAGAACTTGAAAAAATAGTATTTCGTTTTAAACGGAATCAGAAAAAAGCCAATATGTTACTTAGAAATAAAAACAAATCAGGAGGCATCATGTTACCTGACTTCAGATTATACTATAAATATATAGTGATCAAAACAGCATGGTACTGAAATGATTATTTGGGCATCTATCAGGCCGATGAAGGCAACAGTAAAATGCATTCAACAAGTAGTAGGTTGTGCACCTGTGGAAGACTCTACTATCAGAAAGAATAGAAAATACAGAGATGGCAATCTTATTCTGAAAGATAATTTTCTTTGATTAAGGGCTACTACTAGTGTGATGCCAATCACTCAACAATTCAGATAAAGGATGAATCTGTATTACATTGAACACTTACCATTTGGAGAAGTGTGAAAACAAGATTATTTCTTTCTATACTGATTCCAAACACTACAGGCTTTCCATTTTATTCTAAAGTTATGCAACATAACAAGAAAGAGTGCAGGTACTATAATATTCTGAGTTGCTTGGCTTTACTCTGGACATCGAAACATAAGACATTTGGCAAATCATCTAACCAATGGGTTCAACATCTTCACTTTTAAAATGTACGGAGAGATACTACATTAGTATATAAACATAGTTTACCCTTTATCTTATTTTAAAAAACTATCATTCATTGATTCTCTTCCTTTAAGAATGAATATAATTCAAAACTTTTTAATGAGAGAAAAAAATTCTGCTTACTATTTTTAGAATAAGAATTTTTATTTCATTCAGTTGTGTCTAAAATCCCATATGCTACATGTACACAGTGAAAGTGCAAACTTTAACAGGCTTCCAAATTATTCGATATAATATTGAAAAATATTGAATTCACCCCCCAAAACCTAAAATTATGATGATTACTTTCCACAAGAAAGAGAAAGCTATCTTACTTATCTTTAAGAAAGCTATCTTAGCTTATCTTTATCCAAAATGAGGATATAATAATTTATGCTTTTAAGTAACTACCATTTACTTTCTTTTGCATGGAGGAAATAATTTACTTTAACTGCTGAATACTTAATTCCTTGGGCTGGACATATTTATTTGCCTCCACTTAGTGAAAGACATTGGTAGAACACTTTTTTTTTTTTTAGTTTATAACATTTAAAGAGACCTTTCTACCACTTCATACTTTTCTCAGTACTTTACATTACGAACTTACAAAAAAACATATAAAAATGAAACTGGGCCCAGAAACGTTAAATGCATTTCCCAGGGTCACAGTGCTAATAAAAAGCAGGGGAAGGACTACCACCAGCGAGGTCTTAGTCCAGAGCTCACACAAACAGACACTGAACTGTGTTGACTTCAGGATGAGTTGAGACAAAGAAAAGACAAACTATTCTGCTTAAGAAGTAGTAAAGGGGATTGGTGACAAGGACAAGAGAAGTGAAAAGCAGGGTGAAAAGGGGATGTTAGAGTGATTAGGCAATAAGCCAGGGTGATAGGACGTGAGCAGGAATGCCCATGAAGAGGCAGGGAGAGTGAGACGGCGCTGTCCTGATGACTTTTAAACAGGGAGGCTGAATTGTCAATTCCATTGAAGAGTCATCAGTTGTATTCTAGCCATACAATCACTCAGTACATTTTGTCCTCACTGATATCTTCATGTGTGTACTATCAGAAGTAACCAAAGTGTAGAGATTTGTTTCATATTTGGGGTGATGCAACATCAGGTTCCAGACCAGATGGAGATGGGAAAATTCCAAGGAGGCCACTACGCAGACAGAGGGGATGCATACAATGCCAGCCCGGCCCCGTGGAAGAGCTCGCAGAGATGTTCCCTGGGTGGCCCTGACGGCATCTTGTTTATACTTCGAACTCTTTGACAGCTCTTAGTAACTATTTCACTGCAGACAGAAAACACACTTGTTACAAAATGCAGGTAAGGGTGGTGCCAGACGAGAGGGCATGGACAGGAATTCTGCACGAAACCAAACCTGCTATGAGGTCTTCAGATTAACTTTGTTTTAAAACTGAGGAAGCTCCAAATTCATTCATTCAAACAATTAGTCCTCAGGATCTACTTTAAATAGGGGATTGTAAAGAGTAGATGAAAATTTCTGGGCTCATGAGCTTCACATTCCAGTAGGCTTATATTCTGACTTGGTATTAACTGCTAACAACCTCAGGTAAAGGTGATCCAAACTTTGTCATTAATGTATGTACTAAAATCAAGACAAAAGTTCAGATAAAAATTGGTTCAAATTTACATAAAGACATTTTTAAAGAGAGTTACCTACATTGACTATTCTATTACAGAGATCACCTAAACATTTATTGAAGGAAAGTCCTCCTGGGATTTATAAGAGCCTTAATTATGGTTTCCATTTTCCCATCCAGTTAAAACACTGACTCTAATTACAGGCTGTTGGGACTATTTGTGGGGAAGAGGGAGCAGAAAGTAAATCAAGTTCTTCTAATTATCTCTCACCTAGAATATCATCAAGCCCATCTCCCAAAGACATCAAATTCTAAATTCCACTCACTCCTAAAGACGTTGCTTTTGCTCTTCACTGTCCCTGAGGCTTGCCAATTCTTCCTGTCATCCCTTTAAATGAGGAGCCTGATACCCACACTATAAGATGGATTTGTGATCACACACACACACATAGGGTAACACAAATGAAATGACCTAATAATGCCAGACTCTACTAAAAAAACAAAATCATAAAACAAAATCTGATGCTGCTGAGGACAAATTAAGTCTCTCAGGTAAAAAGGTAAATTTCTAGGAAATGATTAGTAGCAGAAATTAAAATAACAAAAAAGTTTGCTGGATTCTCTGAGACGCAATTCATTCATTCACTTGTTTTGCCTGAGAGTGAAAAGAGAAGACCCAGATAGAAAGAAAAAACAAAACAGTCAGTTTAAAAGTAATTCTAGGTGGGCTCGCTGACCATCGAGAATCGCTTAGTGGCATGATAACTGAACAGGCTTGTGAAAATATAAATATCTCAAACCAATTTGAAATGTGAAGCCATGTGCTATGAGACACATGATGCGGGACTCCCAGAGACCATCAGACTCTGAATGAAAGAGATGCTCTGTACCACATTTTTGCCTTTGTGAATATGCAATTGAGCTCTGTAGAAACAGGGATTGAAAAATGTGAATTATATATAGATTAATACCAGGGCAGAGATAACCAAAGAGGTGCGAAGCACAAAGGAAAAAATGGTAGAGACAAAAAGTCAGAAGAAGAGCCAGAAGTGACCAAGAAAATATAAGACCTACAAAAATAGGGTCTGTGACAGACTGATATTATTCAGGTTCAAACACTTAGAGACTCCAGATGACTTCTGGTATGGATATATGTGCATCAAAAATTGTGTATATGGGGCGGAGCAAGATGGCGGCCGAGTAACAGCTTCCTTGCATCTGGGCACTGTGAGTCTGGGGAGATAGGACTCCAGGCATCTCTGGCTGGTGGGATCTCCCTATCATCACCCCTGTGAGGATACAGGGAGTCAGCGAGAGACTTCTGGACCCCAAGAGGAGGACTAAAACAGTGCAAAAACAGCAAGTGGTTGTGTGTGTTCAATCCATCTAAACCCGCCCGCAACTGTAAGTTCAGTAGTAGCGAGACTGCAAACCAGAAAGGCCTTACCTGTGAACTTTTTTGGTGTCTTTGGACTTGGCACTCAGTTGAACTGCCTTGGGGAGAGCCTGAGTGGGAGTGTGGAGAACTTTGGCCATTGTCTAAGGTGCCAGTCTGAACTGCTGAGCCAGACGGAGCTAATAGGGTTTGGCTGGGCCTCAGGGAGCCATTGTGAGTGATCTGCCCTGGAAAGCTCCGCCCGCAGGGTCGCAGAGCTAGAACTGGGTGGGAGCTGGTAACCTAGCGACTGAGTAACCTAAGGGTGGGGTCTGAGCCGCCTTACAACCCTAACCCTCAGGGGCAGAGTGAGACTGGTTTTGGCACACTGGGTAAGTGGATAGCTACTTCAGGAGTGATTTCAGCGACAAGCACTTTCCTGGGAAAGCTTCTGCTCAGCAAGTTTACAAGTTCAAAATGGCTTTTAAATGGGCTGAAGAGAGATTTAGGGTGTCTACCTGCTGGGGTTTGAGAAATCAGAAGCCTCCAGTCGTATCAGAACTGTGATTAACATCTCATACCCCAGAAGACCACGTGTTGCCCAGACAATATTAAAAAACATATACATACTGCTTTGTTTTTGGTTGTGTTTTGGTTTTTGTTTTTTTTTTTTTTTGCTTTGGTTGTTTTTTTTGTTTATTTTGATGTTGTTGATGTTGTTTTGTTTTTCAAATTCAACCTTTTCCATACAGATCCTTTTTCTATCTCAATTTTTCTAGTTTAATTATAATTTCCCATTGCTGCCTTTTTCAATAACTAGAACTTCATTTTTGCTAGTGTTTCTACCGCTATTATTTGGTTTTTCACCCAATTTTATCTCATAAAGTTTTCTGTTTGCTTGTTTTGGTTTGATTTCTAGCATTTTTGTCTTTCCTCTCTACTTCGTGCAGGTGGGGTACTGTGTCCGATCGGGTTAGCAAAGAGCTGCTGAACTCAAGGGAACCACCAAACTGGGCACCCCCAGAAAGTGGGTTTTTTTTAAGGTTGTGTCAAAGTACCCTACTGTCCACCCATATTGCTCTGTCTCCCTCTTTCTGTGCCACTCTTCTTTTTGTCAATATTCCTTTTTCCCACGCCCTCTCCTTTCTCTATTTTTTTTTTCTTTTCACTTGGTCCTCCTTTCTTTAATACCTTTCTTGCTCTTCAACCTTCTCACCCTTCTGGTCCTGTACCAAAAGGACTCATCGAACCCTTAGTCCACAGGCACGAGAACTTAAAGAGCAAGAGGAAGTGAAAGGAAAATTAGGTCAAGGAAACAGATAAAAGAAATCACTCATGAGGAAGAATCAGCAGAAAACTCCAGGCAACATGAAGAACCAGTCCAGAACAACACTGCCAAGGGACCATGAGGTAGCTACTGCAGAGGATTCCACCTATAAAGAAATGTTAGGAATGACAGAAAGGGAATTTAGAATACACATGTTGAAAACAATGAAAGAAATGATGGAAACAATGAAGGAAACTGCTAATAAAGTGGAAAATAACCAAAAGGAAATCCAAAAACAGAATCAAATAACAGATGAACAATATGAAGAATATAAAAAGGATATAGCAGAGCTGAAGGAACTGAAACAGTCAATTAGGGAACTTAAAGATGCAATGGAAAGTATCAGCAACAGGTTAGACCATGCAGAAGAAAGAATTTCAGAGGTAGAAGACAAAGTTCTTGAGATAACTCAGATAGTAAAAGAGGCAGAAAAGAAGAGAGAGAAAGGAGAACATTCACTGTCAGAATTATGGGACTTTATGAAGCGTTCCAACATACGAGTTATAGGAATTCCAGAAGGGGAAGAAGAATGCCCCAGAGGAATGGAAGCCATACTAGAGAATATTATAAAAGAAAATTTCCCAAATATCACCAAAGATTCTGACACACTGCTTTCAGAGGGATATCGGACCCCAGGTCGCCTCAACTCTAACCGAGCTTCTCCAAGACACATTGTGATGAACCTGTCCAAAGTCAAGACAAAAGAAAAGATTCTGCAAGCTGCCAGGAGTAAGCGCCAGTTGACCTACAGGGGCAAATCCATCAGACTGACCACACACTTCTCTAATGAAACTTTCCAAGCAAGAAGACAATGGTCATCTACCTTTAATCTACTTAAACAGAACAATTTCCAGCCCAGAATTCTGTACCCTGCTAAGCTAAGCTTAAAAATTGATGGAGAAATCAAATCATTTACGGATATACAAACATTGAGGAAATTCGCCACAACAAGACCAGCTCTACAGGAAATACTTCAACCTGTTCTGCACACTGACAACCACAATGGATCAGCAGCAAAGTAAGAACTCAGAAATTAAAGGACAGAACCTAACCTCCGCACTGATGTAAAAGATAAAACTAAGCAATGGACTCTCACAAAATAAGACAAATAGAATACTACCACACTTACCAATTATCTCAATAAATGTTAATGGCTTGAATTCCCCACTGAAGAGACATAGATTGGCTGACTGGATTAAAAACACAAGCCATCCATTTGCTGTCTGCAAGAAACACACCTGGCTTCAAAAGACAAATTAAAGCTCCGAGTCAAGGGTTGGAAGACAATTATTCAGGCAAATGGAATTCAGAAGAAAAGAGGAGTTGCAATTTATTTTCAGATATATATGGATTTAAAGCAACTAAAGTCAAAAAAGACAAAGATGGTCACTTTATATTGGTCAGGGGAAAAATACAACAAGAAGACATTTCAGTTCTAAATATTTATGCACCCAATTTAAATGCTCCCAGATTCTTGAAACAGACCTTACTCAGTCTGAGCAATATGATATCTGATAATAACATCATAACAGGGGACTTTAACACTCCTCTTACAGAGCTGGACAGATCCTCTAAACAGAAATTAAACAAAGATATAAGAGATTTAAATGAGACCCTAGAATAACTGTGCTTGATAGACACATATAGAACACTCCACCCCAAAGATAAAGAATATACATTCTTCTCATCACCCCATGGAACATTCTCCAAACTTGATCATATCCTGGGACACAAAACAAACATCAACAGAATCAAAACAATTGAAATTTTACCTTGTATCTTCTCAGACCATAAGGCACTAAAGGTGGAACTCAACTCTAACAAAAACGCTCGACCCCACCCAAAGGCATGGAAATTAAACAATCTTCTGTTGAATGGGTGCAGGAAGAAATAAAACAGGAAATCATTAACTTCCTTGAGCATAACAACAATGAAGACACAAGCTACCAAAACCTGTGGGATACTGCAAAAGCAGTTTTGAGAGGAAAATTCATCGTTTTAGATGCCTACATTCGAAAAACACAAACAAAGTGCATCAACAATCTCACAAGAGATCTTATGGAATTGGAAAAAGAAGAACAATCTAAGCCTAAACTCACTAGAAGAAAAGAAATATCCAAAATCAAATCAGAGATCAATGAAATTGAAAACAAAAGAATCATTCAGAAAATTAATGAAACAAGGAGTTGGTTTTTTGAAAAAATAAATAAAATAGATAAACCATTGGCCAGACTAACGAGGAATAGAAAAGTAAAATCTCTAGTAACCTCAATCAGAAATGATAAAGGGGAAATAACAACTGATCCCACAGAGATACAAGAGATCATCTCTGAATACTACCAGAAACTCTATGCCCACCAATTTGACAATGTGAAGGAAATGGAGAAATATTTGGAATCACACCCTTTCCCTAGACTCAGCCAGGAAGAACTAGAGCTCCTGAACAGACCAATTTCAAGCACTGAGATCAAAGAAACAATAAAAAATCTTCCAACCAAAAAATGCCCTGGTCCAGATTGCTTCACTCCAGAATTCTAGCAAACCTTCAAGGAAGAGCTTATTCCTGAACTGCAGAAATTATTTCAAAAAATTGAGGAAGAAGGAATCTTCCCCAACACATTGTATGAAGCAAACATCAACCTGATACCAAAACCAGGAAAAGACCCAAACAAAAAGGAGAATTTCAGACCAATCTCACTCATGAATATAGATGCAAAAATTCTCAACAAAATCCAAGCCAATAGATTACAGCTTATCATCAAAAAAGTCATTCATCATGATCAAGTAGGCTTCATCCCAGGGATGCAAGGCTGGTTTAACATACGCAAGTCCATAAACGTTATCCACCATATTAACAGAGGCAAAAATAAAGATCACATGATCCTCTCAATAGATGCAGAAAAAGCATTTGTTAAAATCCAGCATCCTTTTCTAATTAGAACACTGAAGAGTATAGGCATAGGTGGCACATTTCTAAAACTGATCGAAACTATCTATGACAAACCCACAGCCAATATTTTACTGAATGGAGCTTTTCCTCTTCGAACTGGAACCAGACAATGTTGTCCTCTGTCACCTTTACTATTCAACATAGTGCTGGAAGTTCTAGCCAATACAATTAGGCAAGACAAGGAAATAAAGGGAATCCAAATGGGAGCAGAGGAGGTCAAACTCTCCCTCTTTGCTGACGACATGATCTTATACTTAGAGAACCGCAAAGACTCAACCACAAGACTCCTAGAAGTCATCAAAAAATACAGTAATGTTTCAGGATATAAAATCAATGTCCACAAGTCAGTAGCCTTTGTATACACCAACAACAGTCAAGATGAGAAGCTAATTAAGGACACAACTTCCTTCACCATAGTTTCAAAGAAAATGAAATACCTAGGAATATACTTAACGAAGGAGGTGAAGGACCTCTATAAAGAAAACTATGAAATCCTCAGAAAGGAAATAGCAGAGGATATTAACAAATGGAAGAGCATACCATGCTCATGGATGGGCAGAATCAACACTGTTAAAATGTCTATACTTCCCAAAGCAATCTACCTATTCAATGCTATTCCTATCAAAATACCAACATCGTACTTTCAAGATTTGGAAAAAATGATTCTGCATTTTGTATGGAACCAGAAAAAAACCCCGTATAGCTAAGGCACTTCTTAGTAATAAAAATAAAGCTGGGGGCATCAGCATACCAGATTTTAGTCTGTACTACAAAGCCATAGTGATCAAGACAGCATGGTACTGGCACAAAAATAGAGACATAGACACTTGGAATCGAATTGAAAACCAAGAAATGAAACTAACATCTTACAACCACCTAATCTTCGATAAACCAAACAAGAACATACTTTGGGGGAAAAACTCCCTATTCAATAAATGGTGTTGGGAGAACTGGATGTCTACATGTAAAAGACTGAAACTGGACCCACACCTTTCCCCACTCACAAAAATTGATTCAAGATGGATAAAGGACTTAAATTTAAGGCACAAAACAATAAAAATCCTCCAAGAAAGCATAGGAAAAACACTGGAAGATATTGGCCTGGGGAAAGACTTCATGAAGAAGACTGCCATGGCAATTGCAACAACAACAACAATAAACAAATGGGACTTCATTAAACTGAAAAGCTTCTGTACAGCTAAGGAGACAATAACCAAAGCAAAGAGACAACCTACACAATGAGAAAGGATATTTGCATATTTTCAATCAGACAAAAGCTTGATAACTAGGATCTATAGAGAACTCAAATTAATCCACATGAAAAAAGCCAACAATCCCAGATATCAATGGGCAAGAGACATGAATAGAACTTTCTCTAAAGATGACAGACGAATGGCTAACAAACACATGAAAAAATGTTCATCATCTCTATATATTAGAGAAATGCAAATCAAAACAACCCTGAGATATCATCTAACCCCAGTGAGAATGGCCCACATCACAAAATCTCAAAACTGCAGATGCTGGTGTGGATGTGGAGAGAAGAAAACACTTTTACACTGCTGGTGGGACTGCAAACTAGTATAACCTTTCTGGAAGGAAGTATGGAGAAACCTTAAAGCACTCAAGCTAGATCTCCCATTTGATCCTGCAATCTCATTACTGGACATCTACCCAGAAGGAAAAAAATCCTTTTATTATAAGGACACTTGTACTAGACTGTTTATTGCAGCTCAATTTACAATCGCCAAAATGTGGAAAGAGCCTAAATGCCCACCAACCCAGGAATGGATTAACAAGCTGTGGTATATGTATACCGTGGAATACTATTCAGCCATTAAAAAAAATGGAGACTTTACATCCTTCGTATTAACCTGGATGGACGTGGAAGACATTATTCTTAGTGAAGCATCACAAGAATGGAGAAGCATGAGTCCTATGTACTGAATTTTGATATGAGGACAATTAAGGTTATGGGGGGGGAAGCAGAAATGGGGACGGAGGGAGGGGGGAGGGGCCTTGGTGTGTGTCACACTTTACGGGGGCAAGACATGATTGCAGGAGGGACTTTACCTAACAATTGCAAACAGTGTAACCTGGCTTATTGTACCCTCAATGAATCCCCAACAATAAAAAAAAAAGAAAAAAATATTGTGTATATGCATGTACATATATAAATATTTACATATATACATATACATGTGTAGGTATGTGTATATAATCCCTAAGTCCCTATAATTACATTTAGGCAGGTCGTAAACCCATTAAGTTTGTCTATAACTACATAGAGTCTGGCATCCTCTGGATGAGCTGTCAGCAAACTTTGCACCTTTACCTTAGGCTAAGGCTGACCAGTTACTTGTTTTTATAAATAAAGTTTTATGAACACAACTACATCTATTGACATATACTGTCTAAAGATGGCTCCTTTTGCACTACAAAGCAGAGCCCAATAGTTGCAACAGACCCCATGATGCTACGTTCTAAAATCTTAAACTACATATCCCTTAACAGAAAAACTTTGCTAACCCCTGATCTTGGCTTTCACTCCCCCACCCCCGTGTGTCTCCCCTTCTCACTTATTTACCTTCCTTCTCTCCCTTTTCCTCCCTTTCTTCTTTCATTTTTTCTCTTTTATAACTTTTGTTTTCACGTTTTTACTCTTCCCCATGTACTCAGAAGCTGCTACTTTTGAGGATTTTCAAATTTACTAAAAAAATGTGAGGTTCAACTTGAGGTTTCCCTGGATCTTACCTTTTAGCTTTCTTTCGCATCTGTGTTCCCTAAGCTTAGCCACCCACATTTGCCTTGATTTAATAGCTTCCAGACTTTATTACTTTGCCCACATTCTTATTTATCAACCCATGTTCTCTATTCTCCCTTAAAAATATAAAAAGCATAAAAACATTCCTCCAATTCTGATTCCTTCAATTCATCATCCTATCTGCCTTTACTCATGCTTTTAAACTATAAATATTTCTTTAAACATAACTCATATGTCACTGCCTCTTTATTACCACCCCCTTACACTATAAATTCCTTCAATCTGGCTTTGCCTTGCTACTGCGCTGCATTTTACTCAGAAGCCAGCAAGGACTAACTCATTTGATTTCTGAAACCTCTAAAATTCCACTATGCCGAAATGTATGCTACACTTCCATACCTTAGGCAAAATTTATTTTTATTTTTATTTTTATATTTTTATTGTTAAATCATAACTATGTACATTAGTGCAATCAAGGGGTACAATGTGCTGGTTTCATATACAATCTGAAATAATCTCATCAAACTGTTCAACGTAGTCTTCATGGCATTTTCTTAGTTGTTGTATGTAGACATTTGTATTCTGCCTTTAGTAAGATTCACCTGTACCCATTCTAAGATGAACCGTAGGTGTGGCCCCACCCAATACCCTCCCTCCACCCTTACCTCACCCCCTTCCCCTCCCTTGGCCCTTTCCCCATATTCTTGTGCTACAGTTGGGTTATAGCCTTCATGTGAAAGCTATAAATACCTTAGGCAAATTTTAAAGTCGTGGTTTATTGCAAATAAATAATGCCTTTTGCGTGCCAAGCTCCATCTACTTCAATTTTGCTACAGTAAATCCATCAAATAAACACGACCCCTAGGAAAGTTCCAGAAGCATCAATTACATCTTAAATACTAAATAACAACTGAATCAACGTATTTGTCATATGAAATAAAATTCAGAAATCATCCATTCCAACCCTCTTGGACATTCCTTTATTGATCAGTAATAAAGCAGGCGCACTAGAACTTATTAGTCTTTGGTTCTACATTTTTGCCCTGCCTCTATTATATTACTAACTTTTCATGGAATCCATTCCTTTTCAAGGTGTTTTAAGAAAAATAAAGACTCATTTAAGAAAATCACTTACTACTTGTTGATTATCAGAAATTAAAAATGTAGTTTATGCAATCATATTATCCATGTCCAACAGTTCATAATTTTACTCTTACATATACTTCTGTCTGATAAGATTTTTTTCATTTCCTGTAAACATATCCAAATATACATGCATTTTTCACGAGGGACATATTCATTTTAAAGAAATACTTACAGTACAATCTCTCTGAAAATTCCATAAAGTTTTCCAATAGAATAAGAAAAAAGGCCCCCCAGATGTGATATAATACCTAAAGTAACATATGAAGCTGTCATCTGTTCAAAAACTGAACTTGCTCATTGGGAAGTAAAAAAAATGAGAAAGTCAACTTTAATATTACTTGGAATCAATTTTTGGCAGCATAATCTATAACACCTAATTTTATGAGGTTGTATTGCCGCAGATATGAACTCCCAGACATCCCACTAAAATTTGTAGACTGCCTTTCTATTCTAGGCTCTTTAAGGGTAGAAATAAACTCTGTCGCTTGAAGAGAGAAGCTTCGAATATTGTGAGAGGGGAATAAAAAAATCCATTTTCACATCTAAAAATGGAGATGAGAATGCCTCTCCGGCCTAGCTCACGGAATGCCTGAGTCAGGTGAGTGAAAGCACGCTGTCAATGTAAATAACTATACAAACACTAATTATTATTATACTCATTACACAATAGCAAACGATCAAAGACTAAAATGTATAAAACAAGCAGTGAGGCCTGTAGTAGGTAAGAGAGAAAGAAATCAATTTCAAACAAAGAGGGAAATCTTGAAGAAGAAGTTGCTTCTATTTCCACCATGACCTCTGTCAGTGGACTGACTGCTTGCCCTCAGTCGTTTCCTACTCTAAATCTATTGCACCAGCTCCTGAGGAAGTTCTTACCAAGGTCTTCATAGTATGTTTTTAAAACACTCACTAGGAGCCTAGAAGAAGTGGTCTAAATCTCTCATTTGGAGGCATTTCAGCCTTATCTCCAACTGTTCAGTTTCTCTAACTACCCATGGCAACTAAATTCCTGTAGCACAATTGCCTATATCATTAATTTAGTAATTTATTTTTATTTGTTCCAGCAAAGACTTAATGTGGCTCATTTGGCAATTAATCATGTAATGCAATTCCTTGTGGCATCTGTTCTGCTGTTGCACCAAACTGTTACTTATATTTTCTTTTCCTTTATACTGTTTCTAGATTTTGGTCTTCCAGTCAGACCAGAATGGCCCTAACAATTGGTGCTGTGTTTAAATCTTCTACTTCTCTCCATAGTCACACCTACAAGGCCAGGCATTTGATTTTGTACTGATTCAACCCTACAAATTTATTGATGAGCAATCCTGCAAAGGATAACACTTCCTACTAAAGAGAGATGATGGATACAGTTCCTGTCTGTGAAAGGAAAAAATATATAAGGTATTATTGACAGTAATTCTGCCCTGTGTCTTCCAGATCCCCTCTCAAGACCTCTCAAGGGTTTATAACCCTGTTTTCTGGGACATTGTCAGCTGGCTTCCCCAAGACCTGTTCCTTTACAAAGCACACCTGCTGTCAGAGGAAGCTCATATCAATAACTGATCAATGCCAGGATACATAGATCCAGCTCAACACCGCACCTTGTGACAACTCTGAAGGGCCACCTTACCTTCAGAGCATTCTTTTGTCCAATCCTTCTTTCCCTTTCCCCTGTAGAAATTCCTTCAGGCCAATGTCCATTTACACTCTGCTTTTCTTTCTTTCTTTCTTTCTTTTTGTTGTTGTTGCAGTTTGGCTGGGACCAGGTTCGAGCCCGCCACCCTTGGTATATGGTGCCAGCGCCCTACCCTTTAAGCCACTGCACCGCCCCTATAGTCTGCTTTTCAATGAGTCCAACCTCTGACCAAAAATATGAAACAAACACAAATAAAACAAAGCCTATTGTATTTCCCTTTTTCACTTGCCTCCCAGAAATTCATAGCTCATCTTGTGCTCAGTTAAGGTGAACTGTTATCTATGTTTGGTTTTCAGTCATTTCTCAACCAGCTTCCCTGTTTTTTTCATTGTTAAACAGTGGATATCACTGTTCATCCTCTTCTTATACTTTAACATGTCTGTTATGTACCTTTCTCATCAAAATTTGTCATAAACGTTTTCTTAAAATACATAATTCCCCATAAAGAGGTATAAAGTTCCACTTAAGTCTAAGGAAGAGAGATTTAATATTTAGAAGTATTCATCTGAAAAAATAGTTTTAAACAAGTTGAATTTGAGATGGATCTTGACATAAGAGTTGAGAGAGATAAAAGAGCAATAGAAAATCTGCGTGGGGAGGACAGATGGGCCTGTAAAAGACCATGACATGAATTAGACCACAAAGGAGGGCTAGTATTAGAAGACTCAAAAAGAAGAAAGAAAAATCTAAGTGGAAATTACGGTAAATCTAAGTTATAAAGGTAGAAATGTGCATTATGCAAACTAACGTGGAAGAGTTAAAAAATGTAGAAAATCAATGAAGATAATGTAACTAGAATAAAAATATCCACCTTTACTTCTAAAATCAATGCTGCATTCAAAAATTTAGAAGCTCACAGAGAATTGTGAAAGGAAACTACTTTAAAAGGCAACTCAGCAAAAATGCTGTACATATATGGATGTGCCACCGTTGTGTTAGCAAGTATCAGAATCCTGGTATCGCTGGTGACCCAGAGCTTCCTCCTGCTGGGATCTGTACCTCCCCGGCCACCTCTAAAGTAACTGGGAGAGGTGTTATCCCACCCCTGAAGGACCCAGGAGCCTCCTGAGGGCTCTTCTCGAGAATTCTCCCTGCCCTATTCATTCAACAAATAGTCACTGAGAGCATTTTATATGCCAGGAACAGCATTCTGTCCTTGGAACCTGGAACAAGATCAGCTGCCACCAGTAGCTTTTATCCTCTTTGTGCTCCCACCAGTCCTGGGTTGGATCAAAGGCTGGAAGCCAGGGAGGTGTAACTCCAGTGGCCTGGTCTGCCCCTCAGGGTCTCAGTGCAGTTGACCTGGCTTCCACTTCTGTTCTCAAGGGGCCGCCTTTCAACCAACTGCCTTGTGACTCTGTGGACTGGGCCATACTCAGCCTATTGAGTGGTTTTTTTTTTTTTATTTTTTAGCCAGTGTACCTCCTACCTCAGTGTGTGAGAGGAAGAAAGTGTGTGAGCATATATGTCTCTGTGAGGAGAGACACATGTTGTCTCTCCTCTCCTTTGTTACAAAGAAAAAAGACAACGTTTTATTTTTCTGCTAAAGGTGTCTGCCTTCCAGCCAACTTCTTCTATGACCCATGCATCAGTCAAGGTCTAGTGTGGAGACACAAACCTCACCAATACTTCAAACAGAAAAAATTTAATGTACATAATTATTAACTAGTAAAAGATATTTAAAGTCTAAAAGGGATAAAATAATGCTCAAAAAACACAGGAATTGAAAATTTAGGGAGAAAGTTCTACCTCTAGAGCCAAAAGAGAAAACCCTCAGAAGGAGTCAGATTGTAAGATTTCCCACCCCTCAGCCATGAGGCTAATGTTAAGATCTTCTCAGGAAGAGAATGGCTACGGAACCCTGGCTGGAAGAGTAATATTTGCAAGGATATTCCGAAGCAGAGTTGGCCCACCAGCTGCCCCTCTGGCTTGCCTGCAATGTGCATCAAAGCTCTACGGGCTGGAGCTATATAGAGGTAGCTGTCATCGGGTGCATGGATGGAGTAGGCACACCAGAGGCTAAACGGAGAACCTCACCACAGCGTCACCAAATACCTGTGGGTATGTGCACGCAAAGAGAAAATAAGAAACTCACACCAGAATTACTGCTTTCCTCTCCACACCTTGTATTGCCCCCTGTGCCCTCTACTGATAAACCTCAGACTGAATCATCAGACAAGAGAGGAACATTATAGGGCCCAACTCCAGAGTCACAAAGCAGGAAAAAGAAGGGTGGATTCAGAGCTAAGAAACAGTAAGCTGATAACCGGTGCAATCTATCACAGAATTAACTTTAGTAAATGGCATAAGAAATAAAATGACATATCAAGGAAAAATGAGCCAGAGTATTTTTGTCAAAAACATAACTAGCTTTTTTTTTTTTGAAACAGAGTCTCACTACGTCATCTTCGGTAGAGTGCTGTGGCATCACAGCTCACAGTAGCCTCAAACTCTTGGGCTTAAGTGATTCTCTTGCTTCAGTGGCCCAAGTAGCTAGAACTAGCCCACCATAATGCCCAGCTATTTTGTTGTTGTTGTCGTTGTTTAGCAGGTCCGGGCCAGATTCAAACCCACCAGCCCTGGTGCATGTGACTGGCGCCCTAACCACTGAGATACAGGCTCTAAGCCAATATTATGTTTTTAAAATGAAGAGATAGTAGGCTGGGAGCAGTGGTTCAAGCCTGTAATCCTAGCATTCTGGGAGGATGAGGCAGATGGATTGCTTGAGCTCAAGAATTGAAGACCAGCCTGAGCAAGAGCATGACCCCATCTCTACTAAAAATAGGAAAACTAGTTGGGCATTGTGACACACACCTGTAATCCCAGCTACCCAGGAGGCTGAGGCAAGATTACTCAAGCCAGAAGTGTGAGGTTGCTGTGAGCTATGACGCCATGGCACTCCACCAAGAATGACAGAGTGACACTCTGTCTCCAAAAAAATTAATCAACTAATTAAATTAAAATTTTAAAAATGAAGAAACATGTCCAAATGTGGCCTGAGTACATTCTTTAGACAGAAAACATTCATTCAGTTCTATACACAATATATAGCAAAAAGCAAAGGCAAAAATCAGTCTAACTTTTGAAGTATATAGAATATTATAATAAGTTATTTTATCCATGTTCTTATAAATATTCTCTTTAAGTTAGTAAATAAATATTTAAAGTTAGTTAATAAATATGTTAGTTCCCCCAAAGTTCCCGAGTTTCAAAGCTCTTTTCCCTAAACTCCCTCTTTCCATGGCTTCTTACCCACTTAAACTATTATCTACTGACCATCTCTATTTGGATGAGTAATCACTGCTACCCACTCCATTGCCCAGATCCCAGGCATGAACTGCCACTCTGCCTCTCAAAAACAAACATCAGCTTAGGATGTATAAATGTTATCAACATTGCCTCTATCAAGCTCTGACAATTCAGTAACTATTGAAATGACTCCTCACAAGGAACCCGGAGAGCACTTTGTGAAGTGCAATAATCCAAGCACAGAAACACAAATACTGCCTGATCTCACTCATAGATGGCATCAAAAAAGGTACATCTCATAGACAAAGAGAATAGAAATGGTGGTTACCAGGGGGTGATGTCGTTGGGGATTGGAGGTGGGTGATGGAATACAAAATTTGTCAGGAGGAATAAGTTCAAGAGATCCTTTATACAATGTGGTGGCCATCGTTAATAATGCACTGTATTCTTGAAAAATGCCAAGAAAGTGGATGTAGGTATTGTCACCACAAATATAATAACTACGTGAGGTCATGCATATATTAATTAGCTAGATTTAGTCATTCCACAATGTATATATACTTCAAAACATCATGCCGTACATATAAACCCATTTGTCAATTTTAAAATAAAAACCAAAACAAATAAAACTATTTCTGATTTTCTGTTCGGTGTCTTGGTGAATCATATCCCTCTTTACTCCATTATTCAAGCCATAATCAAGGCTTCAGCTTTTATTCTCCTCCGCCTTCACCCCCCAATCATTCTCTAAATTGTATCAATTCTTCAGCTTTGTTTTTTCCCTAATCTGCTACCTGCCTTTATCCCCGCTGCTACTGCTTTATATCCTGCCATTTCCGTGTTTCACTTGGCTAACTCCAGTATGTCCTCCCATGTACTGTTCTCAGAAACCAGAATGATCTTCCAATGTACCCCAATATGGGCCATTTCTCTCTCTCTCTCTCTCTCTCTCTCTCTCTTTTTTATCTGTCATGGGGTCTCATATGTTGCCCAGGCTGGAGTGCACTGGCTCGTCACAGGCACAATCAAGGCAGTTTGAGTTTAAAGTCCTAGGCTCAAACAATCCTCCTGCCTCCACCTATCATGTAGCTGGTACCAGTGCTGCAGGCCACCACACATGGCTACTTCATTTATTTTAAAACACTCTCTGTGGCTTTTCATATGGAACATGAAGACCTTTCTGGCTCCTGATCACCTTTCTAGCCTCATCTGCACTGCACCCCAATCCTTGTCCACCTGCACACCTCAACATGCCTCTTCTCTGGCCATTTGGAATTACTTGCAGCTCTCAAAGGACCGCTTTCCCTGCAATAGGCTCTCTCATATCCACATTTCTTAGCTCAGATATGGTTGTATGTTTTAATTCAGATTTTTTATAAATTTTTCTTTCAGTGAGCTGACCAACTATTAAATTCCCCCATTTTTATGTATTAGCTTCAAAGTTGTAGCTATTTACATGCAGATGACCCTTGTATTTTAATTTGTATTAATATTTTACACTAACAAAAAAATTCCACTTTCTTCCTTAACATGAACAACTGAGAATGCTGTGTACAGTTCTCCACCCGCTCCAGTGATACTTTCTTATTCCTGTCTTGTATTTTATTGCCATCTTCATTTTAGCTGCCCCAAAGTTATTTTTTGAGCCATTGATAATTTATATTTGCCTATTGCTTACCAATCCTTTGCTCGCTATGGCTCGTATTGGCTCATGAGTTTTCCATCTGGTTTCGATTTCTTCTTTCTGAAGCACATTCTGTAGTGTAGGGAGAGTGTGCGTTAAAACCTCTGCAATAATTAGGGAAGAAAAGGCCATCAAGGGTATCCATATAGGGTCAGAAGAGATCAAACTTTCACTCTTCGCAGATGATATGATTGTATATCTGGAAAACACCAGGGATTCTACTACAAAACTCTTAGACGTGATCAAGGAATACAGCAGCATCTCAGGTTATGAAATCAACTTTCATAAATCGGTAGCCTTTATATATACCAAAAATACTCAACCTGAAATAACAGTTAAGGACACTATTCTGTTCACAGTAGTGCCAAAGAAGATGAAATTTTGGGGAGTTTATCTAACAAAGGATGTGAAAGATCTCTATACAGAGAACTATGAAACTCTAAGAAAAGAAATAGCTGAAAATGTTAACAAATGGAGAAACATACCATGCTTATGGCTGGGAAGAATCAACATTGTTAAAATGTCCATACTACCCAAAGCAATTTACAACTTTAATGCAATCCATATTAAAGCTCCCATGTCATACTTCAAAGATCTCAAAAAAATAATACTTTGTTTTATATGGAATCAGAAAAAACCTTGACTAGCCAAGACATTACTCAGAAATAAAAACAAAGCAGGAGGAATCATGCTACCTGACCTCAGACTATACTACAAATCGATAGTGATCAAAACAGTATGGTACTGGCACAAAAACAGAGAAGTAGATGTCTGGAACAGAATAGAGAACCAAGAGATGAGTCCAGCTACTTACCATTATCTGATCTTTGACAAGCCAATTAAAAACATTCAGTGGGGAAAAGATTTCCTATTTAACAAATGGTGCTGGGTGAACTTGGTGGCAACCTATAGAAGACTGAAACTGGACCCACACCTTTCACCATTAACTAAGATAGACTCTCACTGCATTAAAGATTTAAACTTAAGATATGAAACTATAAAAATACTAGAAGAGAGTACTGGGAAAACCCTTGAGGAAATTGGTCTGGGTGAGTATTTCATGAGGAGGACACCCGGGCAATTGAAGCAGCTTCAAAAATACACTACTGGGACCTGATCAAACTAAAAAGCTTCTGCACAGCCAAGAACATAGTAAGTAAAGCAAGCAGACATACCTCAAAATGGGAGAAAATATTTGCAGGTTATGTCTCTGACAAAGGTTTAATAACCAGAATCCACAGAGAACTCAAATGTATAAGCAAGAAAAGAACAAGTGATCCCATCGCAGGCTGGGCAAGGGACTTGAAGAGAAACTTCTCTGAAGAAGACAGGTGCACAGCCTACAGACATATGAAAAAATGCTCATCATCTTTAATCATCAGAGAAATGCAAATCAAAACTACCTGGAGATACCATCTAACTCCAGTAACATTAGCCCAAATCACAAAGTCCCAAGACCAGAGATGTTGACATGGATGTGGAGAAAAGGGAACACTCCCACACTGCTGGTGGGAATGCAAATTAATACATTCCTTTTGAAAAGATGTTTGGAGAACACTTAGAGATCTAAAAATAGATCTGCAATTCAATCCTATAATTCCTCTACTAGTCATATACCCAGAAGACCAAAAATCACATTATAACGAAGATATTTGTACCAGAATGTTTATTGCAGCCCAATTCATAATTGCTAAGTCATGGAAAAATCCCAAGTGCCCATGGACCCACGAATGGATTAATAATTTGTGGTATTTGTACACCACGGAATATTATGCAGCCTTAAAGAAAGATGGAGACTTTACCTCGTTCATGTTTACATGGATGGAGCTGGAACATATTCTTCTTAGTAAAATATCTCAAGAATGGAAGAAAAAGTAACTAATTTATGTCTTTCATATGAAAGCTATAACCCAGTTATAACCTAAGAATATGGGGAATGTGAAGAGGGAGGGGAAGGAGGGGAAGAAGGGTGGAGGATGGGCGGAGGAGGGTGATAGGTGGAATTACACCTGCAGTGCATCTTACAAGGGTACACTGAAACTTAGTAAATGTAGAATATAATTGTCTTAACACAATAACTAAGAAAATGTCAGGAAGGCTATATTAACCAGTGTGATGAAAATGTGTCAAACTGTTTATAAAACCAATGTATGGTGCCCCATGATCGCATTAATGTACACAGCTATGATTTAATATTAATAAAAAAAAAAACTTCATGCTGTAGACTGACCCATTATTTCCTATTCCTGGATGGGAATACAAATACAGCATCCAGCTCTAGGGACCTAGGCTCAGGACTAACTTCCCAACCCCAACCCTGAACTCCACCACTGCATTGTTACGATCGCTTGCTGTGTTATTGTTTTGGGTTTAAGCTCCCATTCTCTCTTTTTTTTTGTTTTTGTTTTTTTCTTTTCTCTTGATTTTATATTTAATAATAATTTTAAAACAGATCTCACCTCTTTTATGACTTTGGATAGTTATGCTTAGAAGTTCTTTCTGCTGCATTCCTTAGGGATAGTACATAAATTAAAATAATAGTGCAGAACAGAAGCAGCTAATAAAAACTCTGATGCTTTTTTCACTTGATAAAAAGAAATGATTTCTTCTCTCTATTGATTTTATACTTCTAGATTTTGTTCAAGTTGTTTTACTATATTTAGATTTCCTATGGCATTTTTAAAAATGTTAGTTTTACTACTCTCTCCTGATGTTAAGGAAATATTTCCTGATACACAGCAAGGAAGCAGACTTTGTTAGTCTCTTTACGAAAAATATAGTTCTGTGAAAATACGTTAAACTAGACCATTTGTATTTGAAAACTTGAGAAGCAGGAGTTACCTTGCAGAAAAATCTTCCTCTAGAGAAAAAGAAACAAATTCTACTAATGC
Organism: Nycticebus coucang; assembly: GCF_027406575.1. Classification (NCBI taxonomy): domain Eukaryota; kingdom Metazoa; phylum Chordata; class Mammalia; order Primates; family Lorisidae; genus Nycticebus; species Nycticebus coucang. The sequence goes on along the minus strand of NC_069784.1, from coordinate 78,205,706 downwards.
AGAAAATAGTTTGAATTATGTTTGAGTATATGGGAACAACAACTGAGAGGAGAAATTTCAATTTATTTTAATATTGCGTCTAAGTGACCTGCCTTGCATCACCAGATACAGGAAAGCAAAACTAAGTATTACAAATGAAGTGGATTTGAAATATTTTTCTACTTTATAAATATAAATTCATATCAAATTATTACAATCTTTTATTTCTTTAGGAGAAAAATTTAAAAATAGTGCATATATGCTAAGACCCATTTATCATTTTATGTATGCATGTAATAACATCAACAGCCACCATTATGCCAATACTCCATGACAGATAACATATGATTTAAAGAGATCTAGTTATATACATCTACATCATATAAAATCTGCCATATTAAAAAGACGTTTGCTCACATTAAAGCTGCTTCTAATTTTCTCTGCCAGAGTAAGCAATTTATTAGGCAGCATGTTTGATGAGAGCAATTAAATTCCCATCTTTCCAGGATGGTGGCATCTTTCATGGACAAGACATACAACATCAAACAGAAGCACCAAATTAAATGAAAGGAGGGAAAAAGGCAGTTCCACAAGTTCTCACTAAACTGGAATCTCCTGTCGCTAGCTGTCAAAATATAACCCTTGGGCTATTTCGTGATAGTACCACCTTATATGGAAGAAATGCAAGTAATCATCCAATAGAAAAAAAATCAAATATTTTCATTGCTATAAAAAGACCTTGAAAAACATCTGGCAAGTCCACTTCACCTGGTCCATCACAGTTGAGAAGAGGAAGCTAATGACTGAAGGAGAAAGGGTCTGTACAAAGATCTTCCAGTTGCAGGTGTCAGCAATTCACTCAGGCAACCTTACAGAAGGAGCACGTGGTATAGTTATGCTCAGTGATAAGGCAGAAAAAATCTCCTAGGAGCCAAAGAAGAGAAGTTTTATGTCATTTGGCATCCAAATTGCCCTCATCTTGTTGCTCTACTAGAAGTCCAAGGACTGTGAGCCCTGGGGCTTCCAAAATACAGGGATAAAAATAAGGAAGATCCTCCCCTCAAGGGAGATTGAGAAGGAGTAGTATTAATATTTGAAAGGAACTAAAAAAGAGCAAAGGCCCACAATCTAACAGAAGATTTCCAGTATTTCCAGAAGAAAGAGGGTCAAGTCCAGCTTTTGAAATGCAAAGAAAAATGGACAAAGTGGGGATAGCCATTGCAGGAAAAAAATAAATAAATAAAAGATATAAATAGAGCAAAGAAAGGAGTCTGCTGGAGCTGTCTCAGAGCACTTGAAAGTGACCTCCCTGATAAGAGATGGAAGTACCTTAAGGTTACTGTGATATTTGAAAAGAAAATTAATTGAGAAATACAGAACCTTTGTTTTGAATCTTAACTGCTCCTTCCAAATGTCATGACCACAGGAATATATACTTAATCTCTCTCTCTCTCTGTTTTCTTACACGTGAAAGGTGAAGGATACTACCTATATAACAGGAACTATTATAACTATTAAGAGAGTTTGGGGCGATGCCTGTGGCTCAAAGGAGTAGGGCACTGACCTCATATGCCGGAAGTGGCAGGTTCAAACCCAACCCTGGCCAAAAATTGCAAAAAAAAAAAAGAGTTTGTGTGTGAGATCAGATATTTATTATCTGCTTTTAATGCACCTGGTGATGGTCTAAGTACACACACCCCCACACTGAAGTCATTCATTTAACAGTTCTGCTAACCTTCATTAAGATTGCATTCTGTAGATGAGGAAAACAAAGCACTTTAAAGAAGTTAGATGCCTGCAGTCACACAGCAGGGGCTGCGATTCAAACCCTATGGTCTGACTTCAGAATTGCCCGTAACCACTGTTTTATTCTGCATCTAAAAGAATGCAATTCACGTGTTGCCGGATCCATGGTTGCAATTCAATAAATATTCACTGCGTTTTAATGTAGGGCATCAGCAACAATTTTATTCCTAAAGCTAGAAATAAACCTTCATCAAATAGCTCTTAAGGTGTTTAGGAAAAAAAAAAAAATCATGAAGCCAAAGAGGAATTTTCAGGTGGGGAAGGTGGGAAGGCCAAAGGGTGTAATTTAGGCCACTTAACAGGTAGAATGGACACAGCTGTTCTATCCCCTCCTGGCTACCTCTCAAGTTACCAAGCAAAACCCAAATGCTTCTGAAGCAGTCCAAACGCACAACCAGATAGTTAACATCCATTTCCTTGTTCAAAGGCCCCATATGCTAGAGTCTGATTAGCTCTCTTGGCAGGGCGCACACACCAATCTAGGCTGGTTGCTTTCTGGCTTGCCATGTGCTGTAATAAAGTGGAGCCGAGACTCAAACAAAATGAAATGTCGGTTCAGTGCCAAAACTATTCTGATCTAATTTTAGTCAACATTATAGAAAATACATAGGCAGAGTTCAGATTTAACCTGATGTTGCAGAACAGTTCCTGACACACCTTTAATAATTCACAGAGGGCATATTTCATTCCCCCCTAGTACTCCAGCTTGTTTCTTCTAAACTAGGCACATTCTTATGTTGGCCAGAAAAAGACAGAAAGGAAACTATTTATTGTTGTGAAAAAATAAACTTATGCATCCCTGGCCCTAGGGAAATGTGTTGTCAGAAATACTTATAGCCAATGGCTTCTGGGTCACCTCCTGGATGTCACCTCCTACATCAAGACCTACAAGTCCCAGTCTTTTCTCCAGGGAAACCCGACATGAAGAGTTGAGTCTTCAGGTGTCATCCATCAAACCATATGGATGAGCTGCCAGCTGTGTGCACCAAGTCAATTTTGTGACCTAGAGTCAATTCTTTTAAAAAGCATCCCCACCCCACCTTCTACCTTTTCCCCATTCCTCTCCCACCCCCGCAGGAATGCCAAGAGCTCTTCATCTAGTCAACAGATTAATGATATCTTTTCTTTACTCCTTCTCTTTCGAACCTTTCATATCCTTTCAAAGGATTATATACTATGCTACGTTATCTTTTCCCAAGAGACAGTCAATGTAATGAAAGATCTAACTAATATTGTACACACATTAACTGATTTATCAAGGGAAATAAATGCTGAGAAGTCATGCATTTTTCTGGTCAATTGTACTGACCTAGGTCTTTGATTCACCAAAACTATTTTAGATAAACAGAACTACTCTACATACACTAAGTGGCCAATGCTCCTGTTAATTGGATGTTTATTTTATAAAATATTTATTTATTTTATTTTATTTTTTTGAGACAGAGTCTCACTTTATCACCCTTGGTAGAGTGCTATGACATCACAGCTCACAGCAACCTCCAACTCCTGGGTTTAGGCGATTCTTTTGCCTCAGCCTCCCCAGTAGCTGGGACTACAGGTGCCTGCCACAATGCCCGGCTAAAATATTTATCTTTATAGTTTAAAATTTTAATATTTGGGTTGAAGACTCTTTGGTTATTAACTGCATCCTAGTTTGAGGTTTACTTGTAAATTCTTTTCTTATTTAGAAAAAAATCATGGTTTCTGAGAATATGTGAATTACTTTGAATGCTTTCTGATTAATTTTCATGATTTGGAGGTTGTTTTCATAAAAATGTTTTGCTTTGAAACAGCATTTACAAGCACACAGGGAATGCAGCTATTATATTATTTATTACCACTTTATATAGATTTTTATGACATATCATTGACCTAAAAAAGCCAAACACATCACTTCAATTAAAGTTTCTTACCTTATAGTGCAAAATGGTCAATTAATTAGTTTTCTTTAAGAACTCACAATGTGGGAGGCACCTGTGGCTCAGTGAGCAGGGCGCCAGCCCCATATACCCAGGGTGGCGGGTTCAAACCCAGCCCCGGCCAAACTGCAACAAAAAAATAGCCAGGCGTTGTGGCGGGTGCCTGTAGTCCCAGCTACTCGGGAGGCTGAGGCAGGAGAATCGCCTAAGCCCAGGAGTTGGAGGTTGCTGTGAGCTGTGTGACGCCATGGCACTCTACCGAGGGCAATAAAGTGACACTCTGTCTCTATAAAAAAAAAAAAAAAGAACTCCCAATGTCAGATGTGGTTACATTTAGCCTGAAGTTGATATTTTTTGCTGCCACATGCAACAAACTATACAACCCAGCTGTTGAAGAAAGCAAACCAGATTTATTCATTAGTCCATCCCTTGATTTCTAATGACATCTACCATTTAGTGCTCAAGCACCATTATAAAGAGTTTTCTTAAGCAAAGTTGAAATTCTCATCATTTGCTTCTAAAGACAAGCTAATTATATTGCTACATGTAAAAACACGATGTGCTCATTACTTATTTAGAGAATGTGATTTTCTCTATGTATCACGAGGGCATTTTTTTTCTGATATGGCTCTTCGGTATTTGCCAACAACAACAAAAAAAAATTAGATATACAAATACATTTAAAAACAGGCGAGCCATTAGCCAGAAATTTTTATGTTCCGATATCTTATGTGCCTCAATAATTCTCATCTGCATAGGAGAGCAATACATAACTGCCATTTCTCTGAATAGTCAGATACCTGACTTTTATGTTTATGTTCTGATAGGAAAACAATAAAAAAGCTTAGCTTAGCACTGGAAACCAATATAAAATTAATTTGTAAAGTGACAGATATTTGACCAATGTGTATCACTTTAGAATTTTAGTAAAAAAATCTTGGTAAATGTGTCAATTTCTTGCACATAAACACCAGGATGAAACACACTTGTCCAAGATCAGTAAGGGCTTCCTCTGGGCAAAGTGTAGAAAAAGAAGGGTGATTTTATTCCTTGTATAACTTGTACTGATCCCAGAGGAATATCAGGTTTCGATGTGTTAACAATTATCACCACATTATAGTCACCAGTGCCATCATGATAACAGCAGTGACTGAAACTTTCCTGTACATTATCAAACTTCCCTCAGGCTTGGGAAGTTGAGAGCAAGAATCCTGGTTTGAAATGGCCCCTAGAATTAGTGACTTCTCTGTAGTCCCTGCCTGTTGATGTCACAAGTGCTCAGAAATGTGGTTTTCCTTCCTTATCAGTGGTAGTGAGAGGCCTGCCAAACATATATAGAAATCTGATACCCTCAAAGAAACACCCATGTTTATTATCTCATAAGATGTGCTGTCAAAGACACAAATCTTGAACTCAAACACTCTAGTGATTTAGTTGCATGATTATTAGTTACTAGCTATCCTTCCCAGAAAAATCTCTAAATTGAAAGTGGATATGGTAGAAACACAAACTCTCAGGTGACTTGGCAAAGGAGGCTTTAATGGCAGGTGTGGGCATGAAGTGGAAACAGAAAATGAGGAGAGAAGACAGCACACCAGGCTACAGACGTTTACATCCGACAACATAATGCAAATGGGACCAACGGCAGAAGCCCATGAATTAATCTTATGCTGCACATGATTATACTAAAAAATTTTAAAAATTACTATGTCTTTGATAGAGTCTCAGAAATATATTCAACTAATAGAATTAAGCAGCAAAATGCTATTAATACTTTCTATGTGAAATCATAGTTTGACCAAAAACAAATCACCTAATATGTAAGAAAGGTATATTCAGATATGTTTAGCTTCCGATCACCAACAAAACAAAATATATATTTACTAATGTGGAATGATTACCCCTTGGGATATCTCAAAAACTTCTGAAGACTGGTTTTATAGACCATTTGAGAATACAAAAAAAAATAAAAAAATAAAATAAAGTGAAAAGATACAATAAATAACTTTTTGTAAAAATAAAAAATTCTGAACAAAGACACTATAATGTTATGGACTTAGAATATGACTAGTTAGACTTTATATTATTGCTGCATACATTTTTTTTCTCAGATTTTATTGAATTAAGCCATTTTTTCAGAAAGTAGTCTAATATTTGCATCTGCATCTAATTAAAAGCCTCCTCTTCTAAAAAATTTAGAAAAATATTCCATTCATAAACTGTATGGCATGAATTAATGTAACACTATCTTGTACTACCTTATTGCTGTGTTACCATCTACAATGAAAGAACTTAATGGGTTGGAACTTGAGGAGAACTTCATTATGCTCTAACGCTCTTTGAAAATAATGAACATAAAGTGCAACATATTACAAATGAGAAGTAATAAAATTATGCTAAATTTATGTGAATAAATTGTATGACAATACTGAGTAATATCAGGTGCATGTGAAATTTAAAAGTGTTTGCATTTGAAAGAGTGGACTGTAACATTGTAGATGGATTTACTTCAACTAATTTTCCCCAACATATAGTAAAGAATAGTATTTTCAAGAAATAGGGATTGTACATTTAAAATAAATATTGTTTTAAATCACATTTCTGAAAGCATGATTTTAGCTACCTTAATAGTTGAGGTTGAAAAAGAAAAGATATTACTTAACACAATTAACCTGATCATTATACATCTTGTAGTTAAACAAAATACATTTAATCTTAAATATGGTGTTCTAGATTAACATTTTTCTCCATCAAAACATCTGGGAAACCAGGTTTTGTAACATGTTACACTGACAGTCTCCTGTGTGTTGTCTCTACAAAAGTAAGCCTTGTACATGCTGATGCCAGGCAGTCCTAAAACAGAGAAGAGGATGAATAATAACAAGTGAAAACACAAAGCACAAATCAAAGTTTACGATTCTTCATTCTTCTGCCATGATATATTTAATCGTCCAAAATTGGGTGCAGAACTCTGTGCTTACAATACTTGTTTTTCCTTCTTAAGAAAATAACTGGGGTACGATCTCACACTAGGGTGCTTCAGAAATATATTATTTTAACAGCTTGTTTATACCACAGTTGCCTCAATTGGAACTCAAACTCATTTTTGCTGTTTTAAAATTTGATGTTGCTTTTTATTATGTTTAGTGTTTAATAAGCACCTATAACTTATCCTCAGAAATAATAGTTTCTTCCATTTTACATACAAAGATTATTTTTAAACATAATCTCAATAGCAAGTACAATTAAGACCTAAATTTTTTTTCACAGTATAAATGAAAATTTCAAGTGCGTTACACAGAAGCAGAGTTATAGGCAAATTATATGATCCAGGGGGCGGGGCGGGACAGAGTCTAGCTAGAGTTTATTATTGGCAAAATAGTTTTATAAATTAAAAATATTTCTATAGAACTATTATGTTTCACTAAAAAAGGGAAAATGCTCCTCAGATTTTGCTCCTTTGATTTGTTTCTCAAATTCAAGTTAAATCTGAAAAATATTGAGTACTTATTTGTATTTATTTATTTGAACCTCTCCATCATCCCATAAAAGATTTCAAGGGTCTATTAAAAAAAAACAGCACGGAAAAATAATAACTATTTAACATGAAGGAGTCAGATTTGGAAAAGTAGATCAGTTACAAGGTTATTAGATGCATCATGTCACATTGTACCAGAAAGTGTAATGCACCCCAGAGGTTCAGAAATGAAAGAAACTAAATTTACAGTTTAGTCTTAGACGAGTGAAGATGATAGCAAGCCTCTAGAAAGAAAAGGAATGGATTATGGATCAAAGTCATACTAGGGCTAATTCTCAGCATAAAAGTAAAAGGAGAACATACATGTTCAGACCTGTGGCTTTGTTCAACAGTCAGCTTTGTTTCTTCACACGGCCTTCGTTCCCACTGACACGCTGCCTCCTGGCTGCTGAACATGGAATCAATCTGCTTCTGGGCAGCCTATGACCAGAAGTCTAACCAGCCCCGAGCTTATCTCAGTAAACTATATAATACAAAACCCTATGGAAGAGGATTAAAACAAATTCCAAGGTCTTTCCATATACCGTTATGCCAAAGGCTTGTAGTAGCCAACATCTCGAGTAACTACCACCAGAATAGCAGCACCACCACACATCCATTCATCTAATATAAAGGCATTCTTAAGGGAGAAACAAAGGTCAAGGAAATTGTTACTATGGTAGAAAATAACACAGATTCTTTGGGAAAGTATATCTCGGGGTAAATTCTGAATTACATTGCAGAGAGTCACTACTTCCATTTATGTTTGAGTCACTCTAAAAGGAATACACATCTACGATAGATTTTTATCGCTAAGTAAGAAGTAAAAATGACTAATTTGGGCCTCCTTGTGATGCCAAAGCATTCTATTCTTATTTGTTTCCCTCTTTTATGTTATAAAACTAACTCAGCTTTTGTCTTGAAAAAATATGTAAAACATGCATAGCATATTATATTATGAATACATAAAGTCAAATCTTGGTTACAAAACTCAGATTATAGAAATAATTGTAAATTATAAAATAAATATGGTGAGAGGAAGACTAGGGGTATAGGGCAGGGCTCGGGTAAAAGTATATTCTTTTAGAGTAAAAAACAAGAGACAAGTATCTGTTGAGTACCCTTGAGGAAAACAAAGACAGCTAGAAAGAGCTTGCTATTAAATAGTATTGGCTAAAGAGAAGTAAAACTATCCCTTCTTAACTGGTAATGCCTTTGTAAGACTATGATTTAATAAAAATAAATAAATAAATAGAAACTTTATGAAAATTATAAAAGATTGAAAATAATAAAGTATAAAAAGAAGATATAGTCATTAAGATTAGCAGTATTAAGAATCACTATTAGAATAAATAAGAATCAGCATGCAATGATAAATACACACTGGCAGCAAAAAATAAGAGCAACAGTTTGGAAAAGAGGATAATAGACTTTCAAGCACTTAGTGTAATTTACCACATTTTTCCTGTTTTGAAGGCATTTATGTCTACAAATATTATATTATTTCCTGGAATTACTATATGAAGATGTACTCTGTACAGTCATGCATACATGCCCATTCACCATATTTTCTTATCAGATATAATTTAACTTTTTATTGTTAACCATTCCCTTTCAATACATTTTGATTTAGTTTTGATAGTTTCCTTCTTATTCCTGGAATTTAGGGCAAATAGACCATCTTCAAGTAGGCACATATTTATACATTATCCATAGAAAGTATTTGTGCTCAATTTCAAAATCATCAACATGCATGCTCTTTTAATTTGTTAAGCTATTAAACGTGGATTAAATAATTTTGATGCCAGAATCACTAGTTATTTTAGAGAAGTAAAGAGAAATAAAATATCTGTATTATATGCAATCAATTTAGCAGTTCCCTTTTCAGAATTAATGCAACCTTATCATCAGTGAAGGGATAAAATAAATATTAATGAATATGGTACTTAGAAAATGGCCAACCTCTCTTAACAAACATATCAATACAAATCAGTGCAACTAAACATGTAAGGTAAAGAATATTGCTCTCATTTTACCAAACTGTTTATTTTTAAACGGCAACCAAATTCTAAAATGAGCATTTTCTATGATACTGCAAAATATTTAAATCTCACAATGCATAAAAAATTGCACATAGCAGCCTAGAATATTTAACTTCATCAATACTTACAGAAAAATCACAGGAACTATCTTCTTAATCAAATTAAGTAATCGAAGGAAAAAGTAACAAGATTAAAGAAAAGCTCCCTTCACCACTGATTACAACAGTTTGGCATTTATTTATCTTTTCATGCCATTTGCACAAAAGTTTATGAATAATCATCACCCTTCCAAACCGGGTGAATAATCATCACCCTTCTCTTCATTGGCTGGTTGAGAAAGTTACTCACCAGAATAAAATTAAGACTTCAATCTAATGCCCTTTTTCTGTTAGGTCAGCCAAGTTTACACTTCTGAGGTCAGAGGGAAAAGTTTTACCTTGACGGGACAAATGCCTGGCAAAGTGCTGGTGTGCAGGTCAGGGCAAATCCTGTCCAGAACTGGAGAATAGGCACCAGTGGGTCCTGGGGATGATTCTGGGCACCATGTGAGTTTACATACGGTGAAGAACTTCTTATGTGAACTGTCAGTTAATGTTTCACTAAGGCACTGAAGGGCATATCCTGCACTTGAGGCATCCCTCACTAGAGACCGTATTATCCTTTCAGGGAGGCTGCTCCATGGGGAAGGAGGAGGAGGCTGGGCAGGGAAGGGGATGACAGGTGGACTGGCAAGGGAGAAAGGAAGTTTCAGCTTTGTTGATTATGATTTATCCTTCCCCAGTTTCCACACCGCCCTCAATATCTGCTACTTGTAGGACATCATCACCATTTGTTGGGCATTTATTAAATGCCAGGCAGTGAGTTTCAGTGATTGACACAGACTACTGCATATGAGTAAATATATTCCTTATACCCACCCCATGAAGTTGATATTATTATCCTAAGTTTACAAGATAGAAAACTAAATTTTGTAGTAATATACATAAATCATGGAAGTGGAAGATTTGAGACTCAAACTTGAGCCTACGTATTTCCAAAGGCTGCTCTCTGAACCTCTGCACTAATACAACACTTGAAGAAGAATAGAATTAAGCTATTTTCTGCATGTTTCAAGCATCATAGCTATTTGGCTCCATTTTCCATTCCATCTATATTACTACCTGGAGCTGAAGCTTTGTGCTTCACAATAAACAAAGTTCAAAGATTCCTCTGATTCAATAAGAAACGTTTGCATTAAGCTCAATGTATTGTTTGTTTAAGAGAGCAAGAAAGAAAGTAATTCAGAAAGATTTCCAGCAGTGGCATTTAAAATAAATATATTCAGGCCTAGGAGTTTAACCTTTGGTTACCTAGGAATTTACTCATCTTTCTAGAGTCATTCCTTCTGAAACAACACCAGGGGCTAAAGATTTAATTGAATTAATATTGATATCTATTCTTCCATAAGCAATTAATGCTTTTGTTTAAAAGAATATGTATTTGGTGATTCTTTGGATAGCAACGTCAACTAACACATTAATATGCTCACTGGACTATCCTATTATTAGGGGAATAGAAAAAGTATAATATATAAAGACTAGATCCTTGTGGATAGCGATCACTATGTATCATTTATAGACATTCTAAATAGATTTGGAATAATTCAACAATAAAAGCCACCCAGTTCAATATAATTCATATATTATGAATTTACTAAGAAGATTATTTACCTACTGTATACATTTCAAGGTAGCTTCCATAAAACAAATTTTGTTTGAGTGTAATTCCATTTGGACCATAAAATTTAATATCTAATTAATTATTAGTATTTTAAAAAATCTTTATATGTAACACTAATTTAAGATTATAACTTTTAAAAGAAACACCTTATGAGGCTGTGCTTTCCTGAATCTTATTTTTCCCTTATATAATTTATATAATTAAATATTTTTCTTATAATTTTCAATATCAAAAAGTATTAATAGGTTTCTTATGATAAAATTAAAACTTCTAGGAGACTGAAGTTCACATAAGCTATATATATGTTACCAAAGGTTCACTAACAACAAAGCTATGAGTTTTTATACATAATGTATGTTTCTTTGGATTTTCCGAAGCTTCCTTTTCATTGATGTGAGTGCTGGGAATCTCGAAAGCAATGCCTTTCCGTGGAGGGTCCTTGCCTTTGTAATTAACTCCTGCTCCAGCTCTCTCACAGGCTATTGAAACACAGGACTCCAGGTAATTGATTTTCTCTGTGAGAGTAAACATCGTTGATATATGAGAACTTTCATTGCTGTAGAATAGTGTAGTTGCATGCGCACCGTTTTCTGTACATTTTCATATATGCATGTGTGGACTTGCTGTCACAATTTTTTTTAAAAAAATAAACTCTAATTGTTCATAGGTTTGATTTAAGCATTTCATATTGTACATCAAGTCATCACATTGTGCCCCACAAATGTATACAGTTACGATTTAATAACAAAAATAAATTGTTTAAAATAAATAATTTTAAAATAATTGAAAAATTACCTAAATAGAAATGTATTAAAAGCAATTTTAATCATTTCTAAGGCTGATAGAAATGTTCTCAAAGCTATAAAAAGAAATTTCATGGTTGGCATTTGCATGGCATAGTAAGATTACCAAGAATTTAAAATCACTAGTAACATCATTTACTTCTTCAAATTACATTTATCAAACATCTCCTTGCTACATTCACTGCTAAGATTTCCGTAGAGTAAGGAAACAGGTACAGTGAACACCTGAGAGGAGACTGTTTACGGAAGTGCATAAACTAAAGGGAAGGTCCTGGAAATAGGGCTGGCTCAGATCAGGATTAATTATTATAATTGGTAGTAATAATCTGCATTCCTCAGTCATCAGATTATTCACAAATTTTGCTGCTGGATAATTGAAATTTTTTTTATTATTGTAGTGTTTTTCTTGAATTATTTATTAAATTTTTAAATTTTTCTTATTTTTATTAAGTCTTTTGTACATAGATCATAAATACATTTATGCCATTTTCAAGGTGTTGATTATTTGTACAAATTGGAGTGCTGCATATGGATAATGGAATTTTATGGAAATGGCAGCCAAGGTTGTGAGCATATCTAGTGCCCGGAGAAGCACAAAAGATTTAGATAGCCTTGGCATGAGTCCTGGCTTCTGTACAAGGTAGGATGTTGAGCAGAAACTTGCCTCACCACATAGTAAAGAAAGCTGAGAAAATCAAATGAGTAAATAATATGAAGAAAATTAAAGAAAAAATTAACATGTATGTGTCGTTTGATTAACTTAATAAGAGAAAGATACTTGGACACAAAAGCACTTTTTTATTATTTATTACCATAGAGAATATACATTCTGTATAATTCACCCAAGATTTATTTCACAGGGTTATGAATATCATTAAATTTCATACTTGAAAAAACAAAACATGCATTCCTTTTAAAATGATGGGTTACAACTAAATGTTTTCCTTTGTTTTCTGCATTTATAAGTGATACTTTATTTTGAAGGGAAGAACCCTTCCAAAGGTGAGCTTAGTTTTCTCTTAGTAGTTTTTATCTTACAATGGTTATTGGTTGCATTCAGTTAGATTTGTTTTAAGCAATAAAGAAAAAAATTATAGTTGTGTAAGTAAATTCAGAAAAAATGAGGGTAGACATGTAATGGATGAGCTGCTGAACTCAGGATGGTGTTCAGTGAGTTAACATAGAAAGAACCTGTCAGGCTCTTCTACAAAATATCCCTGCATACCTCTCTAAAAAGCAGAGTTGTACTTACTTATTGATTAATGGTTAGATTTAAACAAGTAGACCACTCGAACATCAATTGTATTTCTAAAGAATTTCTGAAGATGGCAGCATTAGAGCTAGACTTAGACTAATTCTGGAGAGTAAGTTTATGAAACAGAAAGTTATTCCATTTGTCCAGAATGTGAGGTTGATGATAAAAATGTGTGCTATAAGGGAGAAAAACAGGTAACAACTAAACAACAGAAGATAATAGCCATATCCAGGTTTGATGTAAATTTAGGAAACAGTGACGATCTCCTGGAGTCTTTTGAGAAAATAAGTGACATGATAGATTGATATTTATAAATTTAATATAGCATTTTTTTTGTAAGATGAATTGGGGACAAAAGATTTTTTGAGACAGAAAATAATTTAGAAGGTTATTAAAATATGCCAAGAGAGATGATAGAAGCTTTAAATAAGATCATAAATGATGTAAATGAACAAGAATTAAATTATATTAAAAAGAAAAAAATGATAAGAAAGTTGCAAAATTAACATAACCTGTTATTATTGCCATCAGAAAACATATAGGGTGCCTATTACAGGGTACAGGGCACTGTACTTAGAAAATACAATGAAATGTATGTGCATAGGTGAAGTAGGTTATTCTCTTCATATTTAATATACACTGAAAAATCACAGAGCTAGAGTTTTTCAAAAAATTATAAATACATCTGAGTAAATTTTTTTCTTATTTATTCATTGATAGATATGTTGTCTTATTTATTCATTGATAAATAGATTGATGTTAAAATGGAAAGAAATTAAGAGTAGAGAAGGAAAGCAAAAAGAGGCCTTTTGGTTATGCCAAAGACAACTAAATAAAGATATTACAGGGAGCTACCTTTGTACAGGTTTTGTTTGGCTTTTGGTTGACTTCCATTGAATGTCCGTAAACCCAGCACTCTGGGAGGCCACAGCAGGTGGATTGCTTGAGCTCAGGAGTTCAAGACCAGTCTGAGCAAGAGTGAGACCCTATCTCTACTAAAAATAGTCAATGTTCCAACCTCTACTTTGTTTAAGGGTTTTTGCTGTTTTTTAATTTTTGAGACAACTAGAACTTGATTAAATCTAATCTCTAAAAGTAATAAATATTCATTTTATTCATTGGCATGCAATTCCTTTCAGAAGTCTTTCCCCTATGTTTTGACTTCAGTGTAATGTTTGTGAAATAATTTAGTGACTAAAAGGAAGTTAAGTGATGACATTTATATCACCATTGTCATATTTGACACTCAGGTAAACTGCATGATCTGAAGGACATATACACAAAATGTATATATATATATATATATATATTTTTTTTTTTTTTTTTTTGTAGAGACAGAGTCTCACTGTACCGCCCTCGGTAGAGTGCCATGACGTCACACGGCTCACAGCAACCTCTAACTCTTGGGCTTACACGATTCTCTTGCCTCAGCCTCCCAAGCAGCTGGGACTACAGGTGCCCGCCACACGCCCGGCTATTTTTTTTTGTTGCAGTTTGGCCGGGGCTGGGTTTGAACCGCCACCCTCGGCATATGGGGCCGACGCCCTACTCACTGAGCCACAGGTGCCGCCCAAAAATGTATATTTTTAAAAATATATTCATTTAGAAACTCTTCAAATGGAGAAAATTAGGGAATTATAAAAAAATATATTGTACAGATTGGTAAAGACTGAACCAAACTCTTTCTTCACAAAGGTTGGGAGAAGTTTTGTTTTAAGAATCACCAGTATCTTCTGCCTTGTGGGATGGAGACTGGCAGGATGACACTAGGAACGGACTAATCCTTTGTTGTTGGAGGACCTACTCTAGGAGGCCCTAATTTTCATTCATAGATTCATATGTAGTCCTTTCAGGGAAGTCATGAATGCAAGGCGAGTAAATCAAGTACGGATGCTTCAGACTGAGACAGAAAGTATTCTGCTTAGTAATGTCATCTGGGAATCCTTTAGGAGAATATAGCCCATAGAAATTATGTTAGATATATTCCTCCTAAATCTCAAAAGTCTATATTTAGGCAGGCTCATGCCTGAAATGGTATTCTTTTGAGAAAACATGCATATTCTTATCTATACATTATAGGATATTGGGAATGCAGATAGGATAATTGCTGGAGGAGGGAGGGTATGATCCTGACAGTTTATTCCCCCATCCTACAGAGTGAATAGAATTCAACAGTGTTGTATTTGATGAAGTAAAATATAGATTACAGTGCTCTTGTCCCATACATGTGTTACTTAAAATGGAACAATTGAGAGTTTTGGAATTGTTATCCTAACACTATCACGTGGGAGCCATGGTCTGGGATCACATACTGAAGAAGGTGTGGCCTGGGAAAGTCCTCTGACAAGAACTGAAAAGCTTTTCCAGGAAAGGAATATGGTGGGGTTTAGATAGGGCAACGGGGCAACTTAATCTTTTTCCAGTGGCTGCTAGGAAATAGGGTGACAGGTTAGCCAATTCTCTAAAGCAAGTAGATACTTGAAAGACTTTTGCATTAAGGAGAGAACTAACATCTACCAGGTGTCTTTGTTAGTCACAGAGGCACAGTGAGGGAACATGAAGTGAAGTTGAGGAATCTAGTCCCTAAAATGAACTATTGTCAAGTAGCAGTTGATGTGACACTCAGTTACTTCTTTTTATACATTCCCAGAGGCTCTGACCCAATCTTACTGCAGGCAGTCTGTAAACTGATCTTAGTTATGTTGTCAAGAAGTAGGAAAGTCAGTGCCAACTTTTTTTTTTTTTTTTTTGGTAGAGACAGAGTCTCACTTTACTGCCTTCAGTAGAGTGCCATGGTGTCACAGGACTCACAGCAACCTCTAACTCTTGGGCTTCCGCGATTCTCCTGCCTCAGCCTCCAAAGCAGCTGGGACTACAGGCACCCACCACAACGCCCGGCTATTTTTTGGTTGCAGTTCAGCCGGGGCTGGGTTTGAAACCACCACCCTCGGTATATGGGGCCAACGCCCTACTCACTGAGCCACAGGCGCCACCCTGTGCCAACTTTTTGAAAAGTGTCCAAAGAGCGCATCTCCCCCATTCCACTCCTATGACTGAGCTGGGTACACAGAAGAGCATTCTTCTGAGAGTTGTCATTAATGGAGGCAGCCTTGCTTGTAAGAAGGTACGAAAGAAACTAAAGTACCTGTACTGAAGCAAAACACTAGAAATTTCTCAAAAAAACCTTAAGAATGACTTAGGAGACATAATTTCTACCAATTAGCCCAATGATAATTTGAATATAAAAAGTAAGTGCACTGGGCGCCGCCTGTGGCTCAAAGGAGTAGGGTGCAGGCCCAATATGCCAGAGGCGGTGGGTTCAAACCCATCCCCTGCCAAAAAACTGCAAAAAAAAAAAAAAAAAAAAAAAAGTAAGTGCACTGTTTTTTGTATTCAGGCTTGGGAGATCCAAGTTACATATATTGCACCAAAGAAGCAGTTTAATGTAATATTTACAAATAGTATACTAAAATAGAAATATCAAATTTACATCTCTTCTATCAAAATATTAAAAATTGTTGTCATTGGTTGCATTTTTTAAGTATTAAGTTTTGTGCTTCCCATTAAAGAAAATAACAAAAGACTAAAATGTACTGAAATCAGAAAGACAAAGATCGTGGCTAAGTTAGGATTTACAGAAAGGGTGTTCAGATAATATAGGTAAAATGCTATTTTAAACTTAAAAGTGTCATATAAATATAAGATGGCCCTGTTATTTTTAATTCAAATTTTAAAATGTTGCACACAAAAATATATTGTATAGGGCAACAGCCTGTAGCTCAAAGGAGTAGGGTACCAGCCCCATATGCCCGAGGTGGCAGGTTCAAACCCAGTCTGGGCCAAAAATTGCAAAAAAAAAAAATATATATATATATATGTATGTATGTATACACACACACATATATATGTATACACACATATATGTGTATACACACACACACATATATATAGTATAATGTTTTACATTTGTCCTGTCACATTTATAATTTATAAATCTCTCTAAACTGTAAAAATATAGATCTTCAGCCTTTTAAAAAAGTTTTAAATGGAAAGTAGTGCAGGAGAAAAGGGTAAAAACATTTTCAAAAACCACAGGTTTTTCTTACTAGACAAGCACCAAAGTACATCGTTGGAAAGCGTCCCCCTGAGGGTAAATTATTCAGACTGCCGCTGCCATCACAACAAGGACAATGCAACTCTCCAACAAAGCTAAGTAGAATTACCAAGATGATTGCTCAAAATAAATAATTTATAAATAAAACTGCCTTGTCAGTCAAAAGTAAAATATATTTTCTTCTCTCAGAACATGTGTCTTAAGCTTTTTAGAAATCAACGACGATTTGGCATTGTCATTTGAAGGTACTTCATAGAACCGAAAAGCACCGTCCTGTGCTTCATGTCTCAATTTTTACTTCTCTAGCTTATACTGTTTTAAAATATATACGGCATACTGCATATAAGCAGATGGAAATAAGACATGGTCTTATTAGGAAAAGGAAAAAGGATCTAAGCTGAAAATTGATGGACTCTGTGAAATCCTAGCCAGGGCAGCTGCCCCTATCGGGCAGATTGTTAGCAGATCCGCTTTCAGTGCCAGAAGGTGCAGC
Organism: Nycticebus coucang; assembly: GCF_027406575.1. Taxonomy (NCBI): domain Eukaryota; kingdom Metazoa; phylum Chordata; class Mammalia; order Primates; family Lorisidae; genus Nycticebus; species Nycticebus coucang. The sequence continues at coordinate 78,188,059 of NC_069784.1, read as the reverse complement.
ACGTTACCACTGTGGCCACATGTGCTTCATTGCCTTTCCTGTTTTATTTTACTGGTTTTATTTTAAAGCAATCATTACATAGACTAAAAAGAAAATTATAGAGACCACAGACTGATACTTAAATTCAAATAAAGGAAAATAAAATGATTGGTATGCTACGAGAAGTTCCATGTCCCAAAGAGACAGAAAATATCACTATTGAGTATTTGGTGTTCACCTTTACATTTTACATATGCTATTTCATTGAATCATCAAAGCAACCCTAAAGGATAGATAGGGTGATTCAGATTCAGCAGATGAAAAAATGGGCTCAGAGAAGAAACTCGCTCCAAAGGAAACAATTGCTTGAACCATGTGATGTTTTTCCATTATGGCAGAACTGTTATTCTGAAGAATAAGCCGTCATGAATCAGATAAAAATCACAAAAAAAAAAAAGCCCCTTTAAATGAATTGTAGGGAATGATGACAGAGCTGGATTATTCTGGTTTGTGAATATTTCTGACAGCCGACCTGTGTGGAACATGAGCCGATACAATGGATTCTCCCCCTTTCCACAGATGTACACTGAGCTAAACTTCTAAAAAGAACAGGCACGAAGCTACAGGATTGCTTTTTGCACTTCTGCCAAACCAGTGGAAATTATAACCATGAATTTCAAGGTAAGTTTCTTGCTCTCTTTCCACACAGTGACTAATTTCAACCTCTGGATTGACGGCCCCATTATGATGACTAATGTGTTTTTTCTCCAGCTCTGATAATTCTAACGTTCTGTGGTTTTTAATATCTATCTTCTCACTAACATATCTATTTGGTGCCCTACAGATATGCTGGAAAAATGCATGATTCCCAAATTCAACTCTTATCTCTATCCAAAATATTTTTCTTCTTAATTCCTTGTAATGTAAGTACATCACTGTGACCCCCTCACAAGTCCTATGTATCCAACCCAAATTCCTCCCTTTCCTTCATCCCTAGTGATCTCACATCCAGTTCTCAAGTTCAGCAGGTTTTTCCACTGGCATATTCTTTCTTTCTTTCTGTATTTTTATTGATACAAAATAGTTTTACATATTTGAATACATGTGATATTTTGAAACATGCACACAATATGTAATGATCAAATCACAGGATTGGGACGTCCATCACCTCAAGCATTCATCTTTTCTTCATGTTGTGAACATTACATTTCTTCTCTTCTAGCTATTTTGAAATAGACAATAAATTATTGTTAACTATAATTTTCCTACTATACTAGTGAATACTGAAATTTATTCCTTCTGGCCAAGTGCCATGGCTCACGCTATAACCCTAGCACCCAGGGAAGCTGAGGCAGGTGGATTGCTTGAACTCAGGAGTTCAAGACTAGCCTGAGCAAGAGCAAGACTCTGTATATGCTAAAAATAGAAAAACTTGCCGGGTGTGGTGGGGCATGCCTGTACTCCCAGCTACTCAGGAGGCTGAGGCGAGGGGATCACTTGAACCCAGGAATTTGATGTTGCTGTGAGCTGTAATGCCATGGCACTCTAGCCTGGGGCAACAAAGTGAGACTCTGTCTCAAAAAAAATTTTCATTCCTTCTATCTTACCGTATTTTTTTTTTTATCTCTTAACCAATCTATCTTCATCCTCCTATTCCCTCTTGCCAATCTCTGGTAACCATCATTCTACTCTCTACCTCCATGAGATCTATTGTTCTAGATGAATGAGAACATGTGAGATTTGTCTTTCTGTTCCTGGATTTTTTCACATAACAACCTCCAGTTCCACCCATGTTGCTGCAAATGACAGAAATCCATTCTTTATATGGTTGAATAATATTCCACTGTGTATACATGACACGTATTCTTTACCCATTCATACCGATGGGCACTTAGGTTAATTGTGCATCTTGACTATTATGAACAGTGCTACAATAAATGCGGAGATGCAGGTTATCTGTTTGATATGATTTCCTTCTTTTCAATATATACTTAGCAATGGGATTGTTGGATCATATAGTAGTCCCATACTTATTTTTTTGAGGAAATGCCACATTGTTTTCCATAATGGTATACTACTTTCTATTCCCACCAACCAAACTCAAATGTTCTTACCTGCCTTCTCATAATTACCATGGAGGTATATGTGCACATTATTAGTTGTCTGTATAATATGGGCTTCCTCGTGTGTCTAAACCATGTTATTGCTCTTTTATCTTTCATTCTATTATACATGATCATTTTAAAACATGATTTTGACTGTAATGTTTCCCTGTTCTACAACATTTAATACCTCTTTATAGCATGAAAAATAGAAGCTTAATTACTTAACAGAAAGTACGTGGGCCTTCACCTCGGTCTGCTCCTTGTCTCCCATCTTTGTACTCACCTCCCATCACTCCATTTGCCTCCTAGTTTTCAGTATGTTTTCTTATCACAAAAGTCCCATCTTTAAATTTCTAGTGTACCGATGATGAGAAATGAATAGAAATGGCCCAACTTTTGTACTGTTAGCAATAACAACATGATTTAAGATAACCTTATACAAATAGTAATATTTCATTTTTTACCCATGTATGACTTAATAGTTTTTTCTTTGCTTGAGGGGAAGCAATAGTTTCACTGCTACAAAGGGTATCACGATACCTTACAGAACTTAGAGATCCCTTAAAGATTTATGGTAGAGTTAAATAATATGAATATCTTCTCAATTGTTTGCTAATAATCACTTGGTTCAGTTTTAAATATTTATCTGGTTGTTTAATTCTCCTTGTTGTAAAAAAAAATCCAGTTTCTAATTATCTACAATTTGATTGCAAATGATAATCAAACAAAGCTGTAAGATGTCAAGATTGGAATAAATATTGTCAAGATCATAGAAATGTTAGATTTGTATCAGATGCTATACCACATGATCTTTAATTTTTCAGCCTAAAGATATTTAACAGCTATTGTTGGGTAGAATTGCTTTACTAAGCCTAAAAACCTAGAAGATATTTTTACTACAACTAGGAGTAAGTACTAATCTGTCTACAAATTGGTTAATATATAAAATCCACTTAATCTGCATATGGCATAAAATAAGCAGTATTTTGGAAGATGAAATCTACAATGGACTAGTAAAGTAAAATAAACTTATAATATTAAACCAAGATATCAGTTTCTTGACACTTGTCTGATGGAGATAAGTCATTCTATCTCACACACAAATTCTTCGTTGTTGGCAATATTGGAGAAGGGTGTGGGGTGCTCAGAACTATACTTCTACTCCAGAGAACAATGTTTAACCATTTCCTCTAGTAACACATCAAATAAGCCGGCCTAGTCCTGTGCTATGAAGCATCATTAAGTTGGAAAAACCTTCCAGAATATTTGCTTCGTTCACAACTTTTGTTCATTACCAAGTAATCTATCTGAATTAGCTGACTCTTACACAGACTCACAAACACTCTGGACTTCCTTCTGTCATCCCACTCATTTCACATTTGTGTTTACCTGTCTTCAGAGTTTCCTGCCTTGAACTGTGAAGTCACTAAACTCAATAGTTGTATTCCGTACATCTGGGGGCACGTGGGCGAAACGCAAGGAGACTCAAGGAAATTCTAAGTATGCATCATTTACAAAGCAGCCATCTCTCTCACTGTTATTCAAATTGTAAGGCAGTTAAGGATGGAGGTTTTACACAATAAATATCTGAACAACATTACATGTTCAACTTCTTGGGAGTAGCTGATTGTAAATATAGTCAAGTCCTTGTCCTTAAGGTACTTACAGTCACATAATATATCCTGTATAATTGTAATCTGCAAATAACTAAAATACCAGCTGTCAACACAAAGATCATTAAAATTTAAGTGGGAAGCTGCATTTGGACTCATTCAATGAATCGATAGTTCGAAGGAATATAGAGCAAAAGTAGCCAGGCAGGGAGTTTCAGTACTGGAAAGACAGGTTGCAGCAAAATTATAAACAGCCTCTGGACTGGACCAGGTCAAAGTTGGATCTGATTCTGCCAACAATCATGTAATATGAAAGACTGTGAAAGGAAAGGAAAACAATTTATTTATTAGACTATAATGTATACATTAAATAACTATAATTTAAATTACTGATTTAAACTACTTTAATGCCAGTATTTTTTTAAAAAGAACAAATTGGAAAAGAGACTACAGGTAGTGAGATGATTATTAAAATACTGGAATAATAGTTTAGGGAAAAATAGGCTAGAAGAGCTATTTTGGAAAAATGTTTAAAAAAATAGAAGTCAACATAGGAAAAAAGAAGCAAAGGAGAGGAACAAAGGCAAGGAAAGAAGTTTTGAATCTGTAGAATCTGGCCCCGTACTGTTTCCAACCTCTCACCGTTACACTCATCCCTACCACACCCCGCAGGAGTTATGAGGTTGAACCATTATTTCCAAAACGTGCCACACTCGTGTTCCCAATTCTGTGTTCTCTTGTAATATTCAATCTGCCTGGAATTCTCAATCATTGCTAATTCTTTGAAATATCACTTCCTCTGGGAAATTTTCTCCACTCCTCGCCCTGCAGAATCTTAGTTGGCACACAGTTGTGTAAGAGCACTCATTTCCCTGGGTAATTGGTTTTGTATCTGTGTCTCCCTTTTAAAGGGGAACTCAAGGTGATCATATGGGCCTTTGCCATCTTCTGAACCCCAAGGCCTTGCACCTAATGAACACCTAACAGACCCGTACTGAATGTGGAAGTCTTCAGTGGACAGTAAAACTACAGGCTCCTAGTGGCTCAGGTGAATGAGGTCAGAGATCAAAAAGCTGGATTTAGCTATTTGGAAGGAAGTGATGACCTTGAGAAGAACTATTTCACTGTAGTGCTGTGGGTAGACTCTAGACAGTAAAGAATTAAGGAAGAAGTGGGTGGTAATTAGCAAAAAAAAATGTGCAGATCACTGTGTCTCCAATTTGCTACTGAAGGTCTCTTGAAGACAGTGACTCTAAGGGAACAAAGCCAAAGCGTACGGGACAGAAATTAAGGAGAGAGAAGAAATCTTGAGCAAATGTGTAAGCTGAGAGAAGATGTTAAAGAAATGAAATAACAGGCATAGTTGTGAGATGTAGAGAGAGATAAAGAAGGCAATGATATTAAATGCATAGGTAGATGAAAGCAAATAAGAACTATTCCTCCTCTGAGATTAGATTGCAAAAGGAAGAGAGATGGCTCCATAGAAATTTTCTGTCATAGATGAGAAAAATTAGGAGACTTCTTGAGTGTCTTCTGTAAATAGGTGGCAATTATTCTGTCAAACATGAGTGTGAGAGTTAGGAATGGGGGCATGAAAAAAATGGGATAGTGAATAAGGGAAGGCTACATGATTACATTATTTAGAAACAAAAGAAAACCCCACTTTATAACACTGAAAGATAAATATTTAGAAGATCTGTAGCTAAGTAGCAAAATAATAAACCTTGACATCTCTTTTATATATAACAGGAGTTCAGTTAACAAAACATCTCAGTTAATAGGGAGCTATGTATAAATCATGAACTGATTAATAATTATCCCAGAGATAATTTTTTTTTAATTGCACATAACACCAAAACCACATAAGTTTTAACTTCGTCTTTGCAGAGGACACAACTTTAGGATCTTATTCTACTAAATCTAGTCTAGTAAATCTAAAGGTTTTTAATTTTCATAGTACCTGAATGGTATAAAAATACAAGTCAAGAAATTTTAGGTCAGTGGGAATCTAGAAAATATAATTAATAGTGCATGCTATATTATAAATATGAGTTTATTATATTAGGTTTATTTTGAAATTTAGACTGTATTGCCTCCAAAGTTAACTACTTAAGACTTTAAAACTACCTTCTTTAGGAAAATGGAGTTTAACGTATACAGAGAATAACACCTTTAAAAATATAAATGCACGAGAAGTCAAAAATAATTTAGATATTTTATAGAAATATTTTTCAAACTCTAACAACAATATTATTTCTTTCTGTAATCCACTGTAAAGTACCACAGTTCATCGTATCACTTATTTTTTTTTCAAAATATCAGCATTATGTATGTTAATAAAATACAGTAGAGTGGCTAAGAACCTACAGTTTGGCATTATACTTATCTGTCTGAATACTCAATCCACCATTGACTGTACTAGCTAAGTGATTTTGCTTACAATGCCCACACCTGTTACTTCTCTTGTTTAATGTGGATAATAACACCAATATCACCAGTTTGTGAAGATAAAACAATCTACTGTATGTAAATCATTTAGTAACATAGATTTACTATGTTACTAAATATAGTAAATTTACTATGTTACTATGGCATAGAGTAAGCTCTCAATAAATGACAGCTATTATTATCAGTGATGACCTCGTATTGTTAAATCATTTTCCTTCTGACATGTTTCTTCTATAATCCAATTTTTGAAAAAACAAATACATAAAGGAACATCTTTTAATTTTGTGAAATACATTTTAAAATATTACTCATATATCACATAGCGTGATAATAGTATTTCTTGACCAATCAACTTAAGAAATCTATAATATTACTTAATCTGCTAACAAAGGTAGGAAAATTGAATGAGATTATATTTTTATTATTAAAAGTTTTTCTAACAATATTTTTGGATAATTTTCAAAAGCATCATGTCTTTATAATTAGCATTTATGGAGACATATAGAGAGATATGCAATTGGAGATACAACTACAAAATACAATCATTAAAAATAAAAATGTACTCATTCAAGTGTCCACTGGTAAATTGTTACATTAGAGACTTTAATCAAGTACTGAAAACTCCAGCATGTAAGGCTCCATTCATAACACTCTTCCTATTGTTTTCTTTCCCCTTCATTACTAATTAATTTATTTTGGTTTTCTTTTTCATATTAATACATAGTGTTCCAGTGGTTAGTCAAATATTTATTGCTCTGAGACATTTTAGTCAAAATTCTCCATTCTTTATCAATGTCTGTATTTGCATTTGTCTCAACAAAAAGATGAAAAATTAAATGAAATAACACAGCAAAAATGATCAAGTATATAATAACAACGTTTCTTCACCATATAGATTACTGGTTTGTGAAAATGTAACTGACAAAGTAACATTTAGTGAAACGATTCATACTTAAAGATTTTAAATTATAATTTGGATTAAATAAATATGCTTTCTAAGTGCTCTCTGTAAAGGGAAAGAGTATATGCCCAATAGAAACACTGGTGCAGAAAATCGTAGATGAAAGTTCTCAATTCTAAAGTTGTCTCTTTCCTAACTAACCTTGAAGTATATATCCCTCTGGATAAATGAGTTACTCTAAAATATCTACATTTCATATGCAAATATGTCAAACTTGACATTGAAAAGAAGAGACAAGAACTCCTGAGCCAGATGTTTTCTGAGAATCAAGAGAGCCCTTACATGCATGCTGCTTGCTCTAAGGGACCAGGATCCACTTGACCTTCCCGGAACCCTGTGATTACCACAGAGGGTGGCTGGACACAGCCCCACACAGCCCAATCACTGTACCAAACACTCAGTTACTTTGAAGACTAACAGCTTTTTGTTTTGAGTCACTAGCATAAAAACAAAAGGAGTTCCCACAACAGAAGTAATAAAATGCAAATATCAAGCCCTGGTGTAGAAAAAAACCTAACAACTAATGAATGAATGGTAAAAGAAGTCGGAAGAGCGTACTTACCTTTCAGCTTTATGAAAATTATTCTCAATAATGTTGCTGTTTTTCGACTATCAGTACAAAAAGATGGTCAGAAATGATGTGGGAATTAAATTTAATTTCAACTCGCTGTCCTTTCTTTTCTTGTCTTTTCCTAGTTATAAGATCACCCATTTACAGCATAGCCTCATTGCCTACTACATATTCATTTTTGAGTGTTTACACACATATGAATATGTATAAAAAATAACATTTAAATCAGTATGTTTAATAACGAAGAGCATTTTTTCTCTGTACAGGTACAATTTTTTTTCAGCAAACATCCATCAAAAATGTCCTCGGTACCAGGCATTTTTGTGGCACTGTGGTGGGTACTAAAACAGGAACAATAAATAATTCACAACCTTCCTCGTAGGGGTTCACAGTGCGGTGGAGAATAGAGACACGGAGTCCCCTCTGAGAGAATTTCAAAGCTATATTGATTGCCGTTATAGTGATGCATTTAGATAGATGGGCAACTCTGGGAGTCACCTACCCCAGACAGGGATAGATATGGGGGCACACGGCAGTCAGAAGAAATCTAAAGACACAGACACAAAGACAGCCGGTGGGAGCTATGGCAGCCCTGTCCCTCCCTACGTTTCTCAAGGGCCGTTTGGTCTCTCACGCTCACACGGGGCGTCCCTCTTCCTGTGTGACTCTGCTCCCTTCCTTGCAGTTCCTGCTTCCTCATTATTTCATCTATAACTTTGCAATTCTGTTCCTTCTGCTTTTGGTTCTAGCCTTTCAAATTCCAGTGTCAGGTCAGGCCTATAAAACGGCCTGGGTGTCCTTGGATCAGAAGCCTCCCTGGATCTTGACAGCTATGCGCAGGAAATTGGCCCAAATCACACCAGTCCACTGAGGTCACGGTGCCGGTCAGTAGACAGCTCCCTTGCAAAGTATGAGGGTTAAACATGGACCAAGCACTGAGATTAAAGGCTTCTCTTAATAAGGTTTCTGACACATTCTGGCCCTTTCCTATTTTAGTCATTGTTTTTCTTACTTTAACTTTCAGAGCCTTGTGGCTCCATCCAATTCTCTAAAACTTGATTGTTTTAGCTAAATCCCTAAATATCTTTGCCCTACTGCCTTTCATAACACAAATGTAACTTGCTCATATAAGGAAAGAAACTTTAACCTTGGCCTTATCAGCTCAGTGCACAAATGTCCTAAGTCAATACCCCTGTCTAGTAACAATTGACAGTTGGGTATACACTCCCTGTGGTCATTTCTGCTATCCAGCTATAATCAAATTCTCATGGCGGTATTTTTTTATATAAAGAATAATTCAGGCATTCATTAGATATTTATTGAGCATATATAATCTACAAGGAACTAACTCTTTTAGATTCTGGGCAAGTAGCAGAGTACAAAACAGTAATTCTTTTTTTTTTTTTTTTTTTTTTGCAGTTTTTGGCCAGGGCTGGGTTTGAACCCACCACCTCTAGCATATGGGGCTGGTACCTTATTCTTTTGAGCCACAGGCACTGCCCACAAAACAGTAATTCTTTACTAATCAAAAATTTCTCTAAAATAAAATATTACAAATATGAAAACTCCAGAACCTAAAACAGTACTACTTTAATTAACACAATTAAAGAAACTCTTTCTAGGTTGCATTTGATACACCTCAACCTTTTAATCAAGAATTTTAAAAAATTTAACCATTGTTTAAATAAAATAGGAGAATCATTATGAACATTTATTGCTATGCTATATTAAACCTATAATATTCAGCATAAAACTCTATTATAGTATCTATAACATGCTTCAATTGTTTCCTTTTCTGTCTCCTTTCCAAAAATGTGAGCTCCTTGAAGACATTTAATGTTTGCTCCCAGTGCTTGGCAAAGAACTGGACTTGACTGTTGAGTGAATAAGGTTGAAATATTCATTGGGATAGCTTTGAGGCATAAGCATTGAGATCACGTATATTCTCAATATGATTACAAGTGGAAGTTAAACAGCATGTTATTGTGTAGAGCTGCCCAAACTTATCAGAATCTAGTAGTTCCATCTTTGTAGAGTATTTTGAGAGTTATTTCCTATTGATCATCTCTAAATACCAGAGAAACAGTAAAAGGAAGCCTCAGGTGGCAGGACGGCCGTTTTCATTAGTGGTTTTTGAAGTGTCTGGAGATAAGCTAAGAACAGAGTGCTGAGTGCACCACCTTTTCAATTCTCAGGGGCACAGGCTTCAGGGTAGACACATCTGTGTGGGGCAGAGCGACAGGATTAAGGCCTCATTATGTGCAGTGAAGCATCCTAAAGGCCAGAAAAACCAAATGCACACACCGAGGTTGCCCACCCATATGGAATGCCATGAAGGAGCGGGGCCAACTCGTGGGTGAGGAGGGATCATTCTTCTCTAACGCTTTTATTGTTTGCTTTCTCTATAATAACACAGTACTTGTAGAAGGGGATTCACAGGATTGACCCTAAAGAAACCAAGCCAAAGCATACGCATGAAACTATGCCACACAAGTTCCATAAACACCAGCAAAGGAAAAAAATCAAAGAACAGAGAGCTCTGGGTTATAGGTTAGGACCAGTCGCTTAAAACTGGAAAGTTAAGGGTGTTAAATCCCACTACCTCAGCCCTCCAGCACCAAAAACTACTCAGTGGATTTCTGTATAATTTTGAAAAGTCATTTGAAATCTTTTAGCTCAAATTTTCTCAACTGTCAAATAACAAGACTGTGTGAAATGATTTGTGCAGTTTGCCTGGAAAGTGACTTCCATTTCCAAGGTCTTCTCTTTCTTAAAACACAAGTAATCCTTCTCTTCTAACATCTAGCCCTGGTACTGAATAAAAACCACACCTGCTCCCCTCACTCCCAGTAACTCCCCTGCCATGAATGACCCAACCTGATGACAGAGCAAAGTAAAGTTCATCCAATCCCTTTTATTTATTATTAACTTATTGCCTGCGGTCAGCACTGAGTTTGGTGCTGAAGCTTTACACTAATCTTTCCAACTCATAATTCTTGCCCCATTAGCAGAAAGCAAGAGGCCATTAATACAATCACTGCATGTTTAGCTTTGGTGGTAAGACAATTCTAGCAATGAACAAGAACAAAATAAAGAGGATAATTACATATATAGGCATAAAGAAAATGCCCAGGTTAAAGTGAGCTTACATCACAGTGACAGTTGGATGGGATCAGAAGCTTTGTCTGTCTTCTCCACTTTCATGTTTCTGGGGCCTAGAAACAGCTGAACACACGACAACAATGAGGATTCAGCCAGTGACTAACTGGAAAGGGATTTAGGCTTCTAGATGTCCCACAGTGTCTTCTTTTCTTTATTTATTTTTATTTTTTTTTAATTTCTTTTTCTTTCCTTTTACTACGTCATATACACATAGATCATGAATACATTTACGCTACTCCTCTAAAATTTTTTGTCCCCCTCTCAACCTAATCCCTAGCTCTTTCATGCCTGTGGATAGTGATAAAGAGGATAAATACATTATGCAAATCTAGCACAGCATTCAAACATCAACCAGAAAGCTGCAAGGACTCAAAAAAGTGACCACCACCCACCATCCTCCAGATCCAGGATACCACCTAAGCCTCCTATTTGCAAGTGCTATATGAAGCTCTTCCAATTAAAACCATACCTAGAACAGCCAACTGGAATCTTGCTGTGTACCAGTTCCAAAAAGAAAAATCTGATATTCTTATAAATTTCATTCGGAACAACTTCTGGACAAGCTCTCAAGTTCACGTGTAAGGGGAACAGAGTAGGGAGAAGTCTGAGATCACGGTGCTTTGGCATAGCTGTCTATTTAAGAAGAAACTGTAGCATCATGGTGACGGCCTTAAGTAAGTGTTCACCGAGTCTTCCTCAGGTCATCAGAGAAGGAGAAGCAGAAAGATGAGAACAGTGAAATTCCCAAGATCATAAAACTTACATGATCCTTTCCCAAATGTATCCCAAAAGATTTATAATAACCCTTCCATTTCTCAGGTAAGGAAACTGTAGCCAGAGAAGTAAAGAAATTTGCCCAAGTTTATTCAACTTAGTAGTGGCAAGTGGGTATTCTCTCCGAACCGTAAATGCTTTGCAAACAAAACTGTACCCACAGCACGTCTGCACACACCACTCCTGCCTACTTTTACTGTATATACGGGCACATGCTATTCACTGTTGACTAAAGAGATACAATTGGGCCAAATAATATTTAATTCCCCACTGTAATAGTAGTTTTACATTCCACATTCAGACAGCTGGCATAATTGAAGACAGCTCCGAACCCCTGAGGATATCCAAACTGTCGCAATTGGAGGAAATATTTAAGTATCCTGCAGCGTAAGACCTGCTCAATGACATTACAAGGCTGATTCACAATATCATCTTTGTTGGGTCCTCAATATCCAATCTACGAACAATAGACATAATTAAACAGAAAAGCTGTAAATTAAGCAAACTAAATGGTGGAGCAAATCATTTCATTTTTGCACCTGTGAAGTACAGTATGCCATTGTTATTTTCTCAAAGACGACGGAACAGACTCTTGCATGGACAATTATCAAAAGGGTTCAGAGCAGTAGCTGCCATAATGAACAATAGATTTCTTTCCAAAGACTAAAAAGATATCAATGAATGTAGTTTCAAATCCAAGTGAGAGTATACAGCTGCTACCACAGATTCTATTTAATGTATTTCAATGTTACTAATTAAAATAAAAACTTAATTCTCCTATTATCAAGCTAGTAAAAAGCCCAGAACAGAGAAAAATAACTTCAAGTTATAATTTTGTACGTCTTGGCAAAAGAGATTTTAGCTCATTTTGTGCAAGATACTTACAGAAAAGGGTCTGTGCAATGAAGCACATAGCCTAGAGGTGAGCACACAACAGGGGGTGGTGTCCTGGTGGATAGCGCTGGTTCTGGGGATAGCGGTCCGGGTGCAAATTCTACTGGGCTACCCCCGAGTAGCCTTGGGCAAGCTATTTAACTGCTCTATATTTTGCTTTCTTCACTGGTAAAATGTGGATAATTATACTTCCCCCTTCATTAGATCATTATGAGAATTAAACACGGCAAATTATGTTTGTTGTTGTTGTTGTTTGTTTGTTTTTTTAAGAGACAGAGTCTCACTTTATGGCCCTCGGTAGAGTGCTGTGGTGTCACAGCTCGCAGTAACTTCCATACCCAAAATACTGCCAATGCACGACCACTTAGCGAGTATTAGTTTTTGTTACTAAGGTCTAAAATATTGCATATGACATTTTAAATTAAGTCAAACAGGAGCAAATATCCAAGCACCTGTTATTACCCTTAGCAGTCAGATCGCTGATTCATAATAGCAGTCAATAAAATTTTATGCATAAAGTGGCTCTCTAAAAATTTGAAAGAAAAAAATGGCTGCATTAAAATCCGATTAAAAGTTAAATAAAAATATCTTCTAATGTGTACTGGAAAAATATTGGAAAGGTGATCAAGGTCATTGTATGTAAATTGCCAGCAGAGATACACAGTGTCACCTCCAGCTTGGATTGAAATAAAGGAGCCAAAGGAAAGACCTGCCAAGGAGCCCACCATGAACCAGCATAAAACCACCTGCAAAATCCATTCAGGCATCTGTCTCTGCAAAGTGCCAAGGCTTCTCCTCCCAACCTTCTGGGCTAGCCCCCTCTATCATGGAGAAATACTACAGGCCATCTTTTATTTCAAATCATCATTGCTATACCTCTTCTATTTGATTATCCCAGGAGGTTTTATGGGAAACCCTGCGTCAAAACTCATTCTCATTTTATGTCACAACGTACACACTATGCTTCTCTCTCTAATTCGGTACCTGCCAAAACCAATCAAATTGATCCATGTGTTCAAAAAGTGGACACTTTTAACATCTCCTAAGTTACTCTTCAGAATTTTCACAAGGGAAATGATGAACCTAACATCATCAACTCAAATGGTCATTTGCTATTAAAGGAGTAAAAGGACCATGGATTATCTGTAAGAGAAAATTCCAGCTGCAGGGTTTTCTGAGGCAACGCCAAGGTAAGAAAAAAGAAAGAGGCATGGCTATACTTCCACAACATTTCCATACCTAGGACTGAGGAGGATAATACTATCTACATTTCATGTCACGCAGGTGAATATTGAATGATTCAATAAATGTGAAGTGCTTAGACTAGTCCTGGCAGGTACTGAGCATTCAGTAAATGCTGCACAGGATGAGATGCTGACGGTCATGATGCTGCTGCTGCTGCTGCTGCTGATGGTGACAAAAATGACGAAAGGAAATGCTGGTGAACAACACACCTGACATGATGCAGCAGATTAATACAAGTTGGTAGTTTGGGAAGGGTAGTTAGAATATTCAGCTCATGCTTTGCTTTCAGTAATTTCACATATTGTAAGAGAAAGAGAAGAATACAATAACGTAGATGGGGTCCATGTATTTCAGAGTGAGACATAAACTAAAGAAGCAAGAATAGATGAGAGTTAGAGGAAAACAGAAAAGCCAGGATAAGAAAGGGGCCCTAGAACCATGGAATTCTCGAGCAGTATAATTCATGAGATAAAATAGTATTATAGAACAATATTAACCAATACATGGGTAGCACTGGTAACGTGTCAGCCCCTGGTCTATAGTCTACAAATTTAATCCACACAACAACCTTTATGGTAAAAACTATGTTATCCTCTGAAAGTAGGGCACAGAAAGATTAAGTACTTTGCTCCAAGTCTCAAAGGTGATAAGTAGAGAAGCCAGGATATAATATGCTCGGTTTGTCTCTAATCTTTGCTCTTAACTGTTTTGCTACAAGGCCCCTTAGTTTACGAAAAAGAAGATCGTTTTGAAAACTTTCACATTTAATATAAAAGTTCAGACGAATTCAGGGTAGACATATTGAAAATTCTCAAATAAAAGACCGACGTAAGGGCATCAGATTAGTCATTAGAGGTGATTATTATGCAATGTTTAAAGTGAGCAGATCCTGTTCCAGGAAAATAATATATATCACTTGCTGAAAACATTTTGATGAAAACTTTTTTATTTTCTCCTTTTAGTGATAAATATGCTAGTCCAGAAAAGAATTTCCTTGCATTTATTGTCATTACAGATAATATTGCTCTTGCCTGTAGCATAAGTGAACACATACAATGCACGCCTTTGAGAGCCTGAAATCCCAAAAGCGAATAACTATGAAAAGTGCATGAATTACATTTAAATAAGTAGGGTAGCGGTTTTACTAGATTCATCTGACTAGAAGAGATGAATGGGGTACTAGATATGGGAAATGAGGGATCAGCTTAGAAAAAAACATTGAGAACTAACCAGCAGGCCGAACATGATGGCGCATGCCTGTAATTCTAGCACTCCGGGAGGCCAATTGGATTGCTTGAACTCAGGACTTGGAGACCAGCCTGTGGGTGAGCAAGACCTCATCTCTACCAAAAATAGAAAAATTAGCCATGGGTCATGGTGGGCACCTGTAGTCCCAGGCACTTGGGAGTCTGAGGCAAGATGATCACTTTAGCCCAAATGTTTGAGGTGTGAGCTATGATGATGCCACAGCACTCTACCCAGGGTGACAGAGTGAGACTCTGTCTTAAAAAAAAAAAAAAAAAGGAAAAAGAAAGAAAGAAAAGAAAAACACAAAGAAAGAAAGAGAACTAACTGCAGCACAGATATGCAATGTGCAAGAAACCTAATCTCATGGATAAAGGAGTCAAAGGAATGAGCCAAAAAGGTCAGATAGATATTATAATAAGGCTAATTCTAAAAGGGAGGGCTAGTTATAAAATTCAACTAGATCTTTTAAAAGTCATTCTGAGGAAGACTTTAAAGGTTGTGGCTTAAGGATTCAGTAATGTGATTATGGTTCTGGTACACTCAAGATTAAAATCACAGCCAAACAAAAAATTGCCTGTATGAAAGGCCAGTTAGCACACATAGCTGCACTCTCACTATTGACTTCTTGACAAAGGTGTCGTATATTTTCCATACCCTTATAAAACCAAACAAACGTGTATGAAACACTAATGAGCACATTCATACATTTTACAATCACACAGTGTCACCACGCTCAGAAATGTTTCCATACTCGGGTCCTACAAGCGTCCGATGAAACGTGGCACTTCTTGAAGATTTCTGTGCTTCTGAGAGTGGCATGTTCCTTCCCTAGAGAGTGCAGCCTTGTGCTGGGATATAAAATTCCGCAGGATAAACATGGCACGCATACATGGTTAAAACACTTCCTTAAATATTTGATTAATAGTTTTCTTTTATATTTCAACA
This sequence comes from Nycticebus coucang, assembly GCF_027406575.1. Lineage (NCBI taxonomy): Eukaryota > Metazoa > Chordata > Mammalia > Primates > Lorisidae > Nycticebus > Nycticebus coucang. The sequence goes on along the minus strand of NC_069784.1, from coordinate 78,172,114 downwards.
AAACTTTGTTTTGCATTTACAGACGAGAATACAAAATATGCATAAAACATAAAAGCAAAAACAGACTCTTATTTTCTCTTAAGATGAGTCACTTTTGACCTACTCAAACTGAGAACATGTGTGTGGCCTATCAGGCTTTTAGAGGCGCTAAGAAGATAAAGTTTAAGAAGCAATGCTTGGCTGTGTTCTGTGAGCATCAGGGGGACGGCGCTCTGGAGCTTTCTGTACATCAGGTGGTGGAAGTTCACAGAAGCACCAGGACCAGCATGAGCTGTCAGGAAAAAAGGGCCAACCCTCCATGAACAGCTCCCCAGTGTCATAACTGAATATGCCCAGAGAAATATTTAAAGTTACAAGTATAATTAATACTAAGGAACACCTCTTAATTTAATTTTTTAATGTAAATCATGGAGGCATTTGTTTTTAGAGCTGGAAGGATTCTCTGTCATAGATTTTTCCTTTCTTCAGAGGCCACTCGCAGGTACTAAATGGAGGAGATTTTTTTTAAATGATAGAGAAAAGGTCATTATTCTCAAGTCTCTTGTACAATTTTTTTCCTGTCCATTGAAATTAAAAGCATACACACACACATGTGGCCAGAGGATACTGTTGTGAGAAAGAAGATAGTTCTGTCCTCTGCTCCAGAGGCAGACCTGGGTTTGAATATCAGTTATATGGCTTAGTAACAGTGTGATCTCAGAATAATAGCACCTTCAAATTATATTTATGATTTGGACAATCTCTGCCCACTTGAAAATATGATACTGTTTTTACATTAACTTAAGATTTATTCTTGCCTACTTCTAAGAGGATCTGAAGGGCTTATCGACTAGACTGTGCTGAAGACATTTAAGGATCATAAAGAGATCACGGGCAGGAAAAGCTGATGGAAGAAAGGTCTGTAAACACCCAATTTCTGAGACAGAGGATTGGCTAAAGCTCTCCAGCTAAGGCAAAAAATAAAAATAAAATTAACTAATAAAGCAGTGTTCTCAGGCTTTAAAAAAAATATTAAGGAACAATTTGAGATGGTATCTTAAAAGGTTCAAGAGAGGAGAAACTTCAGGGGAAAAGAAGAAAAGAATGGCAAAGATGAAAAAATAAATGTTTAGCTTTGACATACTACTTGGAGAAATAGAAAACATATGTGGGTATCTATCCTAGGGTGGCCTTTATTATTTTACCAAAGAGTAAATAAACTCCTCAGTTTTGAAGATGCTTTTTTATATTTATATCTTAAGTACAGCTCAACAGCAGAAATCAGTAGATTGCAACAATGAGAAAACTAGAGTCTGAATTCACCTCTACCTGTTTAAATTCCTTTGAGCAAGTTAACAAGATTTTTTAAAATCTGTTTCCCCAACTGCAGAGTGAGTAGAATGATAAGTGTATCAAAGAGCTACTGAAAGAATTACGTGATTTGAAATGCATCAGAGCACAGAGCAGAGCACAGAGGAGGCACTCAAAGAAGGTTGGTTGAATTTGAAAACAACATCCCCACAGCACTAAAAGAGGATGGTATATTATACACTTAGGAACAGAAGCCAAAAGAAAATAATAATTGAGAGGAGAGACAATGGAGAGAAGTCTATAACAATGTTATGGCTCTTACAGGATGCAACAAATTCAGTCACATACACCTTGTTTCCAAGCCTGGTTTTCATTCTCCAGGGTCAGAGAAGGTCCAGTCTGATAGAAGAACATAGTTCTCACAGAGCTTCAGCGAGTCAATAAGTAGAACCCTTCCTCTGTTAAATGATAGCGCGTGGCAAGAATGACTTTAAATTCTGTTTAGAGCATAAACTATCTTATACAGATGATCTAGCAATCCAAACTCTGTTCATTTTCTCCAGCTTATCTTTTCAGTAATAAAAACACTGCCACTGTTTTCCCCTAAGTTGATCTCTTTTTTCAAAAAAATTATTTTTAAAAATAAAAGGTAAAAGGAAAAAAAATATAAGGGGAGGTGGGGAATTAAATGGAGGGAAAACTAAATAGGTGACAATTAGTGAAAAGGGGTGAGAGTCTTAGACCAGGGCTAGCAATGTTTTGACACTCTTTCATCAAGACAACCTCGTGTCTGTTTATTTTAAGCAATTACAAGCCTGTGTTCTTGACATATGCTCAACCAGTGTCCCGCTGAGATCACAGCACTTCTCCTGCTATATTACACTTGGCCTACTCAATCATTTTCTGTTACTAGGCATTGTTGGTGCTCACCACTTAAAACAAAGTTTTGGTCATCTCCTGAGTAAGCATTATTCTGTAACAAACAATTTATTGTTCAGATTATATTTTTGTTTAACAAAATGTATGTAGTATTGACTGTGGGCCAGCTACTATTGAAGCATTTTATAAATAGTAACTCACTTCTCATAACTCTAAGGGCTAAGAACTGTTATCCCCACATTAATACAGGAGAAAAATCAGGCACAGAGAGGCTGAATAACTTGGTTCAGGCCACTAGCTAAGTGGCAGGCCTACGGTATGAGCCCAGGTTCAGGAGTCTGGGCCTTTAAACACTACCTGAGGCTGCTCCTAAACAAGATTAAGTGGTTAATGTATACAGATATATACAGGGTGGCCATAAAGTTCACGTGTGATTTCAAATTGCACACATTTTAAATTGCACACAAACTTTATGGCCACCCACTCTATATACACACACACCATGAAATAACACCCTGCCCACAGTAAGACCTAAATGATTCAGACAGTCTTTATTGTTCTTGTGATGTTGTTTAGAGCATGCACAGACATATTGGTTAATCATTCTGGCAGGGTTTATTTGAAAAGTCCCCATTGGACAAAACTACTGCCAACATTTCGCCTATTGGGAGAAAGGTTTACATCCCCCAGAACCTTGGCTGGGATATAGCTCAGAACAGAAGAAAAATCTCACTGAGTCAAGTTGTATTGAGACTTTGATCTCTGATGGGTCTACTAAGCTTGTCACTCTGGCACAGAGGAAATTAGATTAATCCAACAAGGACTGCTCCTGGTAGAGCCACATTGATTTCTGCCCACATTGGGTGTTCTTCCAGGAGCTTACAAAATTGATCTATTGGAGCAAAAAATCTATCATCTTCTGGGTTTGTCCTTTTTTTGTTTTCTTGTGTTTTTTTCTTTCTTTTTTATTTTTTTAATAGTGTTGAGCTTTGCTGTTCTATGTATATATTCCAAAAGCACAGAAAAGAAAGAATTCAGTATTGCACAAAATATAAATCTTCGCTTTTCTCTTGCATTGTGTGTGTAATTCTCCATTAACAAGTGGTACCAATCAGTGTAACCTGGCTTATTGTACCCTCAATGAATCCCCAACAATAAAAAAAAAAAAAAAAAAGTGGTACCATTCCAGTGGCTACTTGTATTTTACCACCTTCAACAGCATCCACGGGTTAGGAATAAACCAGTAATATAATCTAAACACACGGCAATCCTTAAATCATATAGATCTTGAGGACATTTTATAAGTAAAGTAGGAGCATAGTTATTAATGTAGAATTCTTGATGCCACCAAATTTTCATTTTATGTGAAGGCATTAATGTTTCAAAGTTTAGATAAGTTTTCTGCCTGAGTTGTGGGTTCATTAGCTATTATCCAATAATATAATATAACCATAATATTACAACTATTTTAAAAGATTCAAATGCCTAGTATTTTCCTCTATAGTTGTTACCGTTATTTGTAAATGGAATCTACAAATTCCTGACTTGTAAATGCTTTGAAATAATGCTTAGTAATTGAAATAATGCAAACTACTATCTTTATGCATATTTGCTAGCATAAAAATGTGTTTTAGAAAAGATATTACCATTTCTTCTACATTCTGTTCATAAAGCACCATCTTATTATGTCAACAATTTTTTAGATGTGTTTGTTATTGATCTGGAAGAATTTATATAAAGTAGGTGCGGGTAAAATGCAAAGAACCCTGAGTTTCTGGTAATACTTTTTCAAACGTGGATAAAATGAACATGATATGTATGTGCAATGTATTTTTAAAATAGTTACTTTCCAATTTTGACAACAAATTTAGCCTCATCAACAGCATTTGAAATTCTCTTATGATTTTTTCTTTTTATTCCTTTGAATTTACAAGAAAAATCCCTCAAAGCTCATTATAAACTATGATTAGCTCTGCATTTGAACTGGATTTCATCACAGCTTAAAAAGAGATGAGTGACTTGATTATTACAGTTTCCTTAGAAACACAAGAAACAGTAAAAACACCTTAGAATCCAAGACTTTTTGGCATATATTACAGTCCATTTGCTGTGTTCAATTATTATAAGAATACAAACAGAATAACTATCATTCAAATATCATTGTGCATATGAAGCAGAAGCAGGAAAGAAGGAAGGAGAAAGCAAATAAAACAAAAAGAAAAAACAAAGAAGAAAAAGATGACGCTCACACTTGCATCACTATTCAGTGGCTGGCGTGCATTTTAATAGCTTCTAGAGATCAGTGGATCAATAGCTTGCTAAACTGTATCTTTCACATCTATTGAAAGGGGTCCAACAAACTTCTACACTGCATTCAATTCATTTAGCTATTTATTCATTCATTTATTCAATAAATATTTACTATGTGCCAAGTACTGCAGGAAAGGCTGTAGATTTCACAGTGAACGGGCGTAATCTTTGACTTCAAGGAGATTACAGGTCACTGGGAGACAGAAATAGATTATACAATTATAAATTGTTTTATCTGCTCAGCACTTATTCTCACTTCTGTCACATTCCTTATCCTTGCAGCTCTTAACCCATTCCTTCAAGATACAAGCCAACATTCTTACTAGACCTTGATTTTGGTGAAAGTGGCAGTCAAGTTTCCCTCCCCGCCCAAACTCCTTTTCTACTCCCTGTATTGGCTACAGAAGCATTATAACTTAATTCAACATCATCAGTTTTCCTTAGAAATTTGAGTACTGAATACAGATACACAGTGATAGAAGGGTTTTTAAATGGGGCCATTAACTAATATTCCACAAATTCTGGTATTGAGATTCAGGGGTGCCATGATTCATATCTTTTCTCAAGGTTTGATTTATATTTTTCATTCAATTATGCAAACTATAGCTATCCTCCAAAGAAGTCTTTTTTTTTTTTTTTTTTTTTTTTTTACTTACACTACTCAAATTGGTGTTGAAATCCTGGCTTATTAATGGCTCTAATATATCATGTAAAGTATGAGGAGTACTTTCCCATGCATTAGCCCAGAAAGACAGATGTTCTGATCCTTCATGGAAATCTTACTCAAGCGAAAATCCAAGGTCAATACAATTATATTTTATCTGGAATTCACAGAAACTTGAAATTGGAAAGAACTTTAAGGCAAGGTCACTCAGTCTTTCACTCACTATTTTGAAAATATCATGTAACAATACAAGTGTTCCTTGAATATACCCCCTAGTGGGGAGTTCACACCACACAAGACAATTAGTTTCATATTTGGATGCTTCCAGTTGTCAGAAAGATCTGGCATTTGTGCTTCCTCACAAATTTTCCTCTAACTTTTCAATGAATATTATGTTCTTTGCCATGTCCTACAAAGCTTTAAACTTAACTCGACATGTACACTATCAGCCAGTCTTCTTACATGCCCCCAAATAAATTGTCAGAATAAATTCAAAGCCCTAGAAGATGGAGTTTCGAAAGAATGTACGTCTTTACAAACCACAACTATGACCACAGAAAAATAGGCATGCTTGAATGATTATTAAAAAATCAGGTAAAAAAAATGCAGAGAAGTCTTGACCTTTCATGACAAGCTGCCAAGAAAACAATATTTCTTGGCAGGTAGACCAGATTCAAAGGCCAAATATCAACGAATGCACATTCATCCTCCAATTTTTAATGTGATTCAATGATTCTTAGAGTAGAGAAGAACTTGTGAGATGAAATAGCTAAAGTCCTATCATTTTACTGCAAGGAAACTGAGGCATGAAATTAACTCCTATTTGCTAAATAAAGTTGCTACTACTTTTTGGAAATTCAACATTCTAAGGTAGAATTGCTGGTGGTTTTGAGATTTTAAAAAGACCTACAGCTAAAAAATTGTTTTTCTTGTACTTACATGACTCGCGACCTTGAGAATTGAGTTTCTTTATGACACAGCCATCTTGAATACAAAGTATGAGACAAAAAACTCAGTGTACTTTCAGATGTCCTATTAGCAAAGAAAATGAAAGGATGCCCACTAAAAATGCACATGAAGACATGGATATTATTTGCCGCTTGTTGTTGCCTCTCTAAGCAGATGACCTTGTGTAAAAGTTCCAAAAATTAAACTTAAAGCAATTACTGTGAGATGATAAATACAGTCATTCCAAGTTTTTAATTTTCTGATTTCATCACATAACATTTTAAAAATAAAAAGACTTCAGTTACTCAGATTATTTCCTTTCTTCCTTTATGTGATAGCCTCACTATTGTCTAAAATTGGGGTTAAGTTAGCAGTACTTTGGGGTTAACATAATAGTACTTTATCTATCTATTGTCTGTGCCTGCCATGTGTACCTTTTCTCCAAATACTCAGGTTTCTGCCATGTCTAATTGCTACTAAAATCTGGTAGTTATAATTTTTGTAAAAAAAAAAAAAAATTAGAGGGTTAAATTCACTCTTTAGCAGAGAAGTGAATTGACCTTCAGAAGATTTTATATTTTATTTTAAGTGTCCATGTTAATCATTATCTAACCAATGGTATGAGGTGACAGTTCAATTTCTTTGCCACTAAGTAATGATCATTTGCTGATTGACTCGATATTCTTTAATTGGTGTGCCAGATGAACCTTGAAACTCTCTTTTTCCTGCGTGCCAGATTTTTTCTTGATGAAGAATTGTATCTAACACTTTCAAAGTATAATAATAACCCCTCTTTTCAATCAATTAGCCATCCAGCATGCTCCACGACATAAGATTTGGTTAGAATTAGAAGTTGACATAAGTTATCTATATTCTGGATAAATTTAACAAAACATCCATCAAGTCACCACATATTAATCATAAGAAAAATCTCAGATATTTCCTCATAACACTTTTGTTCTTGTTCTACAGACATAGATATGAAAAAGTAATTAAACGCATAACATGAAGAAATATTAATACCAGTAAAGTTACAGTTGGCAGGAAAGACACATTATAGCAGACCCAGGTCATTGACAGCAAATACAAGCTTAGCTAAAGAAAAGAAGTTACTTAGGGCATTTGTGAGTCATGCCAAAGTACGCTCATTGATAGACTTAATTATGAGATCAGGATGTCAAGAAATGTTTATATATGTTTAATGTACTATACATAGGAAAGTCAAGTGAGAGTATAATGCCTATCATAAAATTTTATTATGAGTAATTACAACTTTAAACAATTACTAATGTTTTAAGTGATAATTTTAGTTATTAGAAAAATTAGAAGATAGCTATTCTCTACCACTGTCAAATAATGCACAATGCTACACATAAAAACAACGGTTAGTGTGATTGTTAGAGACTACACTCAGATGGATCTGAAGATCTGGAAGTTCTGTTCTCATCATTAAGATTAATTTATTCTGTATTCTGAATAACCTAATTGAGAACCACAGAGCATCTTGGGAAGGTAAGCCAGCAGTACACTTTATAGTCATAACACAAAACCACAATTGTCCTGTGAAGAGTCTTGTTGGTTTCAGATAGTGTCATTGTTGAGCATACTTTCTCGTTTCTACGTCACTAAGGATGTGGCTTTATTGTGGCTTTTATTGCAGTCAGTCTAAACCTGAATATGTCATCCCCATTACATTTTGGCATGCTTTTTGCAGACAACTCTATGTGGATGATTTTAGGAAAATCTTAGTGTGATAAACATGTGCTAGAAAATTTCTTCTCACAGCGAGGTATTTCCTGTAGCAATGCTGAATTGTTTTGTTTAATAGCAGTGGCATATGTCAGACAGCCCACTTGAAAATAAGAGTCTTAGAATCCCTCTCCAGCTACATCAGTGACTTATGTAGGTCACCTAATAACTCTCCTCATCTTTCTTCAATTAAATAGCAAACTAGAGAAACTATGGATAGTTCTTGAAAGACTCTGGAACAATTTGAAATCCTCCCAAACTATCCTACCCAAAAGTCGTTTGTTACTGCCCCTGTGACTCCCTAATACTGTGTCCATGATGTGCTCAAACACACTCCTCAGTCTTAATTTGGGATGTAGAACAATTTATTAAAATACTAATTAGTTTTCCCTCCTACTGGCTTTTGAGAAAACGGCATGGAACCCATCTGGCTGGAACCAACATTCAACAAGAAAAATAAAGTTAACTCAGTTGATGTACCAACAATATAGGAAAAAAAATGTATCATAAATTACTTGTTAGTCCTTATTGAAAAGAATGGTTCATATTTAATATGAATTCCAAACAATAAGGAGTCAACATGGAGAGTCAAAGTGCTCCATGGGAAGAAGAGGACTGGTTTCTAAAGTACTTTCAACTCCTCCAGCTGCTCGGATAGTGCTGCTAGCTCATCAGAATAATGAAGTAAGATCCATTCAGAAATCTCAAGAACTAGAACACCTCAATGTGTTTTAATTCATTTTCACTAGAGCCCAACAGCATAAGTACTCATTTAAAATGCCATATACATAGAATTTTTATCTTTTTACCTCTCACTATGGACATAAAAATTATCAACACAAGATTCATGGATAACTCTAAGCTCATTTGGGTTGTAATAATATGACATTTATTAAAACTAAAATAAATTTGGCCTTTTCATTAAGAATTATTACTGGGTATGGGTGCTCTTTCCTGTAATCCTATCACTCTGGGAGGCAGAGGTGAGTGGATTGCTTCATCTCAGAAGTTCTAGACCAGCCTGAGCAAGAGACCCCCATCTCTACTAAAAATAGAAAAAGTAGCCAGGTGTTGTGGTGGGTGCCTGTAGTCCCAGCTAGTAGGGGGAACTGAGGCAAGAGGAGTTTGAAATTGCTGTGAACTATGATTCCACAACACTCTACTCAGGACTGCAATGTGAGACTCTGTCTCAGAACAAAAAAAAAAAAGAATTATTACCCATTGGAATAATCTAGCTGAATGTGTATGAACAACTTCACTGAAAGAAAATTTTCATAACCACAATCTGACTATAACCCCAAGTAGGTTGATAAATATTTACTTAAAACCATAAGGCAATTTGGCAGCAAGAAGTAATATCGTATTACATCTTAAACCATAAAATAAGTAAGAATAAACCTGATAATGATAAGACAATTAGAATCACAGCAAACAATTCCTGCAAATATCTTTCCTAAGTCTTTTTCTTGTTTCTTTACGTGCTGCTCTCCCTCTGTTTCCCCAACTCCTAGATCTTATATTTGTAGAAAATTGGATATACCAATTTCCTTCAGATAAAATCTAACACGTAGGGTGAATTAGAAGAAGATGGGTATGCTTGAACTAAAAAGATATATGACTGATATAGCTAAGGTTATTCTTGAAAATTGAATACATTTTTTTCTTCCTTAATACCATTCTAAAGTATTGCAGAAACCAGGTGATCTCCGATGTACAACATGAATAGAGTATGTCGAAGCAATATACATAACTCCTAAACATTTTTCATTATAAAAAATAGTGGGGGGTTTAAAAGCAAGTTCACAAAAAACAACCTTCTTTATCCTTTCAAAATGTCAATGAAACAAATGGGAAATGGAATTAATAATAGGTAATTGGTATAATAATTATCTCAGATGACCATGAAATTATCGTTTGTCCCTCAAGATTTTCTGTCTGCTGCCATGTAACTAGGAAGAATTAAATTCAAGAACGTACCAAGAGGAAAAGAAAACGCATTAGAATCTGCTTGCTAGCAGCTATAGGCTGCTAGCTTTCTCTCTGAAGCATAGCAAGCTAATTCATTTGATGTTTTGCTTAAACACTAAAGTGCATGCGACCAAAACTTTTGCATGATACTTTATTTAGGTGCTTACTGTTAATAAAAGCACAGTTTTGCAATAAAAGATATGTTCTGTCTTCTTGAAATATGTCAACACAATGATAACAAAAATCAGAGCAAGTGAATTGTTCAGCATGACTCATCCCTATGGTATATGACCATAAAACAATTGTTTTTTAAATAGAAGAGAATCCAAAAATTGTACAATGTGGCTCTATTTATTTTATACACTAGCATTTATTCACTGGAAGAAAAACGTAATGTGAGCAAACATACTGAAAACTTAGGTTTTCGTTGGTAATTATTTGATCACCACTTTAATTAAAAAATGATCAGCAATTTGTTTTCCTCCTGCTTTCCCAAACAAAGTCATCTTGCGATACAGTTGCCTGACCCTTATTTTCTTTACATTAAAAACAAAAAGGTATCCAACATGGACAGAAAAAGAATTTATGCCTTAGATCAAAAAATGAATTTTCATTTTTATGTGGTACAACCAGGCAGTTATATTCTGTTAGTTGAAAGTATGATATTGCTACCATACTGATGTAATCTCAGTTTAACTCCAATATTTCATGAATGTTTCTCGTTTGCAGCCAAGATTTAGAGATATCAACAGTAAATACATCAGGCCTTCATGGAGGTTTTCATTCCCCTCTGACACACCATTTTAGTGATACATTTTGTTACATTAATAGAATTCGGAGTTTTTATTTTTTTACTAGGTTGAAGCCATACCTAGTTATTTTCAGAAAAATCATACTTTCTGCCTCTTGTAGAAAATGTGGGGTATTATGCCACAAAATGAAACTACTTTGCTTTTAGTCATAAGCAATATGTTAATGATGTAGCTCAGAGCTCAGCAAAATAATGTCAAAGTAATCTGCAATCTGCCCAGAAAAAATGAAATGTCAGCCAGTTCTACCAAATGGCAAATGGTTTTGCTGTTCAAGTACGTGGCTTATAAACCTACTGGTTTAGAGTAAGAAGAAAAAAGGGAAGAAAAATCAAAAGCCGTGAAAAAAAAAACATCACTAGGATGGTGATCGTTCATTCTCCCTCAGAGAAAAATACTAAGACTGCATTGACGTTTTAATTGGGGAGTTGTTTTGTTTTGCTTTAGCAAAGTTAAAATGATGGATTTAGTAGCTCAATGACATGCTACCATTGTTCAGGGTTTGTAAGGTTATATGATTTAAAGGAATTATACACGAAGAGAAACTGTTCTCCTCAAGCTTTATTAAAGATAGCACTTATAACTAAAACTAATAAGTGGAATGTTGCACATAAAATCATCTATCTATGCCAATGCTCACAAGGGTCTCCACAGATTGCACTGACAGTGTATCTTACTTAAATATAAGACTTGTGAAAACACCATACTTCTTTTACATATGATCATCTGAGCTGACTTCAGAATGATTCATCACAATATTAGCATGTAGATTTTATATTTTAGGGGTAAGAAACCAGAATAGTATACTTGGAAACAGCATAACGTAAAAAGTGATTTTCCTTTTTGAAATATCTGAACACCCCAATCTGGCTAAAGCTTTTCTGTATTAAAAGCAGAAGTTGAAAATATTCAGAACATCGTTTTAATACTAGCATCTAGTTAAGCACTGTCAAATGTTATGTCAGTTGTCAACACAAGGAGACAAAAAGTCATAAGGATCTTTCTACACAGATTCGACTAAGACTAGAAATATTGGTAAACTGTATTATATTTTAAAAAACTAAAACTTGATTTACTTTGTAGTTTCTGCATCTGATTCACTTAACACTATGACTTTCTTAAATAATGGAGAAAGTGTTCATATTATCTTGGCCTGTATTCAGTGTTTTTGCTAAAAGATTGTTTCTTGAATCTGTAATTGTTTTTTCTTAATGTCAATGAGGCAAGAAGGTATGGAAAGAAAGAGGATCCATGGTATTAAACATCAGATATTCACAACTTAACAAGGACAAATGCAAGATAAATACAGAATTGTTATAAAGCTATAATAAATAAATTCCAACAGCAGCAACAACTGGAAAGTCATTCATCGTGATTTACTGTAAGGGCAGGTGTTTAACTTCCTTCATAATGGAAATAAGTGGTTCAGTAACTGTCGCCAGGGAAAGTCATTGAGCTCTTGTAGCCAGGCACACTCCCTCAAAACCAGAACACAATTCACACTGTCTTTCCAGCGCCCTATCAGCATGAATGGTGTACCTCAGGCATTGTCAGCATGCAAGATGTAAAATCCTTGGACGACATCTCAGCTATATGAGACCATTTAAAAATCTCCCCACAGGCTTGCCTTTTCTGAACGGATTTGCAAACTCAAAATCCTTTCATCAGCACTACGATACCTTTCAAAGGAGAATAAAGGGCATTTCAGAGGGAGCAAAAAATAGATATGAAAGGTATCATTCTCCTCAAGTTGACTCATACATTTTCTCTAGTCCCCTAATTAATGTTTTCAACTTATGTTTGTTTTTTCTCTGATACACTTCACATCAACATTTTACTGTTTCATTCTCAGTGATACATTAATCCCTACACTGGGGCTCATGCTTGGATACCAGTATTACCTTCTTAATTGCTCTTCTTGGAGACTTTCTCATTTCTTGTAGTCAGGAAAACTGAATCCAACAAAGCCTCACTTTTAAAAGAACTTTCATTTTCAGGAAATAGAAAGAGCTCCCCTTTTGTGACAGACCCAAGTCAAAGCACTCATCATGCCAAGTAGAGCCCTCTAGGAACTGAACTCCAGGTAGGTTCCCAGGGTGGTTCTGTCGAGGACACACGCTCCGAGATAAAGAGAAGAGACCTGTGTTGACAGGCGCGTGGAAAAGCTGCAGATCAGAGGACCTATTGTTTGGGGTTTTTTTAAATATTGATTTCTCCAATTTATCCAGCTTTAACATCCCTTCTCTGAGTCTTTCCATCCTTTCTTCTTTTCACTATATTTACCCTTACTCTTTTCCTACAATTCTATATAAATACATTGCATGATTCTATGTGCAAAGCACTAGAGATACGTACAAAGTGTATAAGACAAAGTTTTCTCCCTCTTCACCTTGATCCTATTGTCATCCCTGTTCTTTGAACTCAAGTCTGTTCTTTTTTTTTTTTTTTTCCATTTGTTCCTTTCCAGTTCCCTCTACTTTTCTTTAGGCCTTCTGAAGACTCCTGGGACTCTGATACGCTTCTGAGATCATATCATACATATATATATATATATATATATATAGAGAGAGAGAGAGAGAGAGAGAGATACATACATATATATCCCATCATTTTATATGTATGTATATGTATGCACACATGCGTGTATATATATGACCATATTCACTGAATCTAATTCTATGCTATCTTATTACTTAAACTTCAGAAATCTCTCCCTAACCCCAGCTCTTTTCTAAAAGTGTTATAGTAATGTTTTTTTTTTGTTTTTTTTTTTTTGTTTTTTTGTAGAGACAGAGTCTCACTGTACCGCCCTCGGGTAGAGTGCCGTGACATCACACGGCTCACAGCAACCTCTAACTCTTGGGCTTAAGCGATTCTCCTGCCTCAGCCTCCCGAGCAGCTGGGACTACAGGCGCCCGCCACAACGCCCGGCTATTTTTTTGTTGCAGTTTGGCCGGGGCTGGGTTTGAACCCGCCACCCTCGGCATATGGGGCCGGCGCCCTACTCACTGAGCCACAGGCGCCGCCCGTGTTATAGTGATGTTACAAAGACTAATTTAAAAAAAAAGAATGATGATCCCTTAGTCATCAGCATTTATCCATACAGAAGCTGATACATATTTATTGTATGCTTGTTGTTTGCACATGCTGCAGGAGTAAAGGATAAATAAGTCTTATTCTCTTGGAATTCAGAGTATAAACTCCTATTTCATAGTCATGTAAATGCACTTACGTATAAAAGAAACTACACATGCCAAAAGGTGTATACTCAAAGCCTAAGAGGAGTGAGCAAGTCTAACAGGAGAGGTCACAGAATTCTACTAAGATGGGGTGATGATTAAGCTTGTTTTTAAAGATGATTAGGACTTTTTCTACGAATAGGAGAAAGGATATTACCCAGAAAGGAATTGATCATGTACAAAATAACATGGAGGGTTTGAGGAGCTCTGATTAGGTCAGTACCGCTGCAGTAGTGACTGAAAGACAGCAGTGAAATCAGAGAGGTCGACAGAGCACAGCACAGAGGGCACCCAGCAGACCTGAGGAAGGGAGAGCACAGCGGCACTTTACAGAGTAAAATTTTAAAAAGGTACATTGATTTATAAACATATTTTTTGTTCTATAATTGGCTTAGAGACAGAGGTTAAACTGGAGCGCAAGAGGATAAGTCAATGTTTATTGCAATGTTCCACTTCAGCAATTACAGGAACTGAAATCAATGAGTAGCAGCAGGACCCTGCGGGGGCAGAAGAAGAATCCACATATGATATGCTCGAGAAACACATTTGTAAAACAGGGATAAGCTTTGGGACACAGGAAATCTTAACACGGAGATTTCTGATACTGTGCATGGCCGTGCTATTCATCAAGACAGGGCTTAGGGACTAGAAATGGACTGCAGGGAGAGGCACGACAGCATCTGATGTTACAACCCCCACTCGGAGGGAACTATCATAATGTAATTACGAAAAGATAGCAGAGCCATAAACACTTATTTGGAAGTCCCCAGTAATAGGTAACACACCCGATCACCCAGACCCATGTGAGTAGATGAGCATAAGCATAGGGAGGAAGCTTTTGTGTTAGTTTATACAGTCTCTGGGGAATGCTTTACCTCCCAACATCTAGAAAGATCTCAGATCTACATGTCTTTGTTCACCTTTTTTGTGTGTTCATCTGAAAAATTTTAAGTGACTACAGTACTGGCACTGTGTGTGTGTGTGTAAATATATATACATAGTGAATAGGGCCTGGTCCTTCCTTCCAGGGGTGTGTGTGTGAGAGAGAGAGAGAGAGAGAGAGAGAGAGAGAGAGAGAGAGAGAGAGAGAAACCAGTAATATAAAGATGCAAACAAATGAAATGCCATTTAGTCGGTGCTATATTGGAAGTATGTATAATTATATGGGACCACAGAAGAGTCATTATTTTTGACTAAAGAAAAAGATGGAGCTTGAAAGAGCTTTTGACCCCAAACTTCTCATGGTTTATCAGGTATCCTGGAATAACCTAAGGACTTCAAACTCAATGTACCTAAAACCAACTCAACTTCTGACCACACAACTTTTGACAACTCACTAACTACTCTTATCATTTTTCAGCATATGATGAGAGAGGAGGAATAAATGATCATTTCCAGATCTCACATTCTCCGATTCTTCTCGCAAACCTGTGCCTCTGTTAAAACCACTGTATTTAAGTTAGTGCTCCCAGGATTGGTCAACTGCTCCTCCCTGGCTTTGCCTTCCTTACTCTCCCAATCTGTAAGTTCTGCTCATCTTCCTTCCAAAACAATTTTGGTATCTATGCTTTGCTCTTATTCCTATTATCACTGTCAAACTCCATGCCATCTCTGCCTTTTGTAGATTATTGCACTAACCTCTTAAACATCCTGTCTACTAATTCTAGTTTCAGACACCAAAACACCAGAAATTCCTTCTAAAGATTATTTCCAGAACAACTTCCAAGTAAGGACTTTTCAGTGATCATTAGTCCGCTCAAAAACTACAATGTCTCCCCTTCACCCTTGCCAATCAAAGTCAAACTTGTATTTTTTTTTTTTTTTTGACTGGGACCGGGTTTGAACCCACCACCTCCAGTGCATGGAGCTGGAGCCCTACTCCTTGAGCCACAGGCACCACCTATCAAACTTGTATTCTTCAAGATTTTCTAGTGTTTTCCAATACAGTTTTCCAACTTCCTTTCTTTCCTATTTGTCCATCTTCTTTTCCTTCCATTTATACTCCAACCAAAATAGATTGTTTTTGTGGATACTCAAACATACATATAATTTCCTTCTATTATACCTTTCACTAATTTATTATAAACACTTAAAATATTGTTTATAAAGATTTTTGACATAATGCTTTTCTAAATACTTTGTTTCTTTTATAAAATTAATTCATAGTCACTATAAGTAATTCAAACAAAACAAAAAATATATAAGAACAGATAAAACTCCTTTTAAATTCTATTCAACTGAGACATCTCAGAAATTCTCTAGATATCAATGTGTGTGCACAATTGTACACGAATAGATCATACTATATTTGGTGTTGTTTAACTTGCTTTTTTCATGAAACAACATGTCACTTTCACCCTTCTATATTAATAAAAATCTTATTTGAGTTGTCATTTTAATTATCACATATTCCATTGTGGAGACAGTCAATATCTAGTTAATATGTATCTGTGGAGGGTATAGGCTGGCATCTTTGTATTCCAAAAATCCAAGCATTCATTCTAAATTGTCAGTATATACACTACACTGGATGTCAAATAATTTTAACATCACCCTAATTTCAGAAGTGTATCATTCTAATTTCATAAGTTAGGTAATATTTCAGTCAATTTCTACTAAAAATAATTTATATTTATCATTTAATATACTGCTAATGTAATTTCTTCCATTATGCCATTTCAAAATCTCCAGCCAGAAATGATACCCATTCTTCTTCTGAATTCCCATCAGACTTTATCTAGGCCTCTGCATTTATCACTTTCGACCTTGAATTCTAATTATTTTTGTCTTCTTTCACTAATAGAATATAAGCTCCTTTAGGACAACAACTCTCTTTATAGATTCCACAGTAGTTGGATCAATGCCTTGCATATTATAAGCATTCAAAACTTGTTAGTGGAATAAATGGTTGAATTAATGAATATCAAAAAACAGATCAACAGAGAACACTATATCACAAGGGCAATTCAAAATTTGGCACATTGAAATTATTTGTAAATGCTCAGATAAATTATGTAACTTATCCTATATTATCTAGTAAGTAAATTAGCAACTGTCAATGACATTAGAAAGAAAAAAGGAGAAAAACCTATCAAACCGCAATTTCTCATAAAGCAATTAGAAAAGCAATTAATGAGTGGTGAGCCTCGGAGACTATAATGGAATTATCGAGTGAGAATGTATTCGTTTAGACATCATTTCTCTAAATGTCAAGCAAAATTTTACAAAGTTGATTTGCTGATGATACTATGCTGTAAGGGAGCTAAAAAATAGGAAACACATAAATTGAACTATGTAAATGGCATCTTGAGTTTTGCCATCATCGGTAGACTATAAAAGAATTTTGAAATTTAAAGAGACACAAGATAAATGAGTAATAATGTAAGTTCAATTTCTACTGGCATGGTGTTGTTATACACTCCTGCTTTTTGTTGACAAGAAAGAAATCCAGCTTAATACTCCATCTGGACCACTAATCAGACAGAGTAAAAGGCATGTATTTTTGCCCTTACAAGAAGACATTCGTAGGCTAAGCCATAACACCACCCAATCTCACACTTTAGCAAATTGTCTTTTCTCAGTGCAAACTATGTAGCACAGAAAATCCTTTCCACATCTTATCTAAGATTCATAAACAAAAGAATACCCTGATTCTGGTAGCACTAACCATGTACTGAATATAGGAAATGGAGAAAAGGACAAATGAGTTATGATTTCTGAGCATACCTTAATCAGGCAGCAAGTCTGGAATTTTCTTATTTGGAACCTCAAGTTAAGCTATCAACCGAACCTCACTGTTCACATAGGCATTACCTCTGCCCAGGAGCAATGACAGAGAAACTTGAGACCTGGATTTAGGCTCTAGAATATCACAGGTGATTCAGCTCAGCCCTGGAGATCTCTGAAAGAAAAGGGAATGAACCCAGATAATGTTTCCCGGGGGATATGAGATTCAACCTGAGGACACCTATGTCTTCTATAGAGGAAAATCCCTATTTTTGCAAGACCAGATTATGAAAACATGTTTTGTGAGAGTCAAAGAGATTTAAATAAGAAATAATTTCATTCTCTGTTCAGTCATCATTGAATTCTGGTACCCTTTTATAAGCCAGCTTGCCCCAAAATGAACCTGAGTCAGCAACACTTTGAAAGCTCCGGAGGATGCCTGTCATTTACAGTAGAGACAGGTTTGGCTTAGCAATATCAGAAAATATATCAGAGGTTCACAATTCTCTAGCTGAAATTTCAAAATCTGCAAAGCTCTGAAAAAGAAAAAAAAGGATTTTGGGGGTAACTCATTTAACAGCAAAACCTCACCTGAATTGATCTCAGACTTTTTATAGTTTTTATTCATCCCACACAATGTAACTATTCTATAGACGTGGCTACAGAAATATTAAAGTGTTTGATTAAGGGTTTCTGCTCCCTGCCCTACAGTGGTTGTTACACAATACAGAATATAAATAGCATCTAAATTTTAAAATATTCTTAATTTCAAAACTCATCTGGCCCCACATGTTTTAAGTGAGTGACTCTGGATCTGTAATGACAATAGTCAATATTTACTAGGTGCTGGCTTAGAACTTCATACAAATTAGGTCAGTGAAGACCTAATACCTCATTACAAGAGCTGTGTGATGAGACCTATTTTATAGCTGAAGGAACTGAGGTAAATGTAGGCTCAACAGCCTGTCCAGTTCCAGAGCACACTCAGCCGGAGAGCTACAATAGCACCCAGCAGTCCAATGGCCAGGAACCTAACAACTCCTGCCTCTCCTCCAAGCTTTGTTGAAAGACAGTTTGTATTTAAATGCCTTCTGGAGAAATTAATGGTTTAAAGGGTCTCTTTTAAACCCTTGCTCCACAAGAAAGAATTCAACATACAATTATCTAAGAGTTGTCACTAGCCAAAATTTCCTTAGAAAAGAAGAATGGGTGGCTAATTTTTTCTATTATCTTCCACCGAGTATTACTGGATTTCACCTATTGGACTTGCCTCTAGGATATGAGGCATCATCCCCTCAAGTGAGCTCTTAGGATGGACTGCTGGAATCGCCTCCTAGTGAAATCTGAAAAACACCAGAAATTCCACTATGCCCAGTTGATATCGCCCACAGAGACCTGAAAACGAACAGGCAAGGCTGGCATTCATCAGCACCACAAAGTCAAGAAGTGGCTGACATGTTCTGAAAAAAAAAAACAACTATCCCTTCTGGTAACTAAAAATTAACTTTTTAGACAACTTTAGTTCCAAACTTTAATTCCCAATATGTCATCACCATTATATATATCTGTCTTGAGAAGACAGTCTTTTTTTGCTGACCTACAGGGGATCCTTAAATAAATACCATATTGTTATGAGACTTCCTTTCTTTTGTTCCTGAAAGAGGGAAAGCCTATGGGCCTCTCATCAAAAACTGGCTGACAGAGTTTTGATCATACGACAGCAGCTTTAATTTGTATGGCAGCTCTCTGTGCTTGTGTGACTGATTTAGAGTTAACTTTTCTAAAAGGATGAGCTGATTGTTTTCCTTGGAGTCAGAGCCTGGAACTCATATCACCCTGCCAACCTTGATGTGATCAGATGCTTGGTGCTTTTGATCTGTCCACTGTCTAAAAGAGTAGGGGCCATGCTTTGCTAGGTGGCAAGGAAGAAAGGACATGAAAGCAACTCACTCTGGGACAGCCTAAGGCTGTGTGAGACAGGCCAGGTCTGTGACACTGGTTGTACCTGTTGGAACCTAAGAGAAGTGCCGCCTGCTCTGAACCTCAGGAAAGAACTCAGCTTTCTGCAGGGTCCAATGGTGGAGGGGTTAACTCCATTAAGTTCTTTGTGCCTTCAGCTTGTGCTATAACCTACATACAGGGATTAGACACTGCAACCCTGACCTTCTCCTCTGACTAGTGATCACATCCTTTCTTCCCTTCTGAGTGTCATGAGAAGTGACAGGCAGAATTAAATTCTGAGTCCATGTTGCTTCCTTTTTTCTTTTTTTTTATTAAGTCAGATACACATAGAATATGAAAAATTTATGCATACGTGGGGTACAATGTGTTGATTTTTTTTTGTATACAATCTGACGTGGTTACAGCAAACCAATCAACATAGCCATAGCTTTCACCTCATTTACTTGCTTATTGTGTTAAGACATTTATGTTCTACACTTGACAGATTTGACTTGTACCCTTGCAATATGCTCCATAGGTGTGGCCTCGCCTTTTACCCTCCCTCTACCAAACCTTCCACTCCCCACTCCCATGTCTCTTTCTTAAAATTCACCCATCTGCAGCAAAATGAACCTTCTCTAGCTACACATCTAAAGTTATGAAATTAGTACTAATTAATATATCAACCATTACTTTATCTGGCATATTAAGGAGAGAGAATATACCAAACCAGCTATCTTCATGATTTTTAATTATCTGACAAATATCTCAGCAAAGGAGTTAGAATTCACTGATGTACACTTATTTTCATTCTGATTTGACATTTAAGATGTATATAGTTTTAACATTTAATCATATATAGTTTTATATATCTACCTTAATTATTAGAAATTCTAGACAAATCCTCCCATCAAAGTTTTTGTTTTTTTAAATCCTGTCAGATAGTATCAGCCTTTAACACATCACATACAGGTAAGTAAACCATAACATGTCACCAGAGTAAAAACAGAAACAATGTATTACCCACTTAAAAATACAGTGATATTAGCTTTTACTTTTCTGAACTGAAGTCAAAGGTGATTTAAGAGGATAACACAAAGTGAATGGTCTGCAGCACGACTGAACAGATGGACTAGTCAGAGGATAACACCGAGTGAGTGGTCTGCAGCGAGACTGAACAGGGGACTAGTCAGAGGATAACACCAAGTGAGTGGTCTGCAGCGAGACTCAACAGAAACTAGTTAGAGGATAACACCTTGTCAGTGGTCTGCAGCGAGATTGAACAGAGAGACTAGTCAGATGATAATGCCGAGTGAGTGGTCTGCAGCGAGACTGAACAGGGAGACTAGTCAGAGACTGAACAGGGAGACTAGTCAGAGGATAACACCGAGTGAGTGGTCTGCAGCGAGACTGAACAGGGAGACTAGTCAGAGGATAACACCGAGTGAGTGGTCTGCAGCAAGACTGAAGAGGGAGACTAGTCAGAGACTGAACAGGGAGACTAGTCAGAGGATAACACCGAGTGAGTGGTCTGCAGCAAGACTGAACAGGGAGACTAGTCAGAGACTGAACAGGGAGACTAGTCAGAGGATAACACCGAGTGAGTGGTCTGCAGCGAGACTGAACAGGGAGACTAGTCAGAGGATAACACCGAGTGAGTGGACTGCAAAGAGACTGAACAGGGAGACTAGTCAGAGACTGAACAGGGAGACTAGTCAGAGGATAACACCGAGTGAGTGGTCTGCAGCGAGACTGAACAGGGAGACTAGTCAGAGGATAACACCGAGTGAGTGGACTGCAGTGAGACTGAACAGAGAGACAAGTCAGAGGATAACACGGAGTGAGTGGTCTGCAGCGAGACTTTAATAGAGACTAGCGGGTCTCTGCGAGTTCCCAGCATAATTTCCACTCTGCTGCTTTTCCAGACCATACAACAGCTGCATCTTCTTTCTGGTTTGTTCACATTATATTTTTGCAACCCCGATCTGTACTTTATTCCCATCTCATTCTTCACCATCTCACAACTTTCGGCAGGGCAGGAAGTGTTTGTTTTCGTTCTTTTTACTCACCACATTATATGATTCTTAAAACAGCACTGGTACTCAGAGGAGAAAAGTGGGAACCTGTAAGCTTGATTAATATTCAGACTTGCTATCCTCCCTTAGACATCAGGACTGACAGCCTGTAATTATGCACGTACATTATTTTCATAAATTTGTTCACTCAGGTCATGTTTGAAATTCACAGTGCACTTAATTTTTTTACAAAGTGGGTGATGAAAAATAGGGATGTTTGACTCATCCTAAATCATAAAGAAATCAAAACCTGAGTGAGAAAGTTTATAATTTCAACAGTTTGCTCTTCTCTGACATTCAAGGAATGAACATGTAAGGTTATCAGATGTTTAAAAAGGAGAGCGTTGTTAACCAAGATCCTATATGTTTCTGCATCATATGTTGTTTTCCCTATTTTCTACATATCTGATAACAGGACTTAATCTTCACGAAGCTTAAAAGGTTCTAATTGATTGCCATTACCAAGAATTTACACACCACCATAATTAGAAGAGTATTAAAACCCCAGAATCAGTAGTTCAGGTGGCTGTCTGAACCCTGAGAGCCGACCATAAACATTATTCTCTTGCACAAATATTCATCCCACTGATAACACAGATCGGCGCAAACACAAACCCTCCTTTTTTGTGTATTCGATTATCTGGGAAAGAACAAAGAAATTGTGATCTTTTTGGACTGAAATTAAAATGTATGCAAAATCTTTTTTTAAACACACTGATTTCTCATCTGCTTTTTAGCAAGCCATGTCATTTCGGTTTTTAAAAGTCTGTCAAATCACTCATTTGGTATCGCAAAGACAAAAAAACAACAAAAATAAGACTTGAATGTTTTTTACTGTCCTAATAACATGTAAATATTTAGTTTCTCCTAGTTTGAGGAATCAGTTTGTAAAATATTGTCGTGCAAGATGATCAGATATTAGCCAAACAATTAGCAGTCTACTTACTGTCTGTTCTCGGAGTATTATACTTTGTGTATATGGATTCCAGCTTTTTCTAAATATCTCATTTTATAAATAACAGTCTTAAATTTAAAGGGGAGTGGGAGGCAGGCAGGAGAGAGACAGAGAGAGAAGAGAGGGTCACAATATGCAACCCACACCTCTAACGCATAAAATTAAGTAGTATCTTTTTTTTTTTTTTTGCAGAGACAGAGTCTCACTTTATCACCCTTGGTAGAGTGCCGTGGCATCACACAGCTCACAGCAACCTCCAACTCCTGGGCTTAAGCAATTTCCTTGCCTCAGCCTCCCCAGTAGCTGGCACTACACACACCCGCCACAATGCCCGGCTATTTTTTTGTTGCAGTTTGGCCGGGGCTGGTTTTGAACCCACCACCCTTGGTATATGGGGCCAGTGCCCTGCCCACTGAGCCACAGGCACCACCCAATTAAGTAGTATCTTAATTTTCTAACACATCAACTTCCTTAAAAACAAATATACGTCTACACACACACACACATAGGTGTTCTAATTTGTATTAGCAAGGACTTACGCTAATGGTAGCTCTACCATTTTTGATCTTTATTAAAGACATAGGAAGGAAGTATGGAAAAATCAAGGACTGGGGTGTTGCCTGTGGCTCAGTCGGTAAGGTGCCAGCCCCATATACTGAGGGTGGCAGGTTCAAACCCGGCCCCGGCTGAACTGCAACCAAAAAATAGCTGGGCGTTGTGGCGGGCGCCTGTAGTCCCAGCTACTCGGGAGGCTGAGGCAAGAGAATCTCTTAGGCCCAGGAGTTGGAGGTTGCTGTGAGCTGTGTGATGCCATGGCACTCTACTGAGGGCCATAAAGTGAGACTCTGTCCCTACAAAAAAAAAAAGAAAGAAAGAAAAATCAAGGACTGCCTCTTCAGTCATTTAACCCAGAAGTAACAAACATCATTTCCAAATAGAGCTCATTGATCTGAATCTGTCACATGGCCCCACCTAACATTAAGAGTTAGGAAACATTGTCTTCTATTTTTGTAGTAAAGGAAAAAGAACGGAGATCAGAGACTAGAATTTCCCATATCTATATAACTACTTAATCAGTGTGCACACAGAAGAAGGTCTTTATATTTTCCTGTCAGTTTGGAATGGCCTTCTGCCCCTTCCAACAAGCACAGGCAATTTAGGCCCAGATAAAATGCACTACAAAGTTTCATTGATATCCCTGATTTGAAGTTACTGTTAATACCTGATCCAGAAATCATAGTCCAACCTCTATCCCTTATACTAAACTTTTTCTCTTCAGTAATGGTGACTATTTGTACACCTCATTTCTAATAGATCGTCAAGTCTTTAAGGACAAAGATCACCCTCATTCACCTTTGAATCTTATTTTTCCATTTTCCCTTTAGCAAATTCTAGCATGGTCTTTATCACAGTAGGACTACAATAAATCGTTTTGTTAATTGTGTGGGGAAGAGGTTGACAAAAATGTCTTGTGGAAAAATTATTTCTGGATGTCAAAAGTTAATTTTTTTCTTACTTGCATTGAAAGATAATCATTCCCTAAGACAGGTTTCTGCAAAATAGTGTCAAGCTCATAATATGTACTAAATGTACACCTGATTCATTCATTAAGAAAGAATTTGCTTATTATATAGTATGTATACATCATACACAAAACCAGGGGAGATCCCAAAGAAATCAACATTGATCCAACGTAAGCACTTAACACTCTAACTGGAATACCGCAAGCCATGGAAACTCGTTGGTTTATACATTCAGTAAATATATTAAATATATCATTATAAATATATTTAGCTGCTTATTGCATGCCAGTTAATGCAAATAATATGGTTAGCAAAAATAGACGTAGTCACAGAAGTCATGGAGCTTACCGTGTAGAAGGAGAAAGATAGACAATCAAATAATTGGTTATGATAATGACCATGGAAAAGAAAGAACCCATGGTTAAGAGAGCTCCTGGAGAAGGTCAAGTGGCAGAAGACAGGTCAAGAAAAGACACAGACATGTTTTCTTTGAGAAAAAGTTAATAGACATTACTAATGCCCGCTAGCACTCCCTTTTCTGGCTACATGGATAGGTAAATTGTGTTTCCAGAAATAAGTACCTAAAGGGTGTTGCACAATTTCTCACATGCTCTTCCTCGGTGCAGACACTGCAGAATCACATGCATGGATGGGAGTACACAGATGGAGGGGCCACAACATGGAACCGGAAAATGAGATACCCCAGGAAGGAGAGCAGCCCATGACACCCACTTGCATCAGGCTTGTATAAGAGAAACATCTGTTCTGCTATGTCATTGAGATTTGGGGCCTTTTACTTAAGGCATCACAACACAGCCTACCTGGACTAATACACGGAGACATACAGATGGATAGTGATTAGGTAAATGAAAGGGGCAGGAACAGGGAGGGGAGCTGATGTGCAAAGAAAAAGGATGGGCTGGGGGAAAGGCCTGGGGTCAGAGGTAACGGGTACTTTTCAGAAGGTGAGTACATTTAAATTCCTTTTTTTTCTTTTTTTTTTTTTATTGTTAGAGATTCATTAAGGGTACAATAAGCCAGGTTACACTGATTGCAATTGTTAGGTAAAGTCCCTCTTGCAATCATGTTTTGCCCCCATAAAGTGTGACACACACCGAAGCCCCACCCCCCTCCCTCCTTCCCTCTTTCTGTTTACCCCACCCATAACCATAATTGTCATTAATTGTCCTCATATCAAGATAGAGTACATAGGATTCATGCTTCTCCATTCTTGTGATGCTTTACTAAGAATAATGTCTTCCACGTCCATCCAGGTTAATACGAAGGATGTAAAGTCTCCAATTTTTTTAATGGCTGAATAGTATTCCATGGTATACATATACCACAGCTTGTTAATCCATTCCTGGGTTGGGGGGCATTTAGGCTGTTTCCACATTTTGGCGATTGTAAATTGAGCTGCAATAAACAGTCTAGTACAAGTGTCCTTATGATAAAAGGATTTCTTTCCTTCTGGGTAGATGCCCAGTAATGGGATTGCAGGATCAAATGGGAGGTCTAGCTTCAGTGCTTTGAGGTTTCTCCATACTTCCTTCCAGAAAGGTTGTACTAGTTTGCAGTCCCACCAGCAGTGTAAAAGTGATCCCTTCTCTCCACATCCACGCCAACAACTACAGTTTTGAGATTTTGTGATGTGGGCCATTCTCACTGGGGTTAGATGATATCTCAGGTTTGTTTTGATTTGCATTTCTCTAATATATAGAGATGATGAACATTTTTTCATGTGTTTGTTAGTCATTCGTCTGTCATCTTTAGAGAAGGTTCTATTCATGTCTCTTGCCCATTGATATCTAGGATTGTTGGTTTTTCTCATGCGGATTAATTTCAGTTCTCTATAGATCCTAGTTATCAAGCTTTTGTCTGATTGAAAATATGCAAATATCCTTTCCCATTGTGTAGGTGTCTCTTTCCTTTGGTTATTGTCTCCTTAGCTGTACAGAAGCTTTTCAGTTTAATGAAGTCCCATTTGTTTATTTTTGTTGTTGTTGCAATTGCCATGGCAGTCTTCTTCATGAAGTCTTTCCCCAGGCCAATATCTTCCAGTGTTTTTCCTATGCTTTCTTGGAGGATTTTTATTGTTTCATACCTTAAATTTAAGTCCTTTATCCATCTTGAATCAATTTTTGTGAGTGGGGAAAGGTGTGGGTCCAGTTTCAGTCTTTTACATGTAGACATTCAGTTCTCCCAACACCATTTGTTGAATAGGGAGTCTTTTCCCCAAGGTATGTTCTTGTTTGGTTTATAAAACATTGGGTGGTTGTAAAATGTTACTTTCATTTCTTGGTTTTCAATTCGATTCCAAGTGTCTATGTCTCTGTTTTTGTGCCAGTACCATGCTGTCTTGAGCACTATGGCTTTGTAGTACAGACTAAAATCTGGTATGCTGATGCCCCCAGCTTTATTTTTGTTACAGAGAACTGCCTTAGCTATACGGGGTTTTTTCCGATTCCATACAAAACGCAGAATCATTTTTTCTAAATCTTGAAAGTATGATGTTGGTATTTTGATAGGAATGGCATTGAACAGGTAGATTGCTTTGGGAAGTATAGACATTTTAACAATGTTGATTCTTCCCATCCATGAGCATGGTATGTTCTTCCATTTGTTAATATCCTCTGCTATTACCTTTCTGAGGATTTCATAGTTTTCTTTATAGAGGTCCTTCACCTCCTTCATTAGGTATATTCCTAGGTATTTCATTTTCTTTGAAATTATGGTGAAGGGAATTGTGTCCTTAATTAGCTTCTCATCTTGACTATTATTGGTGTACACAAAGGCTAATGACTTGTGGACATTGATTTTATATCCTGAAACATTACTGTATTTTTTGATGACTTCTAGGAGTCTTGTGGTTGAGTCTTTGGGGTTCTCTAAGTATAAGATCATGTCGTCAGCAAAGAAGGAGAGTTTGACCTCCTCTGCTCGCATTTGGATTCCCTTTATTTCCTTGTCTTGCCTAATTGTATTGGCTAGAACTTCCAGCACTACGTTGAATAGTAAAGGTGACACACGACAACCTTGTCTGGTTCCAGTTCTAAGAGGAAAAGCTTTCAGTTTTACTCCATTCAGTAAAATATTGGCTGTGGATTTGTCATAGATAGCTTCAATCAGTTTTAGAAATGTGCCACTTATGCCTATACTCTTCAGTGTTCTAATTAGAAAAGGATGCTGGATTTTATCAAATGCTTTTGCTGCATCCATTGAGAGGATCATGTGATCTTTATTTTTGCCTCTGTTAATATGGTGGATAACGTTTATAGACTTGCATATGTTAAACCAGCCTTGCATCCCTGGGATGAAGCCTACTTGATCATGATGAATGACTTTTTTGATGATAAGCTGTAATCTATTGGCTAGGATTTTGTTGAGAATTTTTGCATCTATGTTCATGAGTGAGATTGGTCTGAAATTCTCCTTTTTGTTTGGGTCTTTTCCTGGTTTTGGTACCAGGGTGATGTTTGCTTCATAGAATGTGTTGGGGAAGATTCTTCTTCCTCAATTTTTTGGAATAATTTCTGCAGTACAGGAATAAGCTCTTCCTTGAAGGTTTGATAGAATTCTGGAGTGAAGCCATCTGGACCAGGGCATTTTTTGGTTGGAAGATTTTTTATTGTTTCTTTGATCTCAGTGCTTAAAATTGGTCTGTTCAGGAGCTCTATTTCTTCCTGGCTGAGTCTAGTGAGAGGTTGTGATTCCAGATATTGATCCATTTCTTTCACATTGTCAAATTTGTGGGCATAGAGTTTCTGGTAGTATTCAGAGATGATCTCTTGTATCTCTGTGGGATCAGTTGTTATTTCCCCTTTATCATTTCTGATTGAGGTTACTAGAGATTTTACTTTTCTATTCCTCGTTAGTCTGGCGAATGGTTTATCTATTTTATTTATTTTTTCAAAAAACCAACTCCTTGTTTCATTAATGTTCTGAATGATTCTTTTGTTTTCAATTTAATTGATCTCTGATTTGATTTTGGATATTTCTTTTCTTCTACTGAGTTTAAGCTTAGATTTCTTCCTTTTCCAATTCCATAAGATCTCTTGTGAGATTGTTGATGTGCTCTCTTTCTGTTTTTCGAAAGTAGGCATCTAAAGCGATGAATTTTCCTCTCAAAACTGCTTTTGCAGTATCCCACAGGTTTTGGTAGCTTGTGTCTTCATTGTTGTTATGCTCAAGGAAGTTAATGATTTCCTGTTTTATTTCTTCCTGCACCCATCTGTTATTCAACAGAAGATTGTTTAATTTCCATGCCTTTGCGTGGGGTCGAGCATTTTTGTTAGAGTTGAGTTCCACCGTTAGTGCCTTATGGTCTAAGAAGATACAAGGTAAAATTTCTATTCTTTTGATTCTGTTGATATTTGTTTTGTGTCCCAGTATATGATCAATTTTGGAGAATGTTCCATGGGGTGATGAGAAGAATGTATATTCTTTATCTTTGGGATGGAGTGTTCTATATGCGTCTATCAAGCACAGTTGTTCTAGGGTCTCATTTAAATCTCTTATATCCTTGTTTAATTTCTGTTTAGAGGATCTGTCCAGCTCTGTAAGAGGAGTGTTAAAGTCCCCTGTTATTATGATATTATCAGACATCATATTGCTCAGACTGAGTAAGGTCTGTTTCAAGAATCTGGGAGCATTTAAATGGGGTGCATAAATATTTAGAATTGAAATGTCTTCTTGTTTTATTTTTCCCTTGACCAATATAAAGTGACCATCTTTGTCCCTTGACCAATATAAAGTGACCATCTTTTTTCACTTTAGTTGCTTTAAATCTACATGTATCTGAAAATAAGATTGCAACTCCTCTTTTCTTCTGAATTCCATTTGCCTGAAAAATTGTCTTCCAACCCTTGACTCGGAGCTTTAATTTGTCTTTGAAGCCAGGTGTGTTTCTTGCACACAGCAAATGGATGGCTTGTGTTTTTTAATCCAGTCAACCAATCTATGTCTCTTCAGTGGGGAATTCAAGCCATTAACATTTATTGAGATAATTGATAAGTGTGGTAGTATTCTATTCGTCTTATAATACTATTCGTCTTATTTTGTGAGAGTCCATTTCTTAGTTTTATCTTTTGCATCAGTGTGGAGGTTAGGTTCTGTCCTTTGATTTCTGAGTTCTTTTTTTTTTTTTAGAGACAGAGTCTCACTTTACCGCCCTCGGTAGAGTGCAGTGGCGTCACACAGCTCACAGCAACCTCCAGCTCTTGGGCTTATGTGATTCTCTTGCCTCAGCCTCCCGAGCAGCTGGGACTACAGGCGCCCAGAACAACGCCCGGCTATTTTTTGTTGCTGTTTGGCTGGGGCTGGGTTTGAACCCACCACCCTCGGCATATGGGGGCGGCACCCTACTCGCTGATCCACAGGCACTGCCCGCTTTCTGAGTTCTTACTTTGCTGCTGATCCATTGTGGTGGTCAGTGTGCAGAACAGGTTGAAGTATTTCCTGTAGAGCTGGTCTTCTTGTGGCAAATTTCCTCAATGTTTGTATATCTGTAAATGATTTGATTTCTCCGTCAATTTTGAAGCTTAGCTTAGCAGGGTACAGAATTCTGGGCTGGAAATTGTTCTGTTTAAGTAGATTAAAGGTAGATGACCATTGTCTTCTTGCTTGGAAAGTTTCATTAGAGAAGTCTGCGGTCACTATGATGGATTTGCCCTTGTAAGTCAACTGGCGCTTACTCCTGGCAGCTTGCTGAATCTTTTCTTTTGTCTTGACTTTGGACAGGTTCATCACAATGTGTCTTGGAGAAGCTCGGTTAGAGTTGAGGCAACCTGGGGTCCGATAGCCCTCTGAAAGCAGTGTGTCAGAATCTTTGGTGATATTTGGGAAATTTTCTTTTATAATATTCTCTAGAATGGCTTCCATTCCTCTGGGGCATTCTTCTTCCCCTTCTGGAATTCCTATAACTCGTATGTGGGAACACTTCATAAAGTCCCATAATTCTGACAGTGAACATTCTGCTTATTCTCTCTTCTTTTCTGCCTCTTTTACTATCTGAGTTATCTCAAAAACTTTGTCTTCTACCTCTGAAATTCTTTCTTCTGCATGGTCTAACCTATTGCTGATACTTTCCATTGCATGTTTAAGTTCCCTGATTGACTGTTTCAGTTCCTTCAGCTCTGCTATATCCTTTTTATATTCTTCATATCGTTCATCTCTTATTTGATTCTGTTTTTGAATTTCCTTTTGGTTATTTTCCACTTTATTAGCAGTTTCCTTCATTGTTTCCATCATTTCTTTCATTGTTTTCAACACGTGTATTCTAAATTCCCTTTCTGTCATTCCTAACATTTCTTTATAGGTGGAATCCTCTGCAGTAGCTACCTCATGGTCCCTTGGCGGGGTTGTTCTGGACTGGTTCTTCATGTTGCCTGGAGTTTTCTGCTGATTCTTCCTCATGAGTGATTTCTTTTATCTGTTTCCTTGCCCTAATTTTCCTTACACTTCCTCTTGCTCTTTAAGTTCTCGTGCCTGTGGACTAAGGGTTACAGGACCAGAAGGGTGAGAAGGTTGAAGAGCAAAAAAGGGATGAAAGAAAGGAGGACCGAGTGATAAGAAAAAAAAAGAAAAATAGAGAAAGGAGAGGGGGTGGGTAAATGGAATATTGACAAAAAGAAGAGAGGCACAGAAAGAGGGAAACAGAGCAATATAGGTGTACAGTAGGGTACTTTGACACAACCTTAAAAAAAAAAAACACCTTTTGGTGGTGCCCAGTTGGGTGGTTCCCTTGAGGTCAGCAGCTCTTTGCTAACCTGATCAGACACAGTACCCCACCTCCACCAAGTAGAGAGGAAAGACAAAAATGCTATAAAACAAACCAAAACAAGCAAACAGAAAACTTTACGGGATAAAATTTGGTGGAAAATCAAATAATAGCGGTAGAAACCCTAACAAAAATGAAGTTCTAATTATTGAAATAGGCAACAATGGAAAATTATAATTAAACTAGAAAAATTGAGAAAGAAAAAGGATCTGTATGAAAAAGGTTGAACTTAAAAAACAAAGCAACAATCAACAACATCAAAATAAACAAAAAAACAACCAAACCAAAAAAAAAAAAAAAAACACAACCAAAAACAAAACAGTATGTATATGTTATTGAATATTGTCTGGGCAACACGTGGTCTTCTGGGGTATGAGATGTTAATCACAGTTCTGATACAACTGGAGGCTGCTAGTTTCTCAAACCCCAGCAGGTAGACACCCTAAATCTCTCTTCAGCCCACTTAAAAGGCACTTTGAACTTGTTCACTTGCTGAGCAGAAGCTTTCCCAGGGAAGTGCTTGTCGCTGGAATCACTGCTGAAGTGGCTATCCACTTACCCTGTGTGCCAAAACTGGTCTCCCTCTGCCCCCGAGGGTTAGGGCTGCAAGGCAGCTCAGACCCCGCCCTTAGGCTACTTGGTCGCTGGGTTACCAGCTCCCACCCAATTCTAGCTCTGCTACCCTGAGGGCTGAGCTTGCCATGGCAGATCGCTCACAATGGCTGCCTGTGACCCAGAGCCAAACACTATTAGCTCCGTCTGGCTCAGCGGCTCAGACTGGGGCCCTAAACAAAGGCCAAAGTTCTCCGCACTCCCGCTCAGGCTCTCCCCAAGGCAGTTCAGCTGAGTGCCAAGTCCAAAGACACCAAAACAGTTCACAGGTAAGGCCTTTCTGGTTTGCAGTCTGGCTGCTACTGAACTCACTGTTGCGGGCGGGTTTAGACGGATTGAACACATGTGAACACTTGCCGGTTTTCCACTGTTTTAGTCCTCCTCTTGGGGTCCAGAAGTTTCTCGCTGACTCCCTGTATCCTCTCAGGGGTGATGATAGGCAGATCCCACCAGCCAGAGATGCCTGGAGTCCTATCTCCCCAGACTCACGGTGCCCAGATGCAAGGAAGCTGTTACTCGGCTGCCATCTTGCTCCACCCCCATTTAAATTCTTAAATTGCTTCAAAAGCATTAGTTTCTAGGGGTTTTGTTCAAAGTAGTCTTGAACCCTGAAGTTCTGGAAGCAGTCAAGGGAATGTGAGGTGTATTCCTAATCTATAGTGAAGCAACTTTTAAGGAGAAACTATCTTGATTAAAGTGTATCTTCAAAATACAGAATTAATGAGAACAAATGCCCAAAATAATTATTGAAGTTCCAGTAAATAAAAACACCCCATCTAAGTTTAAATGTCTTACTTTATTTTTTAGTTAAAAAACTAAATCTACACAATGCATCCTTCCAGAAAATTAAATTTTCTCCTTCTATGTGTGGATTAAAATAAAGCTGGGCTCCTCTACTTAGTGATATCCTAACTTCTCTCTGAAAAGCATAAACCAGGAATAAAAGGGAGAGAGAAAGTACATAGCTTATACTAATATAAAACCACAACTTATTCAGAATACATCTTATTTACTATTAAGAAAACTAGACAGCAATTATTACCAGTATAATTGCTCTACAGTAAAAAGCACTTTATTTTGCTTTATTTTAAAATAAAACAATTCTACTCTACTCCATTTCTGATTGATGCACTGTTAATATTTTACTAATTTTTAAACCTAAACATAAAAAATTGAAAAAGAGACATATATTGGCTAACTGGATTAAAAAACACAAACCATCCATTTGCTGTCTGCAAGAAACACACCTGCTTCAAAAGACAAATTAAAACTCCAAGTCAAGGGTTGGAAGACAATTTTTCAGGCAAATGGCATTCAGAAGAAAAGAGGAGTTGCAATCTTAAAATTTAAAGCAACTAATGTCAAAAAAGACAAAAATGGTCACTTTATATTGGTCAAGGGAAAAATATAACACGAAGATGTTTCAATTTTAAATATTTATGCACCCAATTTAAATGCTCCCAGATTCTTGAAACAGACCTTACTCAGTCTGAGCAATATGATATCCAATAATACCATAATGACAGGGGACTTTAACACTCCTCTTACACAGCTGGACAGATCCTCTAAACAGAAATTAAACAAAGATATAAGAGATTTAAATGAGACCCCAGAACAACTGTGCTTGATAGACACATATAGAACACTCCATCCGAAAGAAAAAAAAGTACATTCTTCTCATCACCCCATAGAACATTCTCCAAAATTGATCATATCCTGGGACACAAAACAAATATCAACAGAATCAAAAGAACTGAAATTTTACCTTGTATCTTCTCAGACCATAAGGCAGTAAGGGTAGAAATCAACTCTAACAAAAACATTTGACCCCACCCAAAGGCATGGAAATTAAACAATCTTCTGTTGAATAACATGGGTGCAAGAAGAAATAAGACAGGAAATCATTAACTTCCTTGAGCATAACAACAATGAAGACACAAGCTACCAAAACCTGTGGGATACTGCAAAAGCAGTTTTGAGAGGAAAATTTATCGCTTTAGATGCCTACATTGGAAAAACAGAAAGAGAGTGTATCAAAAAAATGACAAGCCATCTTATGGAACTAGAAAAAGAAGAACAATCTAAGCCTAATTTCAGCAGAAGAAAAGAAATATCCAAAATCAAATCAGAGATCAATGAAATTGAAAACAAAAGAATAATTCAGGGTGGCGCCTGTGGCTCAGTGAGTAGGGCGCCGGCCCCATATGCCGAGGGTGGTGGGTTCAAACCCAGCCCGGCCAAACTGCAACAGAAAAAAATAAATAAATAAATAAGAATCATTCAGAAAATTAATGAAACGAGGAGTTGGTTTTTTGAAAAAATAAATAAAATAGATAAACCATTGGCCAGACTAACAAGAAATAGAAAAGTAAAATCTCTAGTAACCTCAATCAGAAATCATAAAGGGGAAATAACAACTGATCCCACAGAGATACAAGAGATCATCTCTGACTACTACCAGAAACTCTATGCCCAGAAATTTGACAATGTGAAGGAAATGGATCAATATTTGGAATCACACCCTCTCCCAAGACTTAGCCTGGAAGAAATAGACCTCCTGAACAGACCAATTTCAAGTACTGAAATTAAAGAAACAATAAAAAATCTTCCAACCAAAAAATGCCCTGGTCCAGATGGCATCACACCAGAATTCTATCAAATCTTCAAGGAAGAGCTTGTTCCTGTACTGCAAAAATTATTCCAAAAAATTGAGGAAGCAGGAATCTTCCCCAACATACTATATGAAGCAAACATCACCCTGAATCCAAAACCAGGAAAAGACCCAACCAAAAAGGAGAATTTCAGACCAATCTCACTCATGAATATAGATGCTAAAATTCTCAACAAAATCCTAGCCAATAGATTACAGCTTATCATCAAAAAAGTCATTCATCATGATCAAGTAGGCTTTATCCCAGGGATGCAAGGCTGGTTTAACATACGCAAGACCATAAACGTTATCCACCATATTAACAGAGGCAAAAATAAAGATCACATGATCCTCTCAATATACGCAGCAAAAGCATTTGATAAAATCCAGCATCCTTTTCTAATTAGAACACTGAAGAGTAGAGGCATAGGTGTCACATTTCTAAAACTGATTGAAGCTATCTATGACAAACCCACAGCTAATATTGTATTGAATGGAGTAAAACTGAAAGCTTTTCCTCTTAAAACTGGAACCAGACAAGGTTGTCCTCTGTCACCTTTACTATTCAACATAGTGCTGGAAGTTCTAGCCAATACAATTAGGCAAGTCAAGGAAATAAAGGGAATCCAAATGGGAGCAGAGGAGGTCAAATTCTCCCTCTTTGCTGATGACATGATCTTATACTTAGAGAATCTGAAAGACTCAACCACAAGACTCCTAGAAGTCATCAAATAATACAGTAATGTTTCAGGATATAAAATCAATGTCCACAAGTCATTAGCCTTTGTATACGCCAATAAGAGTCAAAATGAGAAGCTAATTAAGGACACAACTTCCTTCACCATAGTTTCAAAGAAAATGAAATACCTAGGAATATACCTAATGAAGGAGGTGAAGGACCTCTATAAAGAAAATTATGAAATCCTCAGAAAGGAAATAGCAGAGGATATTAACAAATGGAAGAACACACCATCCTCACGGATGGGCAGAATCAACATTGTTAAAATGTCTATACTTCCCAAAGCAATCTACCTATTCAATGCCATTCCTATCAAAATACCAACATCGTACTTTCAAGAT
The DNA here is from genome assembly GCF_027406575.1 of Nycticebus coucang. Lineage (NCBI taxonomy): Eukaryota > Metazoa > Chordata > Mammalia > Primates > Lorisidae > Nycticebus > Nycticebus coucang. Next base: position 78,136,918 of record NC_069784.1, on the reverse strand, counting down.
TTGAAAAAAATGATTCTGCGTTTTGTAGGAAACGAGAAAAAAAAAAAAAAAACCCGTATAGCTAAGGCAGTTCTTAGTAATAAAAATAAAGCTGGGGGCATCAGCATACCAGATTTTAGACTGTACTACAAAGCCATAGTGCTCAAGACAGCATGGTACTGGCACAAAAATAGAGACATAGACACTTGGAATCGAATAGAAAACCAGGAAATGAAACTAACATCTTACAACCACCTAATCTTCGATAAACCAAACAAGAACATACCTTGGGGGAAAGACTCCCTATTCAATAAATGGTGTTGGGAAAACTGGATATCCACATGTAAAAGTCTGAAACTGGACCCACACCTTTCCCCACTCACAAAAATTGATTCAAGATGGATAAAGGACTTACATTTAAGGCATGAAACAATAAAAATCCTCAAAGAAAGCATAGGAAAAACAATGGAAGATATTGGTCTGGGGAAAGACTTCATGAAGAAGACTGCCATGGCAATTGCAACAACAACAAAAATAAACAAATGGGACTTCATTAAACTGAAATGAAGTTTCAGTTTCTTCTGTACAGCCAAGGAGACAACAACCAAAGCAATGAGACAACCTACACAATGGGAAAGGATATTTGCATATTTTCAATCAGACAAAAGCTTGATAACTAGGATCTATAGAGAACTCAAATTAATCCACATGAAAAATGCCAACAATCCCATATATCAATGGGCAAGAGACATGAATAGAACCTTCTCTAAAGATGACAGACGAATGGCTAACAAACATATGAAAAAATGGTCATCATCCCTATATATTAGAGAAATGCAAATCAAAACCACCCTGGGATACCACCTAACCCCAGTGAGAATGGCCCACATCACAAAATCTCAAAACTGCAGATGCTGCCGTGGATGTGGAGAGAAGGGAACACTTTTACACTGCTGGTGGGACTGCAAACTAGTATAACCTTTCTGGAAGGAAGTATGGAGAAACCTCAAGGCACTCAAGCTAGACCTCCCATTCGATCCTGCAATCCCATTACTGGGCATCTACCCAGAAGGAAAAAAATCCTTTTATCATAAGGACACTTGTACTAGACTGTTTATTGCAGCTCAATTTACAATCGCCAAAATGTGGAAACAGCCTAAATGCCCACCAACCCAGGAATGGATTAACAAGCTGTGGTATATGTATACCATGGAATACTATTCAGCCATTAAAAAAATGGAGACTTTACATCCTTTGTATTAACCTGGATGGAAGTGGAAGACATTATTCTTAGTAAAGCATCACAAGAATGGAGAAGCATGAATCCTATGTACTCAATTTTGATATGAGGACAATTAATGACAATTAAGGTCATGGGTGGGGGGAAGAAAAGCAGAGAGAGGGAAGGAGGGAGAGGGGTGGGTCCTTGGTGTGTGCCACACCTTCTGGGGGCAAGACATGATTGCAAGAGGGACTTTACCTAACAAATGCAATCAGTGTAACCTGGCTTATTGTACCCTCAATGAATCCCTAACAATAAAAAAAAAAAGACATGATTGTAAGAGGGACTTTACCTAACAAATGCAGTCAGTGTAACCTGGCTTATTGTACCCTCAATGAATCCCCAACAATTAAAAAAAAAAGAAAGAAAAAGAAAAAGAAAAAAACACAAAATCTGCATGCTGGGCACAAGCAGGTAGATGGAAGACCTGATGCTGAGAATAGGGGCCACACACCCCCCACACACACACTCTAGGACCAGTGAAGAGGGGCAGAAGAGGCAATGCTGAGAGCACTTTGCCCAAGTCTCTCCCAAGAAACCCAGCGGGATGGCTGAGGCTCTAGGACTGAGCACTATTGCCCCACTCATGCTGCCCACCTTGGGGCCTGCCCTGCCGTAGCAGAGATTCCTGGGCCCCAAGTATCAGCACAGCTTGGATCTCCACAGCCAACAGCCTGCACCTGAGGTGGACATTATGGGGGCCTTAGTAGGACTTTTATGGGGTCTGAGGCACTGTTGGGCCCCTTTATTCATAAAAAATAAATAAATAAAAATAAATAAATAAATTTCTATTTCACAACTGCAAAAAAAAAAAAAAGAAAAACTTGGCTTACTATGAAAAACAATTTGATGTTGCCAACTAGTGCTGTACAAGATTTGAGAAGAGGCATAACAAAAATATTGCAAATAAGCCAGGCGTAGCGGCTACCATCTGTAATCCATGCACTTTGGGGATTACATAGGAGGTAATCCTGAGGAGGTACATAGGAGTTCAAAACCAAAACTATGGGTGGCCCCCGTGGCTCAAAGGAGTAGGGCATCAGCCGCATATGCTGGAGGTGGTGGGTTCAAACCCAGCCCCAGCCAAAAAAAACAAAATACCCTCAAAACCAAAAATATTACAAATAAAGGTCTACATGAAGATACCTTAATTGGCTGATTTCTAGAAACAACGGTTTCATAAAATAGTACTTCTTGATATGTATAGCAAAAAAGCATAACTGTTCATTTTCTAATAAGAATAATTATTTTTCTCAATAGTATTATTTTTAATAAATCTCAACAAGCCAGCCTCCTGTTAAAACATAACACAAAAGCATTTCTCAGAAGAACACATACAGATGGCCACCAGGTATGTGAAAAAATACTCAACATCATTAATTATCAGGAAAATACAAATCAAAGCTACAATGAGACATCATCTCACCCAAGGTAAAATGGCGTGTTTTAAAAAGACAGGCAATAACGAATACTGGTGAGGATGTGGAGAAAGGGGAACACCTGTACATTATTGGTGGGAAGGTAAATTAGTCCAACCACTATGAAGAACAGTATGAAGGTTCCTCAAAAACCTATAAATACAAGTACCATATGACCAGCACTCTCATTGCTAGATAAATATTCAAAAGAAAGGAAACCAATGTGTTGAAATGTATCTGCTCTCTCGTGTTGCTTGTAGCACTATTCACAACAGCCAAGATTTGGAAACAACCTACGTATCCATCAATGGATAAGTAAAGAAAGAAACTGTGGTACAGAGTCACAATGGGATATTACAAAGCCATGAAGAGAATGAAATCCTGCCATGTGCAACACCATGGATGAAATAGAGAATGTTACGTTCAATGAAATAAGCAAGGCATAGAAAGACAAATCTGAAATGTTCCACCTCGTATGTGGGATCTGAATAGTAAAACATATAATCTCCTGGAGACAGACTGATGGTTACTGGAGTCTGGAAAGAGTAGCAGGGAGGTGGGCATAAAGTTGGTTAATGGGGGCAAAAATATAGTTACTTTGATTATTGTTCTGTCCTCTGAACAGCATTTGACAGCACAACAAAGTGTGACTATAGTCAATAAGTTCTGATATACTATAGAATAACTAAAAGAGTGGATTTGGAATAGTCCTAACACAAAGAAATGGTAAATGTGTAAAATGATGGCTACCCCATTTACCTTGGTTTGATTAATAGAAATTGATAACTGTATCAAAATATCACATGTGCTCTATAAATATGTACAACTATTATATACCATAATAATTAAAAATTTCAAAAAAAATTAAAAACTCAAAATCCACACAACGCAAAGTCTATTAAAACTGGATGAGGTTTGGTCTATACAACAGTTTTCTTCTTCCAGCAAGAGCAAGACTAGACATGGAAACTCTGGTCCAGTGATTTTCAACCAGTGTGCTGCAGCACACTGGTGTGCTATGAGAGGATTTTTAGGTGTGCCACAAAAACTTTTAAAGTTCATTAATTAAATTATTTTCAAAAGAATTTCAAAGCACAGTAAGTATATTCTTTTTCTTACTCTTTTTTTTTTTTTGATCCAACATAATTTAAGTGTGCCATGAAGCTTAACTATAAATTCAGGTATATTGAGAAAGAAAAAAGGTTGAAAAACACTGCTCTAGGCATTAGAAATCATAATTGATTGACATTTATCTTTGAAATTATAATTTTTATTCTTTTATTTCTTTAGGGAAGATAATTTTAGAAAATGGTTGTAAATTTTTAATCTGGAAGTTTTATCCTTTTTTGAAAAACAATATGTTTAATTGCATGACTAATGATAAACTGGCATGGCCAAATATTAAAAATTTGCTTCTTTTATTTGATACCTTAACTTTCTTTTCAGTTTTGAGAAATGTTTTTAGAAGCTGAATTTCCTCTGTATCTAAAACATAATATACCAATGCATAAATCCATGGCTTGAAAACTTTGAATATAACTGACTATATATTCCATGAAAACAATCACACAAAACTATGGAGTTTGTATTTGAGACCTTAAGACATTGCTTTGCTTTGTAGGACTGGGACAATGTCATTTCCTATTACATAGTGTCATATTATATAGACTATATAGGAGATTGTATTGTATTCTACTAAATCACTTGGTTCTTTTTGGCATTTTAAAAATTCTTTTTCATACTGTTTGCTATCATATATACTTTTCTCGGAAAGGAGTTAAAAACAAAATGCCAAATGGAATAGGGTGCCAGATAATCAAGTGGTCCCGGGCTCACTTACTGCCTTCAGTGAGATTTGAGGTCTTTTGAAGTACAAAACAACCAATGTTTTGATTGTGCTCCATACCCTATTGAACCTCTTACTTCTTGTCCTCATTAGTCTTTTCAATACCAACAATATTAAATGTATAATAGTTTATGAACAGATACTCTGTCTTCCATACATAGTGTTTGTGGTGCTTACTGAACCCTATCAAATATTTCAGATACTAGTTTGCTGCACAAAAGAATAAACAAATAATAAAGAAGATACCGAATATTAGAAAATAATTCCTAGGATAACAGCAGTTCACTAATAAATTTTAGAAAACGTGAAAAATACCGATACTTCTGTAGAACTCTATAGGATGAGAACTATTTCTCTTTCATTTATAATATGATAGAAAATCATAAGTTACATAAATTCTCATGGAATTTAGGGCTCTTTTATATACACATGACCACCATTATTAATTGTTTACTAATAAGGATAGACTAAAAAGGAAAAGAAAAGTCAGGAAAATTCTGGAATCTCCTTAGGCTCCCTGTGATTTTGAGGCAATCTATGTCTTCCAGTCAATGTCTTAAGATAAATATCCTTCCTGCACATTCTGCTGTGGAGAGTGAATAGATTTGCTTGTTTCATAAACTAAACTTCAGTCTCAGTTCTTATCAATTGTATCAAAAGAAAAAAAATCATGTCATCAAAACTTTCATATGTATCATATCCATGTTGAAAATTATAAAACTCTTTAAGAAAGAATCAAATGTAAAGGTCCAGATCAGTAATTTGGTTCTACTTCAAATCAAGAGGTCAGAATTTACATACTCTGATACCTTGCACACATATATACAATTGCAATTCAAGAACCAGCAGTGGTTCATAATATCTTCCTTTTTTATATCCCATCAATAACTCAATGAAACAATGTGGATTTAAGTATAATAAAAAAAAAAGTCCCACTTCCCCTCAAGAAGATTTATAAGGTATTTTGTATTCTGGAACCAAACAGATAGCATTTTACACCAATAGACAAGGTGTCCAAGACTCAGGTTCTGAGATGGGATTGTCAATTTCCAGCATTCACTAGCGGTATGACCCAAAAATGATCATGTGAAATCTGTTTCTTTATGTAGATAAAAAGAAAAATAGTAAGATTCCTATCATGGATGCTTTTGAGGACTAAGTTAGATAATACATTAAAGTGCTGACAACCCTGACTTACATATAGTAGCCCACCAGTACAAAATAATAAAAATCTTAAATTAACTGTATTATGACAACTGTTCATTATGGACTTAGAATTTAGAGTATCAAGTGTATAATGACTTCTTTCTGAACAAAATATTACTCATACACCAGGGCTGATTTAAGTCCCACCTGCTCCATGAATTTTTCCCCATACTTTCTAGCCTCCATAAAAATGTCTCTATTCTTCACCTTGGCAGCATACATTGTGTGAGCCAGTATATCCCAAAGTATATTAGAGAAATGTTATGGAGAATATTAAATAACATGGTGATGAGAACATTTTTAGGGAAATAAGACTTAGCCATTGAAAGATCATGAACAAGGGAAAATTCTAGAAGTATAATTCCTAAGCCAAAGGGCATTTCTATTGTATATTTCTACATGTTTTGTGAAATTTTCCTCCTGAAAAGCTGTAATGATCTCCACTGGTTTCAATAATGCATCAAGTTTAGCACTGTTTTTAAATCAGCATTTAGTCTGAAAATGTAAGCTTCCTCATCCTTTAAGGAGATGCTTTCTGGATTAGATTCTAAATCAAGGAGAATTTCCTAAAGTGAGTTCCTATATGAGATACTCAGTGCATGATCAAAACAATCTTGGAAAATTGCTTAGTTGAACAATTTTTTATAAGCTTCTTTATTGCAGGCCTCCTTAGACCCCTTTAATATGATAAAGAGTGCTGTAAATCTTTAAAAGAGATCTATGTGTATTGGGCCACATTTCCCAAACACATTTGGCCACAGAATCTTTTTCTCAGAGAATTTCAAGGAAATGATGTCTCACAGACTTGTTGGGAAATGCGGTTCAGTAACTCTAATGTCATCACTTACTCATACACCAGCTAATATTACTATCTGTTTCATATAGAGAATTTATTATCTCTCCAATGTGATGGGAAGCCACTTACCTTGTTTTACCATCTTTGTATTCCACATAATGGCTAGCACAGCATATATGGCAGGAAAGGTGCCCACTGAATCTTTGCTAAGAGATGACATGTGTAACAAAAAAAAATACACGCAAGAAGTTGAAATGTAGTGCATGAGAAAGTCAGCTGTTTCCATCGTTTTTAACTGATAAAAATATGCTGTGCTTTTATAACACAGAAAAAGAGATTACATGTGAAAAAATACACGCAAGAAGTCGAAATGTAGTGCATGAGAAAGTCAGCTGTTTCCATCGTTTTTAACTGATAAAAATATGCTGTGCTTTTATAACACAGAAAAAGAGATTACATGTGAAAAAATACACGCAAGAAGTTGAAATGTAGTGCACGAGAAAGTCAGCTGTTTCCATCTTTTTTAACTAATAAAAATACACTGCAATTTTATAACACAGAAAAGTATCATTAAAAACTATTGTATATTAACAGTGACTGCTTTCCCTCTACAATTAAACAAACACTTGCCATAGCACATTTTATAAATTAATTGCAAATATATCAGTCTTAAGAAGACATGTTCCAATAAATGCTTCACCTTCCAATTTTAATAACTCTTAGGTCTCAAAACATTCATAATGGATTTTGTGAGGATAAAAAACTATTTTTTAATGTTTAAAGAAGATTAGCTTATAGTGGGAAAGGCTATGCTTAAAACAGCCACATATAGCAGATAACAAGACATCAGGGAGTCAATTCTAACTATGAGAACAGTGAATGTGTGCTTTGACTAGGAAGACAAACTTTCACTTTTCCCTCACACTTATCTTTTAAAGTATCTTTGGTCTATTAATGAGAGTCCTTATTAGACAATAAAATATTGCTTGAGGAACAGAAGGCAATGAGTTAAATCACGTGTTGATAGGAAATACTTTAGAGGAAGCTAAGAAATATTGCCAAATATCTGCTTAGAAAACAACACATTTTAAGTAATCAAACTCACTTTCAAAATCAGAAATTTGTTTACCCATTTGTCTTTTTTACAACATATTTATAATCTATAGTTGGAAACCTTCTTTTGCCATGCTTACATATCTACACAAGATAAACACTTTATTTAATATTTTAGTAAAAGTTAAAAAATATTTAAATTGGCTCAATTTCTGTTAGCTTCTATAACAGGAGGTCATACAAACAATTTATTAAACATCAGCTGTGAGGACTCCTTTTCTTACACTACAGTGTAATTCTCTTAACATTTAACCTCCCTTTTCTGATGTGAATACAGAGATTTCTACAAGGTGAGCAACTTTTCTAAAGTTTCACAGCTAGTAAGTGACGAGTTTGGGTTTTAAGCTCAGAGTCCGTCTGGTGTTAAGTCTGACCTCCTCTACAACAGGCTGGCTCTCATCCAAATTTTTACTGTTCCACAGTATACTAAATATGAAGATTTGGGTTTTTTTGTTTGTTTGTTTGTTTTTTTTTTTTTTTTTTTTGTGGTTTTTGGCCGGGGCTGGGTTTGAACCCGCCACCTCCGGCATATGGGACCAGCGCCCTACTCCTTGAGCCACAGGCGCCGCCCAATATGAAGATTTGTTAAATAACAAAATAGTAGTGCTGAAGATAAGTACCTTAATTTAATGTATTTAGTAAGAAACGGCAGGGGACAGAAAATGAAGTCCAGAAAAAAGGCAACCAATTATTCTTTATATAGTGACCTGAGAATTTACTCCATAAAAGAAACCTAGCTGGGACACAAAACTACATGCTAGTAATTACCAGAGTCAAAATACAGATTGTTTTGCAGCATATGATTTATCAAACATAGTAAAAAGATGTTGAATTATCACTGAGAAAATATATACATTAGGGGTTGACAAGGCCAGGAAATTCAGGTTTTATATACTTGCCTTTTGCTGGGAAGGCAGCCAAATTTCTAACTGAATCTAAGAAAGTCTGTATTTTATTACAGCTATATACATGTAAATGAACAGAGTATAAAATATAGGCAGCTTCCTTTTAGGTTATTTAAATTGCAAGGGATCGTTGTACCATTAAGAAAACATTCTCTGCTATACCTTTTTGAAGAACTGAAGATTTCAGGATGTATTTAAAAATTACACATCATTTCAGAATTTCAATGTTTCTAGGGATCCACACAAAAGAGGTACCTTAATTTATTCTCAAAAATAAAAAAAAAACTAGAAAAGCTATGTGATCATGACTTTATCTGCTTCCACAGTATGTATGAGTATCTTAGTTGTAGTCATACTTTGTCAACATCATCTCGTTTCATTGAAAAAGCCTCCTATTTAACATTACAACTTTCACTCTTTCATAAGTAGTAGGACTATTACACAGATGCCTGAAAACACCAGTGCCTCTAACACGTTTCAGATTGGGATTTAGTTAGATCATTTTAATAAAAACATTTATAACCTTTTTCTTTTTATTATTAATTATTAAGGTAAAACTGTATTAGAGGATTTATAACTTTAACATTAAATAAGTTCTTTTAAAAAGTAATATTTTATGAGAAGACTGTACAACAAGTAGTAAGGTGTTATTTAGGCTAAGGGAAAAAAAGTAACAGCAAAACAAGGAGACGGGAATGGGACCAGACACATGAATGTCATTTATGTTAATCATAGGCAAGATATTATGACAAAGAGCTTCCAGAAGTTTTCTTAGCATGACAGGATATTATCAAAGAAGTGATTTTTTTTTAATACAAGACCTTTATAGTATTATAGTGACTCATTATAATATTTGTATTGAGATAGAAATGCCCTAAACATCATTTATGTTGCACAAAGTTTTGCTGATTGAATATCTCATGGAAAAATGAAAAAAAAAATAGTTGTTCATTGAAAAAAAAATTAATACTATAATGACAATGAGGTAAAAGTGGATATTCAGAAACATTTTAATTATGTGAAATATTTAACAGGATTTTTAACCAATCTGTTAAAAAATATGTAAGTTTAGAACCTTGTGATTAGTATGTAAGAATAACTTATTAATTTCAAGTGAAATGGAAATTCAACAAGAACGTTGGCATGTTTTTTGGCCAATAATTAGCTTTTACAATTTAGATCTATGTGTCTGTGTGAGGAATCATTTTTTATCTATAAGTCTTTAAAACCAATAAATCAACTATAAAATAAGATTTTCAGTTTTTTTTTTTTTTTTTTGTAGAGACAGAGTCTCACTTTATGGCCCTCGGTAGAGTGCCGTGGCATCACACAGCTCACAGCAACCTCCAACTCCTGGGCTTAAGCGATTCTCTTGCCTCAGCCTCCCAAGTAGCTGGGACTACAGGTGCCCGCCACAACGCCCGGCTATTTTTTAGTTGCAGTTTGGCCGGGGCCACCCGCCACCCTCGGTATATGGGGCCGGCGCCTTACCGACTGAGCCACAGGCGCCACCCAGATTTTCAGTTTTTACAATTCAAATGTGTAGCCAACTTTTTTTAGCTAGAACAAAAATACTGCACTATATATACATACACCATAGCATATAACCATATCATAAATAAAACTAAATAAAAATTTTTTAAATTTATTATCCTTTTAAATTTTTTATATGTACATAATAGAGGATGTAATATTTTATAATATATGTAATTTAGGACAAGAATATAACTGAGGTATATACTTAAAGGTATTTTAAGCATTCATATATATATATGTATTTTTTACAAGGAAAGATATTCAACAAAAGTATTTTAGAATATTTTTAGTAAATGATACTTTTAGGGCCCAACTTTTTAGAGACAGATTCCTTTAGGTAGTTATCTAATTTTACCTTTCTGTACAGCCAAGAATTATTTTAAAATTCCATGAATTATGTTACAAATCTAGTCATTGAGCAGAGGTGATTTCATTAAAAATTCAGTAAATTTACTAATCACTTTAAGTCAATATATAAACAAACCATAAATAAGATTATTTTAACATATCTTAAGGATTGTTTTACCATATAACTGTGATTAAAAATGGTCTTAGAAAACAGAACTGCCGTTTTCTATTTGTATACAGCTATTTTCCTAACAGATAAATCTTAAGAAAATAATCTACTTTTTATATTTATCTAATTATATAAATTTATGAATCATATATTTTATAAATTCAGGTGTCCAAAATGCTTAATATTTTGAGCTATGTGTTATACACATAAATCTTACATAAGCATCACATTAATACCTCTCTTCCTAAGGCATTTTACTGTTCTTAACATTAATTTTATTCATGCCCCTCAGAGTAATCTACTCATAATATTGTACAGATTTGTAAGGCATCTTAAAAATCTTTCCTAACAGCCTCACTTAATAAATAAGAGAGCAAGAACCAAGAAACTTGATGTCAAAAGTGAAGCAGCCAAGTCATGTAAACCCTTATTCAGTACTTTCCCAGTAAACTGCATAAATGGGGGGGGGGGTCGAATTTAACTGTAATGATCTGCTGTTGGGATAGCCAGTTTCCAACAGCAAATTCTTAAAGTACTTCCCCTGCTGTAAGATGATTACTATCAGAATTCTCAGTCCCATACGATATTTACCTGGTGCCAGAGCAACTTCCCTAAAGCCCAAGTAAATGCATGTTGATAAAAAGTCCTGCCAGAGTCATGTAATATTTTCACTTACAGTGATAGCTGATTTTACAAGGTATCCCCATTATTTGCATTGTAAAAAGCAGAGTACATATCTCACTTTTTGTTCAATAATTTTCTTCTTTTTTTCTATATTCTAACAGATATGTGGTATTTACTGTTTATTGCCCGCCTGATACTCATTGTGCCTTCTTTTATAAGAGCAGCCCTAATGTTTGTTTTAGATCTAATCCTCCCCAACTCTGGGACCATGATTTGACCTAGGCAAACAAAATGATGAGGAGCCAATGAGACACAATGACACTTTTGCTGAGAATGTGGAAAGAAGTCTGCTTGAGATGACCTTGACAGGTTGATGGGATTGGAAATGTGGCAGTAATATTTTAATCTTTACCTTCAGAACACTGAGAATATTGCCATCACATGCACCCCAGTGCATTCCTTCATGATAAGCCTCTGGGCATCTCCCAGGACCAAAACCTTGGCTTTACTTTGTCTGCTAAACCTGAGGGAAAGCTCTCTGTCTTGCCGGGGCTATACTAAAATCACAAAAGGTTTAACATGCCTGAGCCCTACTCATGGCCACCTCTCTATAGGTACAATTTCTGTTAGTTTCATATACAGTCAACCCAATATTCTCATCTCCTCAGTGACAAAATTAGATTAAATGAGATGTAATTTTAACACCCATTCCACTTCCATCAAGCCTTCTAATATCCCCTCAGATGCACCACTTTATCAATAGATTAGACATAATTTACTTCTAATTTTGTCTAAAATATTAATGCAAATAATTTTGCTATAGTTTTGTTTTTCACACCTAGAATTATTATGCAATGAATATTAAATTAATTACTAATGATTTTCTCAGTCTATTTTCTGCCTTTTGAAATTTTACCAGTATACAAGTTAAAATGAATTAATACACTTTTTATTGAACTATCACCTTTTTAAAAGTGTGTAAAATATCTCATCCTAACTGATTTTTCTCTTTGTGTGCAATACAACTTAAAACTACAGATTTTTTAATGTTGAAATTAATTAGATTTCCACCATTTGCACAATCTTCATATATGTAGTTAGTGAGAATTTGTCCCACGAGACTTCTGAGTATCAAATAGACCAAAGCTTCTCAAACTTCATTGCACATACAATTTATCCAGGGTTCTAATTTAACTGTAAGTTCTAATTCAATACAACTGAGGTAAAGCCAAAGAATCTGCATTTCTAACAACATCCAAGAAAGTATCAATGCTGCTCATCCCTTGAACACACTCTGGGCAATAGGTCATTAGTCTATGAAACAAATGTTAGTTGTTCTACCAAAAACTTTACTATCATAATTGTATTTGAAATCTTCAGCTGAATAAACATTTTCTTTCTCTTAACCGCGAGAAGCCTAGATATTATATATTTAGATGTTTCCTCATGTGTAAGATGCTTACTAACATATTGCCCTGCATAATATTAATGCAACCAATGGTCTAATTAAGGATAAGCCTTTGGTCACCTCCAATGGCCAAAACCTTGACAGTACTTTTTCTGTTAAACCTGTGGGAAAGCTCTCTGTCATGCCAGGGGTTCTAAAAAATCATAAAACATTTAACAAAAACTCATGGTCACCTCTCTGTGTATAAAATTTCTGTTAGTTCCATATAAAACCAACCTAATATTCTCATCTCTTTAAGGATAAAATTAGATCTTAAAAGTTCATATTCATCATATATTAATTATTTTTTCTATCCACTTGCACAAATCCATACATTTTTTGCAAATATCTAAATATTGTTTTCCCTAATCAATGTAAATAATGTACAGAGGATAACACAGGATTATAGATGCAAACTGAAACTCCCAGTCATGTAAGCCATCATAGCAATTCCACAGCTGGACATGTTTTCCTTACAGGTGAGATTTATTTTAATACAGTTTCTGAAATTCAAGTAAGGTATGCTACAAAATGGAAAAACAGCTCCAATCTTGTATGTTCTATGACTAAGGGGTAAGCTGAGTCTTTTCTTGCTCCTAAAAAACAGTTCAAAGAGCAAAGATTTAAACCACTTAAAATCTTGCACATTTGGCTAAATCCTGTATCTAATTAGAATTATACACTATTATTTAACTCACATTTTTTAGAGTGTTTTTGAAAGCTGAATCACTTTAAATATCTTTAGTTCTTACCTTCTCATTAAAGATAAAAAAGCCAAACTCCTTATCAACATGTTTGATTGAAAGAACCAACCCATCCAATCCTTTGTTTACAAAGTCTCAAAATGGTCATACGTGCTCTTAATAACTAGGTCTCAGGTATTGATCTTACTTAAGAAATTATAACTGAAAAGCACTTTAATATAATTGAAATGTTTATTTATACATCTTTAAAAACTGAGATACTCAATAAAGAAGAATTAAATGTATATTTCTAAATTTTTTAAATGACAGAAAAATGTAGTCCATTATAATTAAATAAATTTATGTATTTAAAAGAGATTTACATACATTTCTTACACAAGTAGCAAAACATTAAAGTACACAAATTTAAATACTTCAAGAACATCTCAGTTTTTGTTTTTTTTGTTTGTTTGTTTTTTTCTGGAAAGAGCTGAATAGAATTGTTGGGAAGAAGAGATTGAATTGGAAAGTCCATTCTTTGTTCTGTGTTCTACACACAGTGGTGACATTTCTACAGTCAACTCCAGTGATTCACATTAAGACAGCAAAGGAACAGAGCAGAAAATATCAAATTGCAAATAATGCAAATATCATTTGGAACACATGTGTTATCTTCTATTTGATTACAAATATTTTTGATATTTTGAAATTTATAGGCAGGACTTTGAACTAAATAATAAGGCCAACATTCATATCTAACTCAGAAGCAGATGGAAAGTTTCCCAGATTCTTCATCCTTTATCTGGAAAATTACCTTTTTATACCACTTTTATCCCAAGTCAGAGAAACAAAGTGGTCTTCTACTAAGTGTTCTAAGTGTCTCTGTAACTTCTTCCTAAGCTTTAAGTTCCCAGTAAGAAGATAGTGGCACTTTGTGTTTAAAAATGTTATCTTCTGCACTGCACGGTGGCTCACGCCTGTAATCCAAGCACTAGGGGTGGCCAAGGCAGGTGGATTGCTTGAGCTCAGGAGTTCAAGACCAGCCTGAGCAAGAGCGAGACCCTGTCTCTAAAAATAGCCAGACGTTGTGGGGACACCGGTAGTCCCACCTACATGGGAGGCTGAGGCAAGAGGATCACTTGAACCCAGGAGTTTGAGGTTACTGTGAGCTATTATGCCACAGTACTGTAGCCTGGACCAACAGAGTGAGACTTTGTCTCTAAAAATAATTAATTTATTAATTAAGTTATTTTCTAATAGTTGAATTAGAAATGTGTCTCCAAACTTCAGGATACAATGTCACCAGCCTTTGCTATTAATAGTTCAAAAAACAAACCCAATTTACATACACTAAAAGAATTATCTTTAAGTAGCCTTAAATCCTACCTAGCACTACCCTCGTGTAAATGAGTGACAGCCACTGGGGTCAGGTTGATTAGGTGTTTCGTATACATCATAAAATTTAATCCTCACAGCTCTGTTTGGGCACTATAGACAACTCCATTTTATAGACAGAAGTTTAGAGAAATTAAATACTTCATGTAAAGTCATAAAAATGAAACATCAGAAATATAATTCAAAGAAAGTTTCTCTAAAATTTGATATACTTTTCAACATACCAAACTGATTCCTAGAGAAGAAGGATTTATTAAATGAATTATAATGGCTCCATGGGTCTCTGGCCTAAGGATAAAGATATTTTTGGGACAAGCAATGTCATAGTTATTTTATGGGATTGACCCATTTGCCTTAACATCTTAATATTTTGAAAGGAAACTCTTACGGGTAAGGTAATATGTAAGCGTATGAAATAAAGCAAAGAGAGAGTTTGCAAAATCAACACAAAAAAATTTTCTAGATAATTTGTTATATAAGGCTTTGCTTTATTCATATTTCTTACAATATTAAGGGATGAATTACTCTCGAGTGGCCTTCATTTAAATTTACCTAATGTTTTATTTTTTCAGGATTTCTACTAATTGGATGAATAGACAAATTTTATCCTCTTGCCCCTATTGAACTTCAAGGTCCCCCAAAAGCAGAAATTTATCTTCCTTACTCTGGGACCTCAGCAGTGCCCACCATACAGCCTGACAGGTAGTATGGAAACTCAATGAACATTTGTTTAATTTAATTTTCTCTTATAAACTTTGATTTGAAGTGCTCTTATTATTGAAATAAAAATTAAATAGCAAAACTTAAACTATGAAGCTTTGAAACAGGATGATGTAGTCCTTCCAAAACATCAATAAACCCATTATTTGACTTCATGTAGACACAACAACCACTTAATTGCTTAAATTTCTCACTTCACTAGTTTCTTCTAAGGCATATACAATGATAACCAGGAAGAAAATTATTATCTTCCATCTTTTTCTAATATATAGTATTTGATGCATGAAATAATATATTTATGTAAGCTAAGGAGGGTAACACTAACTCTTATGATTCCACCATTAAGATAAGTCCTAGAATATTACAATTACCTTCTTCACAACCTCATCCCCTTGCCTCCCTATGGGGGTATTATCCTGATTTTTGTGTTTACCATCCTTCTTGCCTTCTCACCTGTTTACGTATTGCTACATAAAGCCTAGCTTAGTTTTTATTCTATTTGAATATTATAAAAATGGGGCCATGCTCTATACTGTCCCTACAATCTAGATTTTTCTTTCTGCTTTATGATTCTATAATTCGTCTTCTTTTATTTTAGCTGGAACTCATTCAAGTTCATGTCCACTGAATAATATTTCATTGAATTTAATGTATCATACCTTCTTCTTCTTCTTTTTTTTTTGTGACTTTTGGCCGGGGCTGGGTTTGAACCCGCCACCTCCTGCATATAGGACCGGCGCGCTACTCCTTGAGCCACAGGCGCCGCCCACCTTCTTCTTTTTTAACTTTAATGATTTTGGAAATATTTTTAAACATAAGTTTTACATCTTTTACATTTCAAAAGAAACTTGGCCTAAACCTTGATAGGAAAATGCTGAGGAAAATATATAGCAGAAAATATTTCTCATATGAAAATAGAATATCATGGGTATGTATAAGCTTCCATACACTAGATACTTCTCTAAGGTAATGCACAAATGATTTCTTCCAAATCATCTAATTTTTCTGCTGTTTGTATTGACACAATCTATTAAAATAAAGTGCTCTAAATTAATACAGCTATATTTTTTGTTAATATATCCCATTTTTTTTGTCTGTGTATTTTTAGACAGGGTCTCTTGTTGCCTGGGCTAGAGTGCAATGGAGTCATCACAGCTCTCTGCAACCTCAAATTCTCTAGTTCAAGCAATCTGCCAGTCTCAGCCTTGGGAGTAGCTGGGACTACAGGCATGTGCCACCATGCTTGGCTGATTTGTCTATTTATTTTTCTAGAGATGAGTCTCACTAGGTTGCTCAGGCTGGTCTTGAACTCTGGGCCTCAAGAGATCCTGCCTCCTCAGCCTCTCATAAACATATTTTTAAAGATCAGATTTTACAAACAAAGAGTAGGGATATAAAGAAGGTGACTATCTGAATGAAGTTCTATGAGGCAGTACATGAGTTCAAGATTCCTAAAATAGTCAAATGAGTGGTACATTTTCTGAATTCCATGAAAAATAAAATCTCTGACCCTAAGAATCATGTTCAATTAAACATATGAATGTTCATGTAAAGGCAGTGGTCTTAACTGCCTTCAAGCTTTGTGGGAAGTTGCAGGGTTCTCTCTCCTATTTTCCTCAGAGTGGTCTGAGAGTACAGGTGATATTGTTTAATGATAATGAGAACACAGAATTGTCACTAATGAATCATGCTAGCTTGAATTAGGCAAATCTCAAATGTGTACAATGGTTTATTTGGTATGAAAATCTAAAATGCTCTTTGCATCAGACTCATTTCTGCAAACTCTCCCTCAAATCTTTACCCAAATCACAAAATACATATGTAAGTTTATGATTTGAGGCCTCTGATTATATAAAACTATTAGCTATTTAAAACACATCATGAGCTAAGTTTTGGCAAGTGCTTTGAAAACTAGAAAGAAAAATGTCTATTGATTTTTACCAGTTCCTAGTCTACACAGCCAAAAAGTGAAAATGAAAACACCTATAAATGATCATTTTAACTGCATTTTCGTGGAACTCCGATCTTTCAAAAAGTATTTATTCATCTGATAGACATAACATCAAATACATGAAAAAATAGAAAATATTAGCCCTAAAATTACATATGCAGAAATATTCGCATTTTTACTGTTTAAAAAATCATTTTAATTAAATTCTTTTGGCATAATTCAGACATAAACAAATATTCTATAGAGTTTTATATTGTATGAAAGGATTAAGGCAATGGAATTTTCATAGGAAAATAAGATCTTTAAAACAGGAAATGTTTAGTTCAACTTCTTTCAAATATTTGAACCTGGTCCTATTAGAGGAGAAGGTTGTTTCTAACTCGAGAGTAGCCCAGTGACAGGGTTCAACCTATGGATACTAAAGCTAGATTCCTTGGGCTTAGATCTCATCTGTAGAGTGAGAAGAATTGTACCATATTCCATTGAGTGAAAGCAAGAATTTAATCAGTTAATTTATGCAAAGCACTTATAACAATGCTTGCTTACAATGAGTACTTCAAAAAGGTTATTTTGATTATTAATTTGCAATTAACTATGAAGCATATGCTTAAAAACAATCTTGAAAGCTAATTTAAAACCTTTTGCAGCTTTTCTAAATTGACTTTTAATATACTATAGTTTAGTTTAAAAAAAAAAACCTTTTATCAAGGAAATCATTAAAAATTTCCACCACTTTGCTCCCCTTTTCAAATGTAAAACCAATGTCTTCTGTTTTCTAAGTTTTTCTTTTTATATTTCTAAGCTTCTCAAATAATTACTTGTACAAAAGTCTACCTAAGTCTTAGCTTCCTCGGGGTCTTACAGAGAAGTGATTTGATGATCCTTCCTCCCTCCCCTCCTATTTCATCTCACTTTAAATTTGTGCATTAGCCACTAAACACCTTTAGGACAATAGGAAACTAAGCCAATAAAAACTGAGGGAACAAATAAACACTGAAGATCAGGTGTGAATGGTAAAGTAAACAATTCTCAAGCAGGAATTAACTAAGGGGACTAACAACCACGGGCAAGAATCACCCTCCACCAGCTTATCACCTGTCTCTGCCACCGTACATGAACTTTGGCTAATTACAGTATCATTTACATTGTGATTTTACAATTTCTCCACCTGTGATATTGCCATGAGGGTTCTGAGACAACCAAGTATGAAAATGGGAGGGAACCCAGTTGCAGATATTACTACCCCAATTCTCAGTAAAAGCCAACTCCATGGCTTTGAATATTCCTCCCCTCAATTAGTAAGTCTACAAAATCTCAAGACCACCTTTCCTTGGAGCAGCTGCTCTTTTTCAAGCTTGCCTGTGCTCATTCTTGAGAGTATACTCTATTTTAACAAAGCTTTTGCTTAGTTGGCTTATGTGGTACATCCTGAAATTCTTTTCTGCATCAAACACCACAGGATGTGAGTGACACTGGTACCATTATTAAGTTTTCCATGTCTGATATGGCAGGACCAATCACATGTTTAGTGCTTTTGCTAATAATTATAGAAGCCACAGAGCACTGAAGCACCAAAGAAGAGAGAGTCAGCAAGCTGAGTTAAGGTGTGAAAACACCCTTCACTTTTCTCTAGGAAAATGCCAGACCATAGCCAGCTGCGTAAAGTAGGAAAACTTCTACACATCATTGACAAAGTACATTAGCTTGAATAACATTTTCAAAGGCAGCAACAAATGAACTTAATTTGGCATAAAATGATCCAGGTATTAGAAGACATGAAAGCAGAATAATGGAAAAATCATAAATGAAACATGGAAATGTATGTTAATGGAACAACGTGAGAACCATGTAAACTTTGATAATCTAAGACATCAAATTCAACAAAGACAAAATATAGTATTTATTAACTTGACACCACATGGCTCAGATGCAGTCTATCAAATAAGCTTTTCTCTAAAAGCAGACAAAAATGGTATGCTTAGTCTACCTATTTCAAAAATATTGATTAACAACAAGTAATGACATTTGAATTATGAAAACATTATTTCTCCTTTCTCTCTGCAACTCAATGGGACTGTGTGTAAGAACACATTACTTTCATACATATTTCTGATGGTATTATGAAACACACAATTTATACAAAGGGTATTCTGGGCTCCATAACTTCAGGGAAATTTTTTTGCTAGAAAAAAATTTTACCTTATTTCTTTCTGTATAATCTCATAAACTCCACAAATATGAATGCAACATATAACAAAACAAGAGTATTTTATGTAATACATGTTTAACTAAGATCCCATTACTAAATCTAGTCTATCAACTACTGACCCAGTTTTATATAGAGATAGCTAGATATAATATACAGTCAATATATATTTTATAAAATATATAATGACCAACCTAGTATTATTTATGTCATTCATTGTTCTGAAATCAACATAAAATAGAACATTTTCTTTTTAACGTAAAGGTATTTCAATAGAAAAAATCTGAAAGAAAAAATTACTAAAAATTTTATAGAGGTAAAATCTGGATTATGATATAATTAATTTTCCTTACTTTCCTGTGTGTCAAAATTTTCCATAGTTACATATGAAATCTGAAAAGAAGTCATTCAAAAGTTTAATTCACTACCCTGGCAATCTGATTCATATCCTGTTGCTACAGTGTAATATTTATATCAGACTTATGATCCCTTTGTTCACCTTAAGATTTTAACTATGTTATTCTGTGTCTCAGGAATGCATACACAACATCACACAATATTTTGGTTATTCCAGGGATCAATGCAAAAACTTGAGTAGGGCCAAAGATAAACATGCAATTTAGAACATAATCTATTTTCTAATTTAGATAGAAAGGTAATGTGAATTTATGACTCTCTAAAACAAATGGAGTAGTATTTGGCTCTCAATTTTTTATAATTTGTGAGAAAAGTCTCTGAGTTAAGCTATGTTGCTACAACTCACTTTCTCCACTGTTTGAACCGTCAGGTTACTCTGTGCATGGTATTTCTAAATAAACCGATCTTCTCTTCACACACCCTCCCGCTGAACCATCCTGCCTGCTTCTACATCTAGCCTCATACTCTGGGAAGGAAGAAGGCATAAAGGTTGATTGAAAATAAGCAACGCAAAATTCTTACTAATCGTAAAATAGGGAAAAATGTCAAAGAATATAAGGAATTTTGTTCAAGCCATGGAAAGAGAGGAAAAGAACACTCCAAAATTTATATCACAACCCATGGATGCAATGAATTAGGACTGTGAAATATGTAAGGTTTCCCCCTTTGACCATCAAAAATACCAAATCATCACATTGTCCCCGATAAGTGTGGTTATGGCGGCGCCTGTGGCTCAGTGAGTAGGGCGCCGGCCCCATATGCCGAGGGTGACGGGTTCGGACCCAGCCCCGGCCAAACTGCAACAGAAAAATAGCCGGGCGTTGTGGTGGGCGCCTGTAGTCCCAGCTGCTCGGGAGGCTGAGGCAAGAGAATCGCATTAAGCCCAAGAGTTAGAGGTTGCTGTGAGCCGTGTGACGCCACGGCTCTCTACCCGAGGGTGGTACAGTGAGACTCTGTCTCTACAAAAAAAAAAAAAAATTTAATAAAAAAAAGTCAGCAAAGTCTCAAGAAAAATGTCAAAATTAGAGAAGTATAACTTCTTTGGAAATCTTCCAAGGAAAGCTAAATACAAAATGTATGCCTAAGAAATAAAATTGATTTGCTTTTTTGATTATTCACTTGAAGCTGATATGCCTAGTAAAAATGATTACTTTGGATAGGTGACATATTATTTAAAATTTCCTTTTAAAAAAATTTTAAAAATAAATAAAAATTCCTTTAAAAAATCAATAAGGTACAACAAGGTATAAGACAGAGCCTTCTTTCCTCTTCTTCCCCTTACCCATTTGAGGATAAATGTCTTAAAGAAGGCTGGTCTACAATAGCTAGGACAGCTATGCTGTCACCTCCTGCTCAATTTATTTTAGAACCAGATTCTACTCCTTCAATGAAACTTCCCTTACCAAGGTTAAAAGAGCTTTAGCTTCCTAAGAAAAAAAAACTTACGTATCTGACTTCCCTGCAGATTTTGACCTAACTGACCACTCCATACTTCTTAAAGCTTTGTCTTTCACATGCTCTAATAATGCTTTCTCTTATCCAGCTGTTTCTTACCACTTTTTTGGGAGTCGCTTTCCTCTGCCCCTCCCTTGCATGTTGCACTGTCATTTTTTAAGCCCTCTTCTCCTTGTCTCTGAGAGTACCACCTATACCACACAACCCCCATGTTCACCTGTCTTCACTAGAGCAGTCTCCCTGGGTGGGGTAGGAGGTTGGGACAGAGATGGCAAATGGAGCTTGCGGAAGTCCTAAAGTTCTCTGTAGAATTTATTTATGCTTGAAAGTATCCTGCCCACTCCAACTTTGGGTGAAAGTGGTCTACAATACAATAATGAAAACCTTGAGCGAGGCTGATGACAAGGGATTAACAATAGTGGAAAGAAGTCATTATTATCACTATGATAAAAATGTGTCATTATTTGTTTTATCTTTAGTGTTTTAATTTCAAAGTTAAAGATGGGAATGCATTCACCAGTCCTGGACAGCCAGAAAGCCTATCTGTCTCTTCCCGGTAGGGACCACTATCAATAACTGGGCATATATCAACTTAGTGCTCTTCAAAGTAATTATAGTACTACATAGGAATTATATAATGCATTAATTAGTTAATGTATATGCAATTAAATATTAATTACCGTTATAGTCTTACATCTTTACATAATGTCATACTTTCTATGTCCTGCATAAATCACTTTCATTTAATGTTTTTATTTTTTACATCTCAGAGATCTTTTCATTGCAGTACACTCCCATTCATATTTGCATGATTATGCCATGATTAATTTAATTCTTCCCTAATACACAATTTAAATGTGACCAAAGTCAACTATTTTAAATAATGTTCCATCCTTGTACATATATCTTTTTCTTTCAATGAACATCCTTGTACATGTATCTTTTTCTTCCAGTCATTTCTGTAGAGTATATTTCATGACACTGCTGACTTGATAAAAATGTTACCTTTTCATATATAATCAATAACAGCAATTTCCCTGTAGATATGTTTTAATAAAGTATATTCTCACTAACAGGGTATGAGTACCTGCTTCCTATAACAATTTCATTAATATTTCACAATATCATAAGTAATACATTATCATTATATTAGCCATTATCATAATATCGCAGCTGAGAAAACTACAATTCAGAGATGCTCAGGAACTTTCCCAAGGTCAAATACCTAGTAAGCAATAAAGACAGTTTTCAAAACCTGTCTCTAGTTCTTTCTTTTTATAGACCTTGTGGTTTTTCAAAAAAAAACGTACAAATAGTGTAGCCAGATGCAAAGCCCACAGGACATGTTGACTGGTGATTGCCTCACTTGTCAGTTGGAATGTGAAGCCCATCAGAGCGAGACAAAACGAAGTGTGGCCACTGAGTAGACAGGTGTGACATATGTTGCCACTAAAGTATCTGTGCAGCAATTATGCAATCGGTAGTTACAAACAAGATAATTGGCATAAATACTTTAGCAAAAATCATTGATTACTACAATGATTTCAACATTCATATGTCTAATATGTGTATTAATGATCTTTGAAATTTTTTGAAACCAAATATTTAATATTTTCCTTAAATTTTTCAAGTACATTTTCAAGACCAAGCTCAGGAATTTTCATAGAGGAAACAATTTCCCAAACAACAAGGACCACCAAGGCAATCATCTTGCACTATAGCCAAAGAACTGGTGGTCATGATGGTGCAGTCACCCAGTTACCCACATTACTGAGTGTTCACCACATCATCAGTTTTCAGAATGCTCCGACCAGTTTCAGTATCCACGGTCAAAGCACTGATGAACCCAAAAGAGGCTGGACAACCAGTTCTTCCAAAATGCTAGAAATGCAGCCCCTCTGGACAGGAATGCCTGTAGTTTTTTTCTCCTGGGGCAGGACAGTTTCTTAGTTCTGTTACTGCAGAAAAAGAGATTCAAGCCAGCATTTTCAGCTAGTGTAGATGGAATGACCTGATCTTTCAATGTTTAATAAACGGTGTAGTCTAGAAAAATGAAACTAGCTTCGGTTCTCAGGCCTCCTTGTTGGTTTCAAAAGCTATTTAAAACAGATGTTCAGAAAAGTTCTCCCTACCTAAGGAAATTTTAAAAACTCACTCTCAAATATGTTTTGGTAATCACATATTAATGCTGAGATACAAACTGAAGTACTTGAGAGGTTTTCCCAGATACTTCTTTTATTCAAGATGCTTTTTATGTACATGAGCTTTGCTGACTTCTAAATCTCGTACTGACATAGTTGTCAAGGGAGTTTGTCTTTAAACTGAGAAAACTTCTCTGTCATTAATATTCAAAAATACTGCAGTATCATAATTATTTCAAGGTAGGTGGCAATCTCCACTTTAAGAATAATCTAGAATAAAGTTATCAGAATTGTAAACTTTTGTTCATAGTAGCTAGCATTTATTAAGTATCTAGCATGGCAGTGATCTAAACATTTATTATTCCTTATTTTACTCTACATTAAAACCCTGCAAGGTATGTATTACTAAACTCAATTTACAGATAAGTCCAACTTGATCAAGAAAAAAAGCTGAACTGGAACCTAAACATTGATTTGAAATACTAAAGATTTTTTTCCACTACATTACATTACTAAAAGATGTGGAATGAATGAGTTATAATTAACAACAAGAACAGCCAATAAACATAAATAAAAGTCTTTGATGGAAAATAATTTTC
This sequence comes from Nycticebus coucang, assembly GCF_027406575.1. Taxonomy (NCBI): domain Eukaryota; kingdom Metazoa; phylum Chordata; class Mammalia; order Primates; family Lorisidae; genus Nycticebus; species Nycticebus coucang. The sequence continues at coordinate 78,112,682 of NC_069784.1, read as the reverse complement.
AAACAATAATTTTAGTCTTTCAAAGATCTGCTTTACTAGTATGCCCGTCCTTTCCATCAATCAAAAATAATTTTTGCTACTGCCAAAAAAAAAAAATTCACACTTTTCCAAAGGTCTAGTTTACTTAGTCAAGTTTACTAAGAATTAGAGCAAGGAAATTCCATCAAGTATATTAATACAGATCATTGTCAGGTTGAAAACCATTTACCAAAAGTCATTTTCTGCGAAGTTAACTTTATTAACTTAAAACTTCATCAACTTTCTGCTTCAAGAAATTAAATCCCATAAAAAAAAGTTGTCTGGAAAACTTACAGATTACTATAAATCTAAGGAATACAAATGATTTTTATTAAAGAAATCACATATGCCTATAAAAGTCCCATATATCTGTGAGTGATAAATTCTGATTTATTATGATGAGAGACCAACACTAAGTATTTTGAATAACTAGACTCATTTCTTTAAAAAAATATGAAGATGTAGGCAGCACCTGTGGCTCAAGGAGTAGGGCGCCAGCCCCATATGCCAGAGGTGGAGGGTTCGAACCCAGCCCCTGCCAAAAAAAAATATATATATACAAAAAAAGAAAGAAAAGAAAAAAATATGAAGATGTAAAGACAATCAGGTTTGTTTGGGAAAAAATACAACCTTTCTGTAGATAGACACATAGGTAATCAATATTTACATTTTTATGGAGGACAGGACTAAATTTAAAGTCTTAATCCAGAATCTACCATTACTTAGATTAACTCCTGGGTCAGAGGATTTCATTGTGTTTCAGGTTCCTATATCCACATAATGAGAATGAAGTTACAGAGAATCTAAGAACCTAAAATTACATGCCATAAGTTTTATATTATCTATAAGATAGATGATACCAATAATATCACAAAAATCAAGAACATGCAATCTGTCTCTTCATTTCCACTTAAAGGAAATACCAGTACACTTTGTCCCTTCATCCATTAATTAATTAATTAATTAAAAAAATTCACTTGGCTCCAACTTAAGTGCCAAGCACTGTCATACAGTCTCCCCACTCTGATGGATCTTAAATAGAGTATATGCTTATACTATGCATATAAACCTACACACAGGAAGAAAATTGTCTAACTTGGGAACATAAATTTAAAGGCAGAAATAAGAAAAATGTTAAACATTACAAATAACACTTTACTGCAAAATTAACTAGTTTTCTCCAAGTGGAAAGAAAAAAAGTAAAAAATAGCAAGGGATTTAAGGGAATCACAAAATCAAAGCACATTAAAATGTACCTAAGTATCATTGCTACTTTTATAAGCCAATACAATCCTAAGCTTTACTTGCTGTAGAATTAATTAAATGTTGTAAAACAAATACAGCCTTTATATTATGCCAGCTATAAAATGTTCTAAGTATCAATAAAAAGCATTAGGTTCACTAAAATATAATATATTTTATTTAAATAATAGTTTTAGATTGACTAGGACATTTATATTTGGTAAGTTACACAAAACAGTACTACTATTTCAAATATTATCAAGTTTTCCTAAATCACATTTTATCATCCCACTTCAAAGTATTTTGTAAACACATACCTTCTTTACAGTATTCATAATAGTATTGAATAATAAAAAGTAAGATTGGAAAATTTATCAGTGTTTTAACACTTAAATCAGAATATTCAATAAGCATATTTTAGAATATTTTATCCATAAACTTCTATTTCTTATTTTAAAGTAAAATGTCATAACACTTTTAAAATGCAAAATACAAAGTTAACTGTAAATTAGCTATGAACGTGAGCATATGGCACTTTTATATAAGAAATATATCTTTAGTACTAAGTATAAAATTTTACATTAGGTATATAAAAAAAGAATAAGCAATAATAACATGTATAGTAGGTTCGGCTTTTTTTTATTTTTTTCAGCTTCATACTCCCATCTGGTGGAGCAAAAATATTATTACCTAATTTTAAAATGTGAAAATCATAGGTGCAAAATGTCACATTTTGACGAAGCTCAGGAATAAGCGAATAGAATCAACTCACAGAATGTAGGTATTTCTGATTTATTTATTTGGTCATTCATTTTTACATCAAGTCAACAAAATATTTAATGAGCTTCTGCTACATGACTTGCACTATGGCAGGTAGTGGAAAGAGATGATTAAAAATTAGATATCACCACTGATGTTATGGAGTTATTAAACCATGCAACAGGTGAAGACAGAATAAACAAATGGAGAAATAAATACACAATTCCAGGTTGTGGTAAAAATCTATGAAGGAAGCAAAAGGAGAGTGTGAGGAGAAAGAATATTAGTGTCACTTTCATAAATTGGCTTGCTCAAAGAAGCAGATTACTGGGGAATGCCCAAGAACGTGCTTTGAGGTAGAAAGGAATTTAGTTTTCTTGGTGAGACCAGAATGGCAGGAGAAGAATAGATGAGATGAGGGTGAATAAGATCTACTTTGTCTCTCGAAATTTGTTTCTCAAACCATGATGAAAACTACTGCAAAGTTCATTTATCAGTTTCCAAATTCTTACATTATCAGATAAACTGTAGATGGGCATAAATTCGTGACTTTCAAGCTCTGGATGACTATAGGTTTTTTGTTTTTGTTTAATTGAAAGCACACTGTATCTCATTATTTGGGGACTGATGGTAGTAAACTATCACTTAAAAGTTAAAAAACATCCAAAAACACATGATTCTCCATTAAATTTGAACACCATAAATTATACTTCATGGGTGCTTAGTTATTCTCCAAGCCTTATTACTTTAAAAGACACAGATTTTGTTTTTCTTGGGCACTGAAAATGAAGCATTTTTCTAGATGCCAAGCTAATACTTGTTGGCAAAATACATACCGCACATAGTGTTTGTACAATTTGTAATTACAAACTGACACCCGCTGACAATACAGAATAGCTTCTAACCCAGCAAGTAGTTACAAATATTGAAGACCATTGTCTGATCCCATAAGGCATGTCATTAACTTTCATTATTACTAATGGGAGCTATAGGCGTACTTCCAAAGTAAATCATAGGCATTGTGTCACATCACTGCTCCTAGAAGGGCTTTATTTCCAGGTTGGATATTTTGGCCATGCAGGCATTCTGTTATTTTCTCTTTAGAAAAAGTCTACAAATACAAAATACCAACACACATCCTCCCTTTCATATCCTATTTTCCCTCCTAGTCATATAATTTAGAAAATAAAATAAAATTAGTTTAATATTTAGTTAGAAAAATCTGATCTAAAAATAAAAAGGATGTATTTGTATAAAAGAAGCCCAGGGTAAGTAAAATACACATCCCCAATAGGCCCTGTTTGACGTTTCGACCGATAACAACTACTATGATAATTTCATGTGAATCAGAAGCCTATAAATCATTTTTAATATTTATTCAGTAATTCTACATTAAGATAGATCATCAGAAACGCACATGTGCCCAAGAATTCAAAATACCTTGGGGAAGTTCAGGAACGTGCTGTAGTCCAAAGAAAGCATTTTACCTGCATTTCACCTGCATTTTATTTTTTAGAGACAGAGTCTCACTTTATTGCCCTCGGTACAGTGCTGTGGCGTCGTAGCTCACAGCAACCTCAAACTCCTGGGCTTAGGCTATTCTCTTGCCCCAGCCTCCCGAGTAGCTGGGACTACAGGCGCCCGCCACAATGCCCAGCTATTTTTTTGTTGCAGTTTGGTTGGGGTCAGGTTCGAACCTGCCACCCTCGGTACATGGGGCCAGTGCCCTACCCACTGAGCCACAGGTGCCACCCTCACCTGAATTTTAAAAGTTGAATGACACAAACAATAACTGGAAATTTAGACAAATAGGTAGATGCATAAGCAAGTAGGTTGATAATAGAGATATATATAATAGATATATAATATACAGTATGTATATATACAAATATATTAATATTATTTATGTATTATAGATAATACAATTGATATAATAGAAAAAAATCCTGAATACAGTGCATCAAAATATTGAAAATTTCTAAATAAAGAAATTACAGATAATTTTCATTACATATATACATACTAACACGTATATATGGTATTACATATGTTTTTAAATGTATTAAGATATATAATATTTATTGTGAGCCCTAAAGTCAGTATTCCAAATTCTCTATAATCAGTGTGATAAACAATATAATCAGTGAAAGCAATAATTTTTAAAGTTTTTAAACTTCAGGGATTCTAGTATAGTATACTTTTTAAAAAATGTTTTCATACAGCCAAAATCACAAACCATTTGAGCTCCTTGTTTGGACTCTTGCTTGGTCTTGCAGATTCCTTCTTTCCATTTTTTCCCTCTCTGAGTCTGTAAGTTATGTACTTATTTTTAATGTTTTAATGTTTACCCTAGAAAGTACAGCAGTTAAATTAACACCATCTAAATTTACTTAAAAGAATGCAGAGGAAACAGAGTGCTTTAACTCCAATCACTATTCCTCAGCTTCACATGCTGCTTTTGTCTGTTAATTTTTGTTTGTAACTTTGCAAAGTAGACGTTATTGCTTTGTACTCTCAATGATCATTAAGGTTTATACCCATGCTGATTATACTCTTTGATAATTATTTTTTTCTTCCCTGACCTTGTTTCGGGCTCTTTTTCTCTTCCTAAATTACATTCATTAAAATGTTAACTTAGTGATAATTCATCAATTAGTAAACATTTCTGAATATTTTGTGGTCCAAGAATGTTTTTATTTGGCCCACATTTTTGAACAAGTATTTTGCAGAGTATGTACTTCTGTGTTGATAGTTACTGTCTCTCAGAAACCCAAAGATAGCATTTCACTAACTTCTGGCTTCTATTGTTTCTATCCAGAAGTTAATCTATCAGTCAAATTTTGTTTCTTTGTTGGTAATCTATTTTTTGTCTGATTGCTCCTAAATCTTTTGTCTATCTGTCCTTGATATGGTGCAGTTCACTGCAATGTGTCTAGGTATAAATTTGTCTTTCGAGTTATTAGATTCTCTGAATCTGAGAAGTCATGTCTTTAATATTATGATAAGCCTCCTCACTATTACCCTTTTATCTATTTCATCAATTCTCTCTACTCTCACGTAGTGGTCTGATGAAATTATTATATATTATGCCTTCTTACTGTATTTTCTATATTTAAAACTCTTCTACCTTTATCTGTATAGTAGTATAGAAGACTGTAGATAATTCTCCAGACCTTTTAGTTCACTAATTCTCTTAGCTGTGTCAAATCTACAAATAAATGAAACCATCTATTATACTTTTAATTTCAATGCCTAATTTTTATTTCAAGAATTTTTTTTAGATTCCTTAAAATCTAGCAATTTAATAGTTATTGTTCTTATTTTGATAAACCATCAATATTCTTTTGTTTCTATTAATAGTTTAATAAGCATATTTTTCTGAATATGATATTGATAATCATTAATCACTGTCTTTGAAGATGTGATTCTAGAATTTACTTTCTCTGCTGTCTTTAGTGATGTTTGTGACACACATACTTCATGATTTTAACATTTTTTAGTTTGAGCCCATATTGCTGGGAAAATTATCCAAGAGAAATATCTTTAAAGTACATTACTCTGTGACTCCCTTGAAAAAGTCTCTAATTCCATGTTCGGGACAGGGAAAGTACAAATGTATCCCAGAACAACTGTACTATACAGAAAGGAAAGCCTCCAGTGAAGGCACATCAAAAAGTTATACAAGACAACTGAAGACAATGTGGCCTCCAAGGGACTAATAACACTAATTTATTATAACTCATAAAATACTCCTTAAATAAATTCACAGTGATGCTCAAGAGAGAAAGAAAGAGGTGAGAGGAAGGAGACTCATTGATTTGCCCTTGCTAGAAATGACTAATATGCCAGTATCTTTCCCTGAAATTTGGCAATTAAAGGGAAAAATAAGAATTTACATTTTGAGAGGAACTATAATTTATTCCTAGTTGACCCATTGCCACAGAATACTAATTAATTTTAAATACTAGTTAATAAATATCAATTTTTAATAAAACAATTGATTCAGCCAGTATCATTTTAGGACATTGAAACTAATAGGTAAAATATTATCTGGAAATAGGATATGGAACTGAGGCAAAGTATCACCCTTATGATAATTTGCTAATGGTAAAGGCAAAAGTAAGTGTATTTATTTACAATCTGGTGATCAGCATCTTAAATTATTAACCTTAGTCTCACTAGCACTACATCCTAAGGTCTTGTGCCTCCTGATGAAATTCAATATGAAGTACATAACAGAAACAATTCTTGAACAACATTTAAACTATACATACATGTACAGCAATAAACTTCAATACACATGCTGTAATGTACATATGCATGTGTATATCCCGTGTGCACACATACGTGTAAACTCTGATGGAGCCCTAATTAGCAAAAACAATGGCTATCAAAGATGATTTAACATTACTGTGGAAATCTGAATGTAGACTGAGACAGCGCTGTAAGACCATAACAAATTATCACAGGTGTGATACACAGTGTGGTATGTAGGGAGTGTTTTTTGGAGATGCATACTGACACATTTATGGGTAAAGTGTCATGATATCTGTATCTTACATCTAAACTGTTCAATAAAGAAATAGAAAATGGAATAATGGAGATATGGACAAGAGATCAATTAGGTAAAATCCTGACAATTTATTGAATCTAAGTGGTGGGTACATGGGTGTTCACCATAGTATTCTTTTGATGTTTATGTTTTAATTTTTTCATAATTAAAGCATTTTTGGAATATTACAAATAATTGAAGTCCATTCCCCCTCGGAAGATTTGCATTTACTTCTGCCAAATATCCAGGGACCAATTTGAGGTGACTTAACCTTATTTTTGACTTGGCATTCTTCAGGCCACCCACGCTGACAGCCCCAAATCATTACGAGTTGTGGATCTTTTCTTCATTCAGAAACAAGGTCTAGAAGGACAAACACATTTGGAAAGACATGCTTCTTCCTTTTCTTCATCTTCTTCCTTTACTCATTTATTTACTAAGAGTGTAGCCACTTGGGGTATTTTACATCCAATTTCTGCCTTGGTAAGGCCCAGGCTCTGTCCCTGACCTTTACATGCACAGTTCATTCAAGTTTAAGGGTCACCAAGGAGTGGCGGATACCTCTCTAGAACCCACCTTTCTCACTGTTGCCAATCTCAGAAGATTTCTCTTTCTTTTGCACAATAGCAATCATGCTTTTAAACAATGAGTGTTTGGAAGGGGTGTGTGTAGGGTGTGGATGTTCATCTGTCCAATATTTCCTTTATCATCCACTTTGCCTTATTACTGGAAACGAAAGTGAGGGTTCAAAAGAAAATGAATGGGACGCACTTAGCACAGGGCCACATTAGCATGAGGACTTTCTTGTTTTGTTGTTGTCATTGTCATCATTCTCCTAAGGCTACTGTTGTTCTTCTAGTTGAGTTTCATCCAGAGGCAGGCAAAATATCAACACAGAAAAAATATTTCTAGTAACCTCATAAACAAACTGTTAAAATAAATCTATGTGGCCATGATCTCCTTTGTTAATATTTATCTTACAATAATGCATCTCCTCAAGACTATTCTTCCCTAATAACACCCATGTTTCTAAGCAAAGCTACAGTCCCTTTGCTTCGCTGGGTCTTTTTTTTTAACTACCTCTCTGCCTCCTTCTGAATCCCCATAGCAATTCCTGTCTGGACCAGGCATTTTCATGAGTTTGGTCTCACAGGCTCTATGTTTTTGGAAATGTTTCATAGGTTTTCTTTTTTTTTTCTCATATACAAACTGGAGGTATAAGTAATTTTACGCCATAAGGACTCAGTTGAGGACTGAATGAGATGCCCCAAGAAAGGGGTTTAGCATATTGCATAGTATGCAGTGAGTTCGAAACACCTTGTTATTCAGTGTCTATGTTTGTTAGTTACCTCTGTATATATCCATGCTTCATCTTCCATGGAGAATAAAAGTTTCTTATAAATAAAGACATGCTGCACGCTGATCCATATCTTTTTCTCACATAAGCATATTATGGCTGCACACATTCTTACATTGTCTTATTTATATCCAGATAACAGCATCAGTTATTTAAGAATATCACCACCATTTAACACTATTCTTTCTTGGATAACTATATTATATTAATAATGCCAAGCCTGGATCATTCTCTTTCAGAGATGAAAAATACTATATTTTCAAAATTGAGAATATTATGCATTTATGTTGAATCAGGCTACTAAAAAAGTACATGCTAACCCCAGAAGACAAACTATCTAATGGTGCAATTTCATACTCCACAACACCTGTTAGAGAAGTCCTGCTGAATACTTTGGCTAACCTGGAATCCTTAAAATCATACCACATACTTAGAGCATGAGGATTTTACAGATGAACCCTAGTTGCCTAGAGAAACCTGGATAGTCTATTGAATGGGCCCTAAGAAAATTTCTTTGACTTCAACAGTTTTATTACAAAACAGAGTAATTTGATAAGTTTACCAAAAAAAAAAAAAATCAAACAGTATAGTATCATAATTGGCAAAGGGGTACTTTCACAAATGCAGCTTCTGTAGAGTGCTTTAAAATATTGTCATGTTCTCAAGGGGAAAAAAATAAATCAGTGTTGAGGAAAGAAAAATGCCAACGGGACTCCGCCTGTGTTTTAAATGAATGGGTTCCCACAGTAGAAGAGTTAACTGATCTCTGCTTGTTTCCTCAACTTTCTTTGAGAGTTCTTGTGGAACAGAAAGTGCCCTGCTTCCACTGTCACAGTCCTACAACCACAGTGGAAAACAGTGTCTGTCTGGGATGACTGTTAACCAGAATTGAATTTATTTTTCTGCAAATACTATTCAGTTTCTCTCTCTTATACCTTACCATATGTTCCTCAAACTCTCAATATTATAAAGAAGTGTCAATAATTATATTTACATTTTCTATACACATGTTCACCCTTTGATGAGTTTATAAACCCACCTATTATCAGGAAAGTAATGTCAAGAAAATCAGCTTGATAGTTAAGTAGAAGCATCACCAAAAAAAGTGTGTGTATATATGTGTGTGTGAATGTAAGGACCTAAATAAAATAATTTAGACATCATTTGATTTGACCAGTTGGTTTTGGATGAGGAAACACAAGCCCAAAGAGGAAAAGAGTCTTATAAATATGGCAAAACCAAAATTAGAACTCAAGTTTCTTTAAATCTAAGAACACAACCATCCATCAGTCACAAAACAAAAGTGAAAACGATAGTCCTTTGACGATTTCTTGGATTAATCTCTCACCAAATTCTTGACCCCTTGTATGAGAAACTTTAATGACTCCACACTGTAACAACACTACTTTTTTCTTCCAATGAAGACACTTTTATATACAATGAAGTAAAAATAAAAACTTTCTAAACATCACAAGCCTGTATCCACACCAGCATCTACTGTTTTTGAACTTTCTAAATAAAAGCCATTCTAACTGATGTCAGGTGATATCACATTAAGGTTTAAATCTGCATTTCCCCGATGATCAGTGACACTGAGCATTCTTGTCCTACGTTTACAGCCATTAGTCTGTCTTCTTTTGAAAAGCTTCTGTTCATGTTTTTGCCCACTTTTTAATGGGGTTATTTGTTTTCTTTTTTTCTTGCTGATGTGCTTGACTTCTTTGTAGATTCTGTGTATTAGACCTTTATCAGATGCATAGCTTGTGAATGTAACCAAAAACATTTGTAATCCCATATTTTGAAATAATAAAAAATACAGAAATAAAAATCACAACCCGTGGCCTCTTTCACATTGTCTGTTTATGTGGCCTGTTAAGAAATGGCATTAACTTTGAGAGTCACAAACTTTTGAAATTATACTTCCATTAATGGAGCAGACTTTTAAAGCTTTTCATAAGCACTCTTTACTTTCTGCAGTAACAGTTAAACAAGTCAGAATAATTTGGTCAAAGACAGGGCAGAATGATTCTCTATAAGGAGAATAGAAAATGCTATAAAAATGTTATTAGAAGCACTAATAATGCCTAAACTATGTTAAGAATTCTCCATGTCTATTTAGAGTTTCCTTACATTGGGTATTCAACTACATTCTAAACAGAAAGATGAAAAAAAATGAGGATTCATACCTTAATAGTAGGCATCCATCTGAACATAATTTTTAGCCAAAAATAAAAAAATAGAGTTTTCATTTGTTAACTTCAGTAAGACTGGAGTATCTATACATCTCTTGGTCATTAAGACGATAAGAATACAGATTTTTACCTTAATGAACAGTGTTTTTCTGCATGACTGAGATAAAATGGTAACATTTATTCATGGCTAATGTGTTATTTCCTATATGATTCTTAGAAAAAAAAAAAAAACTCTAAGCTCGCTATTCCCTCACAAAGAGACAAACTTTGTAAAGACAAAATTTTTTTTCAGGCCTAGAACACCATAAAGTATAATTAGTATACAGCATTAATATTTATTGAGTGAACAAATGAATATGATAAAAAAATAGAGGGGCTGATGTGGTAAATCAGATTATGTTTATCACTATGTGGAAGTCACAAATGTGTGTTACTACTGTATATGAAAGTTAGATGGTATTTTTCTAATAGTTTATGTTTTTCATATGGGTGATTTTCATATAAGATGGCTGTCAAAGCTCTTCTGAAAAGATTATGAAGCAACAGTGGTCCTGTAGAAACAAAAAAATTTCAATTTCCATTCACACACATGATCTCATTTTATCTTTATTATATTACTGTGGTAAAAATAGGATTGACATAATCATTATTATTATTACTACTATTACTACTCTCATTACCTCCAGTTTTTGAAAGAAGTACTGAGTCTTGGGCGGTGGGGAGACAGGTAAACATTTGTAAGGTTGTGATGTGGGTCAGGAGCAGTCAGTCCTAGACTGGTCAGTGTCTTTGATATTTTAGAACATGTTTATTTTCATGAAATATGGGTTTCACATAAAGCATTACTAATTACTAAACATTTGGGACAAAAATTGATCTTCAGTCAATGTAAACTTGACTCTATACAAAGGCACAGCGAGATGGTATGAATTAAGGGACAGTATAAGTCCTTATTCTGCTCAAATTCTCACAGATCTATGAAATTGCCAAAAAAAAAAAAAGAGAAGCAGGGAGGAGAAGGCCTGAATGACTTAAAGACAAACTTGACCTGATCCACAGTGCTGCCCACATTCAAAGCCTAATGCCCCGTTAGCAAATCCCTGCACAGAGCACCTACAGACCTCATCCCATTCCACATAATCACATTCTTCCCAGGACTCAGTGCTATTTTATCTCCTCGGCCACTGAGAGAAGCATCTGTAAATCAAAATACCTGAACAATGCTACAGAGCATCTTACATGTGCAAGTATTACCAGTGGAGACAGCTGCACTGATTCATTACTGCTGAAAGGTGGAGATAGATTTGATGGAATAGATTTTTAAAGCCTCCTTTTAGATTTTATAAACAATATTACAGAGAAAGAGCTAATAGATCACTGAAGTTCTTCCCCAATCTGGCCTTCCTTCACCCACCAAAGAGCGGTTATAAGGATCCTAATGCTTAAAGTGAAGGGAGCACAAATACATCTTCCAGCTGCTCTTCCTTTTGGTAGGCTCTTCCTCAGATGCCTTAGTGACTTCCTCTCATCTATAGCTCAGGAAAAAGAAAAGGCCCTTAATTCAGTTGGTTCGTCACAATCTCTTGCTCTCTTTTCAACTGTAACTGACACTTTTCAAAGTTCTCCTTCAGACACATCGATCCCACAATAATCCCATGAAGGCCCCATGAGAAAGCCAGCCTCACAAACACCCAGTTCCACTGAGCCACAGGCCACCTCCCCCATTCCCGTTTGCCCTGCACATCTCCCTGGAAAGATCACTTCTTCTACTTCATGGTTTTTTACTTTACCTAAGTTGCACCTGTTAAAAATTCCAGGGTGGAGACTGGAAACCAGGCAACTCCTTTGTCAGAGAAAATCCTGATACAAGATTCAAGCTCAGCAATACTCACCAATTTCATTACTAAAAGACTGACTGAATTTCTTATAATTCTAAGAGAGTATAACTAGAAATCCATAGGTTTCACATAATAAGACTTTACAGATATACCACCAGTCGTCTCCTAAAAAAGGTAAAGTTATTTTGCTAAATACAAAATAGCACAGCAGCGCCTGCTAATTACATTTCTAACCACCAGAAAAACTGCAGCATAAATTGAAAATATTAAGCTTCTTTGGATCACATATCATAGTTCAAAAGAACTATAGCTTTTCTTTGCCTATTATGCAGAAATGTTGCTGCAATTGTGTTATTTTTCTAAAGCAAATATTCATATTAAAGTCTTTTATTTTATATTCATGTTTTATCATCCAAGTGTATTTCAACATAATTTCCCTTATTCCTATAAAACCTCCCTGACTGCTGTAATCAAATCTACTAATATTTATGTTGCAAATCCTCTAAGTTCCATAAGAATTAATTTCTAGGATTAATGACAAAAACAAATAAGTAACATAACAGGGGTATCATCATATTTTATATAAATAATACAGAGCAAGCTCCTCCAAAATATCACAAGTATGTTTTGCATTTAACGATTTAGGAGTTTTTTAAAAGTAACACAAAGTTCCCATAAAGTGAAATACTTGTTTTTGAAATATAATATTAAAGAGAAACTACTGATCACCTAAATTAGTGTATTATGCCTTTAAAAATAACACAAAGCAAAAAAAACACTGGACTTGTGGGATTGTGGGTCTTGCATTACAAGACTCAGACTCACCAGCTCAGACTGACCAGCTGTTTGATTTTAGGAAAGTAATTTAACTTCTATGGGACTTAAGTATCCTCATCTATACAGTGAAGAAACTGAATTACCCCTTTGCTAAATTTTCTACACAATATATGATTCTAAATCTGTAACTAGTTTACATAATTTGGAGTAAGATATAGGATTTAGCATGCTAATACTTAGACCTATTTCTTTTGCTGAAGCAAATGATCTGTGTTTAGTCAAAGTTGTCATTGGTATTTGATGCTATTTAGTTTTCCTGGTAGGAGAAATGTGTTTCAATCGAATTAAGCTACGTTCCTGCAGCCTTATTCCTTTAAAACAACAGCAGTCTGCTATCTCTCAGCTATGCCAATAAAAGTAATAAATGTTTCCAGTGATTAAGTTATTTGTCAATAATATAAGAGGCATTTTGAACTTATAAATTCTACACCTATAATTTCACACTTGTCTAAAATACATAATCTATACCAGCATTAAATGGAAAACAGGCACAGTTGAGAAAACCAGTAGTAGGTTTTTTTAAGTGAAAGAAATATACTTTTCCTCAAATTTCTTTGATGCCTGAGAAAAATCCCAATAAGGCACAATACTAATGCTTGAGGATTTCATTGCCCTTTAAGACATTTGCTTAAATATCATCTTAACATTATATAGCCAGACATTTCCTCATGTCAGACATACACACTAACTTAGCATATCCCATACATATATATGCAAAATTACATATATACATTTTTAAATGTCATAAAAATACAGTGTAAGAATCAATTAGAAATATTTAAAAATAAAACATGTTTAAAATTATTTTTTAAAAATCTGATAGCATTCTTAAGGAAATCTTTTCAGAAAATGTAAGAGAAGATAATATGCTGAAGTAGTGATATTCAGGCTTTTCTAAGTCTTAGGGGAAATACTCAATGTTCTCCTCAGCTTTCATTGAAAAACTAAATAAACAAACCACAAGCAGCAGGATAGTTTTCCCTCTGGAAGTAGATGGTTATTGATGTATTAAGGAGTATAACATATGCTATTAAATATGGATAGTGAATAATTCATATGTGGTATCATAAGAACCAAGCAACTGCGACTCTACAAAAATTCTCATCTTCGTTGTCTTTTGCAATCAGTAAACTCACAGAATATCTAGCATAAATGAAAATAAGGTTTTCTGAAATGTTATAAAAAGTAAATTAAACTCAGGTTACAAACCAAGGCTGACATTTTCCCCTGGGCTTCAAAAGTCTACATGACAAACTGGCTGCTTAATATATCTTGCTACAATTCAAGTCATGTGTCAGCAAAATGTGCATATTAACTTCCTATTTTTGAATAACTCTCTAGTTGAGGAGAAAAGAAAAGTGAATCAGTGAAAACTGACACAGGGAAATAGTAGAAGAAAAAGTTATGGAAATTTTTCAATTAGACTTCTGGACAAGGATTATAATTAAGCATTTATATTCTGTCTAAAAGATACATGATAAGCAAGAATGTGGTTCTGAGAAACATCTAGGGCAAGCATGAGCTCAAGAGCTTCAGAAGAGCATTTCTGAATTGACTACTAACCATAATGCAGATAATCTGAAAGGGTAGAAGTGGTAGAAAAATATACTATATTATTAAAATATAATAAATGTTCTTTGATAGTAAAAATCACCACATGAGATGGCACTGCCCCTTGTCCAACACAAACTCTGTCACAATGAAAATTCTGGACAGGTTTCAGAGAGTAGACCTCCAAAAATTATTGACTACCCCACTGTAAACTCTGTACCATTTAAAATCAATGAAGAAACAAAATGAAATTTAAAAGTTGTGACCACTGCTTTTGAAAGACACATAATGAAGAATAATTTAAGACTGCTACAATGCATTTAAACATCTTTACACTGTACATATAATACATAAAAATTGCACAGTAGATGCACACAATTACACATTGGATGAAAGTAATTGCTTATTAAAATTACCAAATATAAAAACACTTGGTTTCACGTTTTACAATTTATTAAAACAATGAGCAGAAACTCCTTCTCTTATTTGTTGGAGAGTAGGTGTACAAATGAAAAAGATCATTCAGAATCCTGCTTTCCCATCGCTTCTCGCTTCTGCTAAATCCTAAGGCATGTGGAGTCAGTATCTTGACTCCATCATTAGTTCTTCCCCATTCCCACTTCCACTACTTCAATCCAGAATCCAGGCCCCCTACTTGCCTGGATGATTCTAATAGCCTCTTTACGTGTCTTTCTTTTTATCCCTGTGCTTCAAGTCTACCTAAATCCTTCTACTCCACATACACATCTTACATTTCCATTTCTTCCAGAATAATTTTCTTAAAATACATGTATGAATCTGATGCCATTACTTTGCTCAAAATTCTTCAAAGACTACTAAAACTGGAATCCTATGGTTCATACACTTTCACTTAAATCACAAGGCCTTTCTTGATCTCTTTTGTGCTTCTCGCTTTAACCTCATGTTCAGTTCTGGCCTCCCATATATGTATCCTCTTTTCTCTAGACAGCCGGAATTACTTGATGAGCTCTGGCAATACACGGCTGCCCCCCACCTCTAGTCCTTCGCTCCTAGTACATTCTCTGCATGAAAATGGCTTTCTATTCTGTCCCACTCACAATAACACAGCCTTGATTGTTCAGTTGGTATTATCAGCCTTCTGTGGGAAGGCTGAATTTCTAAGACTGTCATGATCTTCATCTTTTGCTCCCCATTTCACTCAAAGTAGTACATTCCTTTCAGAGGTATATTGTTGATAATCTCTGTCTTGCCTATCGATAAAATGGGTAAAACCATTAAGAAGAGGAAACAGAATTTATTTTATTTTTACAGTGCTGAGCATATGCCTGGTGATAGTAGATGCTCAACAAATGTTTGCTGCATGAATGAATCTAAGTAGGAAAGTTTAACTACTGAATGGAATAAAAATATTAGACTTTGACTTCACTGATGTACTTAATAACCACATACTTCTGTTTTCATTCAATGATTAAATAAAAACACCAAGTACTTCTACATGACAAAATACATTTGAAATAATTCTTAGGTTAATCTTGGTAATTTATAATTCAATGAGTCTGGTGGCTCACACCTGTAATCCCAGCACTATGGGAGAAAAGGTGGGAGGATCACTTGAGGCCAAACGTTTGAGGTCATCCAAGGCAACACAGTTAGATCCTGTAACTACAAAATATGTTTGAAAAATTATCCATCCATGGTGGCATGCACCTGTAGTCCCAGCTACTCTAAAGGCTGAGGTTGAAGAATCACCTGAGCCCACAAGTCTGAGGTTACAGTGAGCTGAGATCATGCCACTGTGCTCCAGTCTGGGCAGTCTGGGTAACAGAGCAAGATCTTTTTTCAAATAAAAGCAGAAAGAAAAACAAATAAAATTGTATTTATCTAAAAATATTACATATTTAATACTCAAAAAAATCTGGAATTGCCTTTTAAGTTGATACAAATAAGCACAAAGTTAACTGAATAAAAAATATTTTTAAAATAAATTATAATGAAGCATGGTTTATGTGAATGTTATCGTGTGAGTAACGCTTGCTAAATATAGTTGTACTGATAACTACAGCATGACTTATAATATTTCCAAGGATACACTCCAAGATTTCACATGTGGGGTGGGTATTAGTTAATTGTTAATTGATAATTCTCACTCTAATATGAAGTTTCCCTCTGTATTTGCATAGAGGACGCTGCCTAAACACAGTAACTTTCTGCATTAATTCCAAATACCAAAAACAGCCTATAATTTCCTATAAAACAAAAAACAAGGTTTAGAAATGATACCATTAACTTCTAACCCCAAGTAAACAGAGTCCCTTAAAAATTACAGAACAGTATATTTTATGTTACATTATAGAAAATCAATGTCAATATATCACTAGGATATTTTTTAATTATATGAACTTCAGAGTAAAATCAATCAGGAGTCAAGTTATTTTGACATCAAAAGTAACCTCAGGTTTAGAGATGGGATTGTCTTCAGATTTCTAAAACACATTTTCATTTCATGTTACCCTATGTCATTCCTGTTTGTCAAGACACCATTCATGACTCATTTTTTTACATTATATCAGCTCTCCTCAACCTTTTTTGGCACCAGGGACTGGTTTATGGAAGACCATTTTTCCATGAACTAAGGGTGGGGGTAGTGACGATTTTGATATGAGTCTTCAAGCAATCAATTTATTATGGTCTTCAAACCTCTCTGCTAATGATAATCTATATTTGCAGCTGTTGCCCAGCACTAGCATCACCACCTCAGCTTCCCCTCAGATCATCAGGCATTAGATGATCACAAGGCGTGGGCAACCTACAGCCCTTGCATATGCAGTTTATAGTATGGTTCGTGCTTTTATGAGAATCTGATGCCACCAATGATCTGACAGAGTGGGGAGTGGGCTGTGGGCGGCAGGGCCTGGGAAATGCTAAGAAAGTGACTCCCAACCACTTCTCCTCCTTTGACGACATTCTTTTCACCTGCCAGAAGTCACATAGCCCATGCATACTTTCTTTGTTATCAGCAAGTACACAGTTTTTCCTCTTTAAGGATGATGTATTAAGATTTACATAACCTTGTTAAGATACTGTATAAATAAAGCTGTTTCCACAGTTCAGGTGCTGGCTGCAGCCATCAGCTGTGTCAGTCCTCCTGATGCCATCCTATCTCTATCCTATCTCTCGTGTGTGTGTGTGTGTGTGTGTGTGTGTGTGTGTGTATGTGTGTCTCCTTCCCTCTTCTTTTCCCACCTTTCCACTCAGGTCAACTCTCCCTCCCTGTGCCAGGTGGCTACAGGTCCTTCTCTTGTGCCGAACGTGACATGACAGTAGGTGGCGCTCGGGTGGTGATGCAAGGGATGGGAGTGGCTATAAATACAGATGAAGCTTTGCTGGCTGGCTGGCTGCTCACCTCCTGCTGTGCGGCCTTGGGGTTGGGGACGTACAGCACCTTTAAAACAGACTTTCTCACGATCATTGCTAATAAAGTTAGAATGAATGGTACAGACTGCTAGGAAGTAGAGGTTGCAGAGAAAAATGAGTTTGAAGAAAACAAAATTAGTGACTACAGCAATAGGGATGAGAGCTTGAATTTGTCTAGACATTTCTTTTCTAATTTCTATAATTGTATAAAACCAAGTTTTTAAAACCAAAATAAAATGAGGACAAGCTATCAACTTTCTGATTCACGGTCACAAATAATTTTGTTTGTTGTCCACATGCCTGTTGTGCCTCTTTTTCTCTTCAACTAAAACAGAGTTCCTGTTATCCTTCATCTTCTCCTCAACTAAAATGATCTGCTGACTTTGTAGCTCTGATCAGCTTGATAATCTATGTTGATAAAAATGCCAGTATGTTTGAAAATCAAAGATATACTTCTATAAATAACACACACAGGCTAAATATGACCAAATAAAATTAAGGGGTTAAAATGAGGGAAGACAAAGTTTAAATTCATTAATATTAGAGTCAGCCTCCAATTTTTTTTTTTTTTTTTTTTTGGCCAGGGCTAGGTTTGAACTCACCACCTTCGGCATACGGGACCAGCACCCTACTCCTTGAGCCACAGGCGCCGCCCCTAGAGTCAGCCTCCAATTTTTAACATGACTTTTTAAAGCATAGGTTATAAAAACAAACAAAAGAACAAGTTTATTCCTTTACATGTCATGCAACTTTTAAAAAACCCCTCCACATACACATATTTATAAACATTTTTAATCATCTTTAATTATTCTGCCAGTGATTATTTTTAATTAAATTCTCTGTATTTAACCATTTTGAGACAAAATTAGAAAGACAAAACGAAAATGAAATAAATTTGCCCCACTTGCTGCATTCTTTGCTTTGTAGTATTTAATTTTTTAGTCAATCTCTATTTCTATAAACTCAAATGTACAAATGCTTATTCATTTACCCTAATGCACCCACTGTTGCTTAAATAAAAGCAAGTGGGTAGATTAGGGGGCTTTCTACAAGGTATTTTTCTTTTATAACCATTTCATAGACTCTTATATAAACATCTTTTATAACCATTTCCTTGACTCTTATATAAACTTCTTGAGATTTAATAAGAAAACTGGAGTTCCAAAATTCTCATCATTTTCTCCAGCCCCACCCGCCCAAGGACAGTGTATTGAAAGCAGGGCAGGAGCCCCTGTCATCTTTGCAGCCAACGAAGTCTCAACTTTTGCCATATATTCCCTTTGAAAATCCATGTGATCATCAATTGAAAAAGAATGTAGAGCCTTGGAAAGCTGGGGGTCCTCGTGAGCTTTCAAAATTCTACATAATTAGCCAACCATGGAAGCCCATGAGAAGCTGCAATGTGTCTGAGGACAATCAGGTGACAAAGTGCCACTTCTTTCTTCTAAGGTAAACACAGATTTCTGCCCAAAGAAGACAATGGAAGCCAGCCTTCTGCTCCATTTCAGGTTTTTCTACATACTTTAAACTCCAGATGAAGAATTTTATTTTATCTTGAAGGTAGACTATCAATATTTACATATTTCCTAAAAGTCTTCATGCTGTTAAGCCAATTTTAACTCATTGATTTTTTTACACTTTTAATTATGTAGGTGTATATAAAATAGTCATATATAAGTATGGGGTAATTCGGATGCTTTGATACAGTATATAATGTGTAATAATCAAAACAGGGTAATTGGGGTCTCCATCACTTCAAGCATTTTATCATTTCTTTGCATTAGAAACATTCCAATTGTACTCTTTTAGTTTTTCTAAAATATATAACTTATTGATGACTACAGTCATTTTTTTGCTATCAAATATTGTTCATTCAGACTATATTTTTCATACCTTTTGACCATCCTCATTTTATCCCCACTTCCTTGCTACCCCTCCCAGCCATAGTAACCATCATTATACTCTCTATCTCCATGAGATCTATTGTTTTAATTTTTAGTCCCCACACACCAGTGAAAATATGTAAAATTTGTCTTTGTGTTCTTGGCTTATTTCACTTAAGGTAATATCCTCCAGGCCCATCCACGTTATTGCAAAGGACAGGATATTGTTCATTTTTATGGCTGAATAATATCCTATTGTGTAAATATACCACATTTTCTTTATCCATTCATCCATTGACACTTAGCTTAATTCCCAATCTTGACTACTGTGAACAGTGCTGCAGTAAATATGGGAGAGTATATATAGTTTTGGCTACTAATTTCTGTTCTTTCAGATATTTACCTGGGAGTGGGATTTCTGGGTCATATGGTAGCTCTATGCTTAGTTTTTGAGGAACCTTCATACTGTTCTCCATAGTAGTTGAAGAATTTACCTTCTCACCAACAGTGTAGGAGGGTTTTCCTTTTTCACCTCCTTGTCAGCATTTATTATTGCCTGTTGTTTGGATAAAAACCAAATAGAACCCTCCAGTGAGGATCCTCTTGCACCCACTCCATAACCACCCACACAGGAAGCACCTTCATAAGGCCTACAGATCAGCCCACCAAGGCAGTACAACCGAGGGTCAGGAAGAATCATCATTAATTATGATTTGTTTACAGAACATACTGAATAAAGAAAAGTAAATATTCACTACAACACACAGGACCCAGATATATCAACCAAGTTTTATTTAGATATTATAACTGTCTTTCCACAGCTAAAATTCTGTTGATAGAATCAGATTTATCAATAATAATTTCTAAAGAATCACACACAAAAATTGGGGTTTAAATATTGTATTCAATAACCTTTTCTAATTGTCAATGAATTTAAATTATAAGTTTTATTAACATTACACACTCCCATTTAAAAATGTACTTTTTAGTAAAGGTAGTTCATAGATGATAATCTATTTAAGCCTTTTCATAAAAATTCAAAGACGCTCCCTCAGCCATCTCCCCTTAAGTTTCAAGCAGTGTTTGGCACAGACACTATATATTTGATCTTAAAGACATTCACATTTTTAAAGCTACCTTTAGTGCTATTTCTAGGAATGGCAAGCAGGACACACTGACAGGTTTCTCAGCTATTAAAATGCAATTGAGAGTATAAAATGTAAATTACAGTCTAAACTGGTGAAGAGGGGAATCAATTAGTGCTTCATCTATTTGAAGTTCTTTCTGAAAGTCCCTAAGAATGAAACACACCTCCCTTCTGTTGCTCATTTGATACTGGCATTTCTGTGTGGCAGATGGTGACCTTATCCCTGTGCTTCAGCTAAAAAGATTTTTATTAAGGCTAAACAAGTGTGAACAGTGCTAATTTCTTGCAGCAGGCAGACAAGAATAAAGCTCTAGAATGAGCGTGAGTGCCCTGCCTCACCAGATGGCTGAGGTCCACATCCTGCCAAAAGAATGGACTAAAGAGCACCCACAGTCTTGAATTCTGCTTTGAGTCGCGGACTTCACCATTAGCCACCCAGTAAAAGAAGAGTTACAGAGAAGGAGAGATCACATGGATGAGAAATAGAACTTGATGAAGGCTTGGTGGGCTAAACTCAGAAGAAGAGCCATGTGGGTAAATTCTGAAATACCAGACATTGGCCTTTCAGTGCCCCTCATCATTCTTGAGATGCCCTGCCAGCTTCCTCCATATCACCAGCCTCTTCCCTCCCCTCGGAGCCCATACAGGACCAAGTCTTAAACACTGCTTACAGCCCAGAACTACCCACTTCACGGTGTGTCCCATGCTCTCAAGATGTGTTTTAAACTGAAGGAGTGTATGTGTCTCCTTTAAAGAACTTATGATTTCACAGACCCCTAGTTCTAATTTATTTTGTAAGGCTTCTTAAATATATACAAACACAAATTAGGTAGAGGCTTAGGGTACTTTAGGCCACAGAAAGTTTAAAAAGATCCCACTGCTTTCTCTTCCTAGACCACTGTAAGAAATTCATTCACAGAGCCAGCCTGAAATCACGTGGTTTGAACATAACGTGAATGGAATAGTACATGCTCAACATCTGGTCATCGTGGTGGTTAACCAGATGAAGCAGAGTATGATTTTCTAATAGACCATCAAAATAAACATAAATAATTAAACAGTCTCATTAGGAACTCAAGTGGAAGTTTAATAACTACCCTTGTAAAATTTCATTGCTGCTTCTTTCCCCTACCAAAATATAATTACTATACAGGTAAAATTCAGTGAGCTCTTTCTATGTGTGAGGCTTTTTATGACATGTAGGTGTCATCTCCCAAGAATCCTGAAAAGTAGATACTAGAATCATTCACATTTTATAAAAGAAAAATGTAAGGTCACATTGGATAGGATGCTCATGAACTCCAGAGCCTTTCCCTTTAATTACTACAACACACTCTCAGCCGACTTGTTCTCAGCGAGTTTTCTAGTTGAAAACTTACCAGTTAACCCTCTTGAAAGAGCGGGCTGCTTCTCCTGACATCATTTTTATTTCTCCACTTAGTATACTTCTAAAGTGAATAAAAAAGTAAAAATAATAGAAGCCCAGTGAGAAAAGAAACAAACAATTCTCTAGCAGTAAAATATTTCATATGGAAAGAGAAGACAATTTTCAATATACTGAATTCCCCTTCTTTGGATATAGACCCACCAGCGAGACTGCTGGCCATAGGGTAGTTCTATTTCTCATTTTTTGAGGAACCTCCATACTGTTCTCCATGGTGGTTGCACTAATTTACATTCCCACCAATAGTGAATGATGGTCCCCCTTTCTCCACATCCTCGCCAGCATTCATTATTGCCTTTTTGATAAAAGCCACCTTATCAAAATGGCTTTTATTCTTCAGTAGTTCAATCTGACTATACCAGAGAACATACAATAGCTGAATCCATTAACAGCTATGTCTTCAATTAATTATATGTATTCCTGCAGTAGTTGTGCATTTGCTGAATGACAGAATAAAAGACGGTGCAACCTTCTTAATCAATACATTATTCAATACAACAACAGGTTTTTGATATACCTGTATCCATTTCATCTTCCCACAAAATATTCCTGGGCTAAGCAGATCAAATGTAGCATTACCTTGAATTTTTTCTATTATGTATATTTATTTAGCATCTAACTTTATGTATCCTTTACATGTTCCTCTGACATTCCTCTACTCTTAACCTGTACAAGTTTATAAAATTTTAGTCCATTTGAGTAGATATTAAATGATTTTCATTGCTATATATCTTTTCCCCAGATTCCACACAGACATATATTGTCTTTTTTAGATTTAAATTCCAAAGCTGCATACACGGTATGTCACTAAGACACTTTGTATGCTACCAAATAGTACTAAATATAAACATATATTTAATGTTTTATGTAATTCTTTTCTTCCTCTTGCTTAAGATAGCATAGTATACACTGAACTCTTCAAAAAATAAAACATAAAATCTAACAAACAATAAAAACAAAGAAACAAAAGCAGAAGTTTGCATTAAAAGACATTAAAGTCAAAAAATAGCTTTCTATAATGTACACATTTCTTAAGTTTATTCCAAATTTAAAACTGATTGAAGTTTAGAGTCTACCATACAAATTTTTCTTAGGCTAATTCCTTTTAATTACATCCTCAACAACACATTTCATATGATATATTGACATATCTTTTTACCCACGATTTTGATGGACTCTGACAAATACAATATTTGTGATGTTAAAGAAAAGAAAGTTCCGTGATGTTTGCTTACCGAGTTGACTTTTCTAAATTCATCATACATGAGATTATGGTAGAATCTAGTCAGTGAAAGAAAGCGTCAGATCTCTAGGACACAAGGCACCTTCTCTAAACGTGTGTCAGCTTCCAACACATAGTAACCTTCAGATGTGTTATCAGTCATCAGAAAGAGTCAGGAAAAGCAGATAAGAATTTCTTTCAAGAATTCTTTTTCTAAGGCCTCAAGGGAAGTCTTCTATAATTGATCAACACAAGAGTTACACCTTCTGGTTATCTCAGAAGCACAAATGATCCATGTGATGAAACCCTCAAGTGTTTGCCTGCATGGGATGGTAGGAGAAGAAAAAAATCTGTCAGCTGCAAGAGCAGAAAAGAAATCACGGATGTAAAGATTTACATTTTAGATTTGACTACAAATGTATAATTTTAAATATTTGATACACAGGGCAAGTACTATGTGAGCTTTCCCTTAAACAGTATCTGTGGTATATAATCAAGTTATTACATTATTTATACAAGTTGTCTAATATTTAATTTGTACAATGGGATTGGAACAGAGAACGTACATAGTAAAGAAAACCTGTCGGTCTTCCATTTTCTCCTATAGAATCTTAACTTATTTCACTGACTTAGATATAACAGCTTAGTGGGAATATTAAAGGATAAGGGTCTTTGAATAGGATTATCATGGAAATAAGATTTTAGAGGCACAATGCCTACACTGTGTATTACTAGAAAAGTTTACAGCAAAAATATAAAGCATCATATTTAAGCCTGAACTTCCCATAATAAGTAAACTATTGTCATTGGCCAAATATTTAGCCATTTATTACATTAAAAATAAATAATACAAGGAAGAAATGTGTGTGAAAGGGTTTTGTTATATTCTAGCCCTCTCGGCCCTCCTCAGAAAAGCATACATTAAAACTCTGTGCAGCTCAAGCGGCTAAGGCACCAGCCACATACACTGGAGCTGGTGGGTTCGAATCCAGCCCGGGCCCGCCAATAAACAACAATGACAACTACAACCGTTTTGGCGGGTACCTATAATTCCAGCTCTTTGGCAGGCTGAGGCAAGAGAATCGCTTAAGCCTAAGAGTTGGAGGTTGCTGTGAGCTGTGACACCACGGCACTCTACCCAGAGCAACAGCTGAGACTCTGTCTCAAAAAAAAAAAAAAGAAAGAAAACCCTTGCCATTTTAAATATTCAATTTTGAAAGATTAAGGAATTTCCTTTTTAATAGTAAATAAATTTTAAAGGTCATTATCTTAGGCTGTTTTTATTATTTACTCAATCAATTAGATTATTTTAAATGGGCAAAGCAATAGTAACATTTAACACCAAATGATCCAAGTTCGCTGGGTTGGCCGGAGGGGAGTATGGACTGGCAGAGGAGGGCTTGCTGCTTCTCCTCCTCCTCCTCACCCCAGACCCACCCTACACTCACCTTTTCTGAAAGTACTAATACAGGACTCCCTGGTAGGCCAATGTGAGGAGGCATAAAAAGAACTAGACAATTAGCCATGAACTTGACAAATTAAAAGGAACTGGGCAGCAGGATTTTTTTTTAGCCATTAACAATGAGAATATTTACTCTCCAATATACCTACAAAAGTTTATGAGTTTAATTTGCAATATGTAAAACAAAGCAAAATGAGAAAAAGTAACATCTGCTGTTCATTTTTTGTGCTTTCTCTTAGTGATCAATCACTGTATCTACTCCTTAAAGCTATGAATGCGTTTTACTTTATGACAGAGCAGATAAAGTATTAACAAACCTAAGGGCCAGTATGTTGAAAAACAGGGGCAAAACCAGACCTATAACTAGTCACAGAACCAATTGATTCAGTTATCATTTGATTCCAGAACAAAAAATACAAGCTATCCCAAAGGTGGGAAGAAAAATCTGTCAGAATTAGTCATTGGAAATTTTCAGTTCAATTCCAATTTCATTTTGTGTTTGCTGGAAGGAAGTATCTGTTTCCTAATACATGGTGTCAAACAAAATAAAGCACAAACCTCTAGCATTGTAAATTAAGTCAAGCAGAATTTTTTATATGACTGCCATTTATGTTGTTCAGTAACAAAGAATGACATACTAATTGTTCACAAAATCCATGTGGTAAGCAGAGAAACATAGGTACAATAAAAAAACAAAAACTGGATGTCACATGTCACTTTCCCTAAAACCTAAACATTCTTAAAAAAAATTTTTTTTTTTGCATTTCATTCAATGTTGGGTTTTATTTTTATTTTTTTATTAAGTCATTTGTACAAAGATCATAAATAGATTTATGCCATTATGGGATTCAATGTGTTGATTATTTGTACAAATTGAAGTGCTTACATCCTACTAATCAACATAGCTTTCACCTCATTTACCCAATTACAGCATTAAGACATTTGTGTTCTACACCTGATAGATCCAACTTGTACTTGCAACGTGCTCCATAGGTGTGGTCCCTCTACTAACCCTAAGAAGCAATGAGTAAATAAAACCCCAAAAGCTAAAATGAATTATTTAATCCACCTCTCTGAAGTAGTAGATCTGATTCTGAATTAAACACAAGGAACTTCATGAAAATTTGGCATTTAATGCTTTTCTTCCTGAACTTCTAGGATGTGTGTGTTATAAGAAGTTATACAAAAGTAAGAAAATATTCTTAAAATTGGCTAATAAACACAACATGATACGATAAATTAGAAACGGTCTTGATTTTAGTTATCAAAGCTCTTTTTTCCATCTTCACACCTATTCTGAAATTTCTATTAAACTAAAACAATTGAAAATTAATATGAGTTTTTTGCTCTTCAAATTCTGAATATATAACACTTCTTATTCTGAAATAAGTACAAGTCTTTAAAATTAGCAATCAAAGAACTTTGAAAGCGGACAGTGCAACAAGCCGCATAATGATTTCAAATAACTAGCAAAAAACAGCTGCCAATCAGCTAATTGTAATTATGTATTGTGCCTGCTCAAAAAGAACCTGAAATGGAAATTGTTTCTTATTCACATACTTAAAAATAAGTTTCAGTCTGCACAAACTTCATAAATTCTGAATAGTCTTTAGACTGTATATGACATCTCTCAAACCATGGAAAGCTTTCCTGAAAAAAAAGTACCTTTATATTTCTAAGAACATTTTGGATAAATTTACTTTCAATGCATGTATTCAGTATGGAAAATCTATGATGTGTCTCTTAGGATTCCACATTGAAGATTGAAGCCAAAATAAATAACTCTAGATATCCCTTTTGAAAAATATTGGGACAAAATGTAATCTTCTATATCACTATTTCTAAACAGTATTATATCTCAATAGGGAACACAAATTCAAACAAAAAAATAAAGCTCAAAGAAAAGAATGTCTTTGAAAAGGAAATCTTTTTGATACTGAAATTTCCCAAAGGAAAGCTGTCCCAAAAGAGAAGCTTTACAAGAAATTCAGATCACAAGCAATCTAAATATACATGTGTGTATAAAACCTATGAAGACACATTTCTTAGAAAAGTCATTGCTCTATAGCAAACAAGTGATGTAACTAAACAGTCAGGTTAAATAACCATAAAATTGCTTAGCAATACAAATCCAACATCTAAGTTCTTATGAGAAAAACCATACCTCAAATGTAGTATGACAAAAAGAAAACATTCTCTATTGAAGAAGAATTTTTTTAAATGTGTTAATAACTGTATTTTTTTTATTGTTAAATCATAGCTGTGAACGTTAGTGCAATCAAGGGGTACAATGTGCTGGTTTCATATACAATCTGAAATATTCTCATCAAACTGTTCAACGTAGCCTTCATGGCATTTTCCTAGTTATTGTATGTAGACATTCATATTCTGCATTTAGTAAGTTTCGCCTGTAACCATTCTAAGATGCACCGTAGGTGTGGCCCCACCCATTTTCCTCCCTCCATTCTAACCTCCCCCCTCCCTTCCCGTCCCTTGGCCCTTTCCCCATATTCTTGTGCTATAGTTGGGTTATAGCCTTCATGTGAAAGCTATAAATTAGCTTCATAGTAGAGCTGAGTACATTGGATACTTTTTCTTCCATTCCTGAGATACTTTGCTAAGAAGAATATGTTCCAGCTCCATCCATGTAAACATGAAAGAGGTAAAGTTTCCATCTTTCTTTAAGGCTGCAAAATATTCCATGGTGTACATATACCACAATTTGCTAGTCCATTCGTGGGTCAATGGGCACTTGCTTGTCTACCGCCATACCATCCTGAACGCGCCCGATCTCATCTGATCTCAGAAGCTAAGCAGGGTCGGGCCTGGTTAGTACTTGGATGGGAGAAGAAGAATTTTTCTATGGAACAATATAACACATCTTGAATCTTAAAATATTGGCCTTTTTATATTCATGTACATATGTGGACATATAAGAAATTAAACTTGTGTTTTGAGTTATTAATGAAAGCAGCATGTTACAGGGAAAGAAGTCTCAGATTGTTACCAACTTGTAGGCAGAACTATACTTGGTTTGCATACGCATGCTTAAAGGTTTAATGACTTTTAAGCTATCCAGTTAATGAGTTAGGACACTTAAGATTTTTAAAAAATGTAACACATTTGATAGACCGATAATAACTGAGAAACTGAAACCTCAGTGTCAGCCTCACTTTTAACCAGAAATAGCTCTTACACAACAATCAAAGCATCTCAGTTTCATTTTAACTACTACTTATACAAATGTTTAAATTCATTTTTATGAGTCTGCAGTTTAGAGTTATATGTTTACCACTTTATGTCTAAATTGTTGGATGCCAGTCATTAAAATAATTAACTCAAAACATCAGAAAGTCTCCTTTAACAGGACTGTGTAAAAGTTATAGACACCAATCTTTGCAGAAAAACAGGCTATTGGAAACGTAGTAAAATCAGGTGACAGATGACAAATACTGAAGCAAACTCATTAAACTACTGACTCAATAGCATTTCACAGAAATGAGTATTAGTATTAGGCATAGTGAGAGAGAGATGAAATAATCTCCAAAAGCATTACAGGGAAGTCTACTAAACAAAGTCCTGAGAAGTTAAGGGAATTGCCCAAAGTCACGGAGCAGTGTCGTGATCAAGAGCTTAGGTTTGAACTCAGGTTTTCTGCTATTAAGTCCAAGACTCTTTACTGCACATGCAAATAGAAAATGTTGATTATACACAAAGAAAAGAAAGTAAAAAGGTGAAATTCATAAAACCACAGTTTATTTTTATGCATAATGACACAAAAAGAGCATCAAAATGTAACATTTATATTTGAGTGACGGTGTTCAATTCAATAATTTTTCCCCGAATGCATACTAGAATCTATGACATCATGGTTGTACTTGCAATTTTACATTCCACTAAATGTTTTTACACTGGAAAAATATATGATAGGCAAAAGATGTAGAATATTTGCTATTCCATCATAAAAAGATACCTAAGACTTTGTTCATTTTCTTCCTATTTTCCTTGCACAGTCTAATAGGATGTGTAGGGGTATGGTAATAGGGCTTCCCTGTTTCTCAGAAATTGGTCAGTAAGCACCAAGTCTAAAGATAATGATCCTCTTAAGGAGTTCGTGAACCCATCCTCCCAACAGAGACCATCACCCTGCTCTTCCTTCATCCCCAGCATATAAAAAGATAGGACTATGGAGCAAGAGAGAGAGTTTTCAGGATCAGCCAATTTGGGGGGCCTCTCAGGGAAGGAAGGAAAATTACCTTCCCCACACCACGTGTTTGTATATATATGGGATAGTTTGAAAAACAATGATACAGAAAAATTGAAGGATTCTTTCAGAAAGGGAAGGCTGGCATTTTGCTCTTCATATGGGGATATCTGCTTAGGCAAGAAACTTCCTGATTGCCCCACTATTCAACTCAGCAAGGAAAAGAGACGTGGAAAGAGATGGCATGGTGAAGACAAAGAGGCTCCACTAAAGCAGCTGGCACCCCCACCAAGGCTAGGACTGACGAGTGTCCCTTGGATCAAGAGAGGGGCGTCACTTGAAGTCATTTTCTGGGTACTACCCAAGAGAGCTGTCCACTATTAATGAGACCTCAGACACAAGATTCCCAACAGCATGAGGCTGTGAGGCAGAGCAAAAGTGGAAAAGAAGTCAGGACAAGCCAGATGTCCTTTGTTAAGGGACTGTCCAGTGGGAAGTCCCCACAGAGCTTCTGACAACTTGCATATGTCCTACACCAGCTGCGCAGAGGGCTGCAGCTCCCAGGATGCAGTAGCCAAAGAATTCCTGACTCCCAACAGAAAGAACAACAGCAACGAGGCAAGAGGAGAGTGTTCATCGTTTTGCCTCTTGTTGCTCCACACCCAGGAGCAGCCAGGTCCTAATGAAAAGACACAAGGAGAGTCTGGACAGAGACCAACCCCAGTACCTGTGTCACTCCAAGACAGCAGGCCCTGCTCCCCACCCACCCCACCCCACCCCCAGGCCCCCAGTGAGAAGATGGCACAAGACGAAACCAAAGCAAAGTATTAAACTGGACTGGATTTTAGGCATTCAAGTGACTTCAAAGTTACGGAATCTGTTCAAGGTATGATTAAAGGAAGAAAAGGAATACTCAAGGCAATTTGGTTAAAACACTGATTAGAGAAGAATGGAAGCATTTAGAGTTTCATATCACCTCATCTATTGAATTCAGAGGTGTGAACGCCAAGTGAGCCTGCCTTTATAAATATCTGTAAATAATAAACACTGCCATCGAGGATATCATTCTATCATCAGTAATAACATAAATTTTATTTGAATAGTCCATTAACCAAAACTACTGAAAAGAGAAGAGAAAGAATACTATTGCCTATTTAAATAATTCCCTTTAACAGCTTGGCTCTTCCACTAAGGAGAATGAGAAAGGGAGTCATCTCATCTCATCACCAGCCCTCTTTCCATTTGCATGATGTTTCAGACTTAGAAAACCAAAAATAGTATTCCATGTGTTAAAATAATGTAGGTTATGGATCCGGATCAGTGAATCTGAAAACAAGTTCTAATAGTCTTGAATAAACAACCTTATTTTCTCCTTTATGGGGTTGAAACCACATAATCTTCCAGTTGGTAGATAATAGACAATACATAAGGAAATTCTTATTAACACTCAGAGTCTTCCCTTCAATATTCCCGAAAGATGACCATCCAAACTCCATTCAAATATTTCCCATGAATGCTATCCCAGGGGCTTCCCTGGAAATGAAACAGTCCTCTGGGCTACTCACACCTCACCCTACAGGTCTGAATTCCCTTCTATCCAACGAAATGAATGTGAGTGATATACATTAGGAGGGAGGGGAGAGAGAAAGCGTTATGTAAAAAGACTTGGGTTATTAGGATGGGGAACCTTATAAAATTTGGTGAAGTACTCTCTCTCCCTCATGATCAGATATGCAAAAGGACATTATCTGATTCTGTGGTTTACTGGATTATCATGGTTCAAAAAACACTCCTGGGTGGCGCCTGTGGCTCAAAGGAGTAGGGTGCTGGCCCCATATGCTGGAGGTGGTAGGTTCAAACCCGGCCCCGGCCAAAAACTGCAAAAAAAAAAAAAAAAACACTCCTATATCTCAAGTTAGGAGGATCCAGTAAGTCCAGTTGTACCTGTTTCAAAGAGCAATGGTTCATGAAACTATTTCAATAACAAATTAAACAGGTCCTTTGCCTACCTAGAACAACATTTCCAATTATTTTTAACCAATCTAAAATCTGCCTAGAATTTCCATTTTAATTCCCATGGATGGCAGCTGAAACTTTTGGTCCATGCCAAAGTGAAAACATACAATAAAAAAACAAGCAAGCTAACTGAAAAAGTACTTAGGTTTCTATTGCTACGTAGTCCCCCAGTATAAACAGGCTCAAAAATAAAATGTTTTCACATAAGATTAAGCATTTGTGAAAGAATAAGTGAAGCTCAACTAAGTAAAAAAAAAAAAAGGACGGACTACAGGAACAGCCCGTACTGAGGGCCTGTATATGAAATATCATCCGGATGGTTCTTCATCACAGAACTCCCACATGTGGATTCATCGTCTAAACTACAGTGTAGTATAAGGTTTTCATGTTGATGTTTTACTTTATTGCTAAGCTTAAATAATACAAGAAGTTGGAGATAGAGTAGATAGGCATTTTTTAACATTCTGACTCAGGGCACAAAAAATATTTCCTAGATGTTTCCTACCAGGACTTTCTTCCCTTTTCTTCCCACAGTGGTGAGGGCAACACTGAATAATGAGAACTAAAGCTCTGGGTTTGTTAACTAGTATTAAATAAGGATGAAAGACTTACCCTACTCTGCATTTGAGTCATTGTGCATTTTTACCAGGCTACACAGAGACACTGAAAATCTTGTCTGGGATCCAAACCTTGAAAGCTTTTTATCTTTTATAACAAGTCTGGTTATGTTAATGAAACACAATCCGTAACTGGCCTATCTCTGCTACTTTAGCATCTGGCAGTTCTACAGACTTCACTAAAAATATATGTTTTAAAGCCCACTACTGTATAATTAAATGAAAGTTTGGCTTTATTCAAAAATGTAAATGAATTCTTGGCTTTTTCTCTTATTCACTTTTAAATTATTTATATGTATTCTCCATTCATAGCACTTTCCATTGGTCCAGAAACAATTCAATTTCAACAAATTCCCCTTTGTTTAAAATTTTACAGAGAAAATGGCTTTAAATTATGCAATAAAATCACATTTCTGTTGCTGGAAAAGAGTCTAAAATGTGTCTTATGATACGCAACTTGCCAAACCAAAAATGAATGGATATTTCATTTTCTTGTGTCATCTGACACAGCTAGTATTTATGTATATTAGCAAGTGCTTAGATCAAATCTCAGAAGAAAGGAAATTATTTTTACGTGGTATTTGAAAGCAATAAATGAACACCTTAAAAACTCATCCATCCTTTGAAATCTAATCAGCCATGAAGTAAATATTTCTAATTCCACATTTTATATAGACAACAAACATTTTTAGATTTCTACCTTTATCATCCGCAAGGGTTTCTTGCTAAAACTTCTGAAAGCACATTAACACCACAGCTTTTGTAGTTGCCCGGAATTTCTGATGCCTTCTTTCCTCTACATCCAGAGAAAGTATTTATCTCCTGGAAAAAGGATGAATGAAGGACTATATATGCTACATGACCAGTGTAAGCTCAAAAACAGCTTTTTAAAGAGTGTCAGCTTTGTTGTTAATAGTTCAAAGTAACCAACCAGTATGTTTTTACAAACTCAGAATGGTTTTCTTTACACAGCTACACTACTAATTGTGAAGTAAATGTATGCTACAAGCTACAGCAGACAATGAATCTCCTACTGGGTAGTAATCATTTTTAGGCCTGCTTAACTCACTGAAATGTTACTGACAATAGTAATGTACAAATATTAATCAAGTTATAAGAATGCCACAAATTTCATTTAGCTTTTTTATTTATATGAAATAAAATAGAATGGAATCACGCTAATTAATATTGTATCAAATTTTACACATTCAGAAACTACAATTGTGTTTCTTTGATGTAAATAGAATTAATTTATACATTTAATTTCAATGAAAAAAAAAGTTTGAAGCACTTCAAGGTGATGAGATCATGACCTAGAAAGAACCACTTTGACATTGCCAGAAAACTGGCAATAACAGAAGGAAATATTTTGGAGAGAACTGAACAAGTGTGGAGCATATCGGCCTAGTGTCAATGACAACAATGTTGACCGGAGGCCAAGACTTAAATACACCTGTCTTTGATTTACTGTTGTTCCTGTTGTTTCTGTTGTTCAGCTCATTTGAGAAGATGATCTTACTTCATGCTTTCAGACACTGCCTCCTTCTAGTCAAAACACCACTCAATCCCCAAAAGACTTGAATTAATTTAATCTTAGCCTCTAAATTAAAGATAATTTTCTTTCTCAGAAATGCTGCTGAATACTTGACCTGACTGGAATCTTAATATATGTGTATCCCTTGATTTAAATAACACAAATGTCATGCTTGATATTCCCCAGCTGCAGGAGGGATATTTTTGAAACCACAAAGGTTTCAGAACAGTCTCTTCAGAGTGGTCGCAGGATCTTCTACCTTACAATCATCTAAGCAACTCTGGCTACTCAGGACGTTGAGGGAGGAGATCCACTTTAGTCAAATGGTGCTGGGTGAACTGGCTGGCGACCTGTAGAAGACTGAAACTGGACCCACACCTTTCACCATTAACTAAGATAGACTCTCACTGGATTAAAGATTTAAACTTAAGACATGAAACTATAAAAATACTAGAAGAAAATGCAGGGAAAACTCTTGAAGGAATCGGCCTAGGTGAATATTTTATGAGGAAGACCCCCTCCCCCCGGGCAATTGGAGCAACTTTAAAAATACACTACAGGGACCTGATCAAACTAAAAAGCTTCTGCACAGCCAAGAACACAGTAAGTAAAGCAAGAAGACAGCCCTCAGAATGGGAGAAGATATTTGCAGGTTATGTCTCCAACAAAGGTTTAATAACCAGAATCCATAGACAACTCAAATGTATTAGCAAGAAAAGAACAAGTGATCCCATCTCAGGGTGGGCAAGGGACTTGAAGAGAAACTTCTCTGAAGAAGACAGGTGCACAGCCTACAGACATATGAAAAAATGCTCATCATCTTTAATCATCAGAGAAATGCAAATCAGAACTACCTTGAGATATCATCTAACTCCAGTAAGATTAGCCCATATCACAAAATACCAAGACCAGATATGTTGGTGTGGATGTGGAGAAAAGGGAACACTTCTACATTGCTGGTGGGAATGCACACTAATATAGTCCTTTTGGAAAGATGTTTGGAGAACACTTAGATATCTAAAAATTGACCTGCCATTCGATCCTATAATTCCTCTACCAGGTATATATCCAGAAGACCAAAAATCACATTATAACAAAGATATTTGTACCAAAATGTTTATTGCAGCCAAATTCATAATTGCTAAGTCATGGAAGAAGCCCAAGTACCCACCAACCCACGAATGGATTAATAAATTGTAGTACATGTATACCATGGGATATTACGCAGACTTAAAGAAAGATGGAGACTTTACCTCTTTCATGTTTACATGGATGGAGCTGGAACATACTCTTCTTAGTAAAGTATCTCAAGAATGGAAGAAAAAGTATCCAATGTACTCAGCCCTACTGTGAAACAAATTTATAGCTTTCATATGAAGGCTATAACCCAATTGTAGCACAAGAATATGGGGAAAGGGGCAAGGGAGGGCAGGGGAGGGGAGAGGGGAGGATGGGTGGAGGGAGGGTAATTGGTGGGACCACACCTACAGTGCATCTTACAATGGTACAGGTGAAACTTACTAAATGCAGAATATAAACGTCTGAACACAATAACTAAGAAAGTGCCATGAAGGCTATGTTAACCAGTTCAATGAAAATATTTCAAATTGTATATAAAACCAGCACATCATACCCCATGTACATTAATGTACACAGCTATGATTTAATAAAAAAAAAAAAAGCTTGAGATAAACCTGAGCAACTGAGGCAAATCCTGTCTTTACAGAAAAAAAAAAAATGTTTTTTTTTAATTGGCTGCATGTAGTGGCATGCACTTATAGTCTCAACTACCCAAAGGGCTGAAGAGGAGGGAGGACTGCTTGAGCCCAAGATTTCATGACTATAGTGAGCTGCAATCAGGCCACTGCACCCTGCCTGGGAGACAAAGCAAGGCCTTTCTCTACTAAAAATTTGTTTAAAAGGAATGGAGAGCCTGGATCTCACTGAACATCTGTTGAGTCAGAGTCTCTAAACCTGAGAATATACTTTTATGATAAGTTCACCAAGGAAAGCCAAGATCCATTGCTCTGAAATGCCACCTCCTTGGTCACACTGCATTTTAGAACTAGCAAATAGGGTGATGCAGAGGATAAAAACAGTGAAGGGAGAACTTAGGAGTCCTGCTATCAAAACTGACTTACCAAGATCTAGTGATCTCAAAGTTCTTCCATATACTCCATCTCTGCCACATATAAGCTCTTTAATGTCCTCTACTGTTCTACCTTGAAGAGGCCACCACGAAGTCTTTTTATAAGACGATTTGGTAAAATTTCATAATGAACGATAATACAGTGACCCATAACTACAGGTGAGGTCTGTGCCCATTCTACTAAAATTGGCTCCTGCTCAAGAAGAACTACAAACAATGCCTAAAATGTGAAGTAAAATTAATCACACTCTCTTCAACCTGCTTCAGGTATTTATCCCTCTGCTTCTCCTCACCAGTTGAACTTCATCATGGCTAAGGACACTGACCTTCTCTTGGGCTCATTTTGTGTAGTCTGTCCAGTCTCTCCAATATCCTGCATGTTGCTCATTGCTTTAATTGCTTGCTTTCAAACCTGTGCTAATTCTCCATTCCATATGTGAATATTCCTATGCACAAACGTTTCACCTAAGTGGATTCCCAGTAATAATGAAGATATGCCACCAAAAAAAAGAGGGGGTAAGCTAATCAAGTCATTTAGAGAAATGTGACGTACCTTATATTTTTCCTTATCTTAGAGATTTATTTTGCATGCTACTGCATGGAAAGACCTGGAAATTCTTGCAGTAAGGAAAAGATATTTTAATGCAGTTTTCTAAGTGAAGCTTTTTTTGGATAACCACAACCATGTTCGCTAGTGCTCCTCAGAACTGACCTTAAGAAATACTAATTTCTATGCAGGTCGGGGTCTTTTTGACTTGTGTCTGTGGTCTGATTCTATCTATATGATGGCAATTAGAACTTGATACTTGTCCTTGGATAGACACAAAGTCCTACAGGTGTCTGCCAGAGGACAGGTACATATAAAATGATTTCCTAAGGAACAGTTACATCATTTTAAATCATCTCTCTAGTTTGATGTAAAGACAAGCCACATAGAACATGAAATACAATTTACATTCTTGCTATTTCAGTCTCATTCCAACTATATCTCTAGCATCAAGATAGTCAATAACTCTTAATTAAGAAAGCAAACTTATTTTTTTCACCACAGATTTAAAAAAAAATAGTAATAGGCCATCATAATCATAAGACGGCACTTATTAAATGATATTGTCATCAGCAAGTCTACTCAAAGATATTTAGGTACAGGTTACAGTTTTCTTATTAACTCATTCATTTTGGATGGCATCTGATAGACTAAATACACTGGCTCTGAAATACTGCCTCTAAAAATGTCTATAAGCTATTAGATTCTGTTAATAGAATATCTTTTAAATGATTTGTCATATTTCTATATTTCAGTCAAATTTCAAACAAAATATTTTGATAGATAATTTATCAAAAAGATAAGTGATACGTTTAAGATGGCTAACTATTAATGTATGGTATTTTAGTGAATCAATACCAAAGGGAAACATAGGCTTTTTTTAACACAATAATCTTGCTTATATAAGAAAGACTTTTCTTAGTATAATTCAGATGTTCCAAGTCACTAAAAGTATTCATTTTTGTCAAACCCACTCAGCAGTTACCTGAGCCCTACCTCGCCTTTCACAAACCTCCACTCCCATACTTTCAGGAATCCACATGGGATGTCCACCGGGATGAAAAATACAGGCTGAGTGTTACCTGGCCCCCTTGGCCAGCAGAGCTGACTTACTGCACACCATCTCTCATTTTTTCATTCTGCCTTTATTGGGTGACACCAACTAACTTCCTCTTTATAAATTTCTTGCAGACCCTGGCACAGTGGTACAGGCCTGACTGTAACTCCCCAGTGTATGTAGATAAAAGCAGATCAGTAAGTGTAACGATCCGTATAGGAAATATAATTTTTAGATGCCCTGAAAATAACATTTTATATTACACTGTAAAGCAAAGAAACCATGCCCCCTAAGATCTTGAAGGTCTCTATTTTAGAAAAGCATCTTGACTTTACTGTTCCTGACCAGTGACATTTTTTTTCCAAAGCCAAAGGGACATTCTGCCTCTTTGGTGAATTCAACCATCTCCTGAGAAAGAGAAAACATGCTGTCAACTTTAAGACAACCATTTCTCACGACAACCTCCCTCCTCTGTCAGTCATCAATTAAGAAGAAGTGCTTGGATCCAGTTTCAAATGCAACACTGTGTTATACTGGAAAAAGATTTAGTAGGTGAGGAGCACTCAGTAGCAACATATGGTTCCACAATCATTATATGTAATTCTTTTACAGTTTGAGGCCCTAATAATTCTAATTGAACAATATGTTAATATTTAATGCCCTGAAATAGGTATATTAATATCTCTATTTCACCTGAACACAGGTAGGCACAAACAGTTTACAAATCTTTCTCCAAATCACATTGAGGTATCTAAAACCAGGTAAGTCAGAACTGAGATTCAAAACCAGGCAGCCTTGTCAATCAATTCTCATCTTCGTGTGTCTTAACAATAGCTAAGAATTTTAGGGAATATAACACTCCAACATGCTTGTTCTGTTGAAACACGAATAGAAGTCAAAAGAATTGGGCTTTAGAACTTATAAAACTAAGTTTTTACTCCGTTCTTTTTTGAGTCCAATTTCACCCAACTGATATTCTTCTGGAAATCTCTAATGGTAAATGGTTGTTGGCAACTAAGGACCTTTAAAATAACTTTCTTCAGCATTGCGGTAGGCAAAGTAATGTTCAGAGATGTCCACATCTTAATCCTTGGAACCCATGAATAGAATATGTTACCTTATATAGCAAAAGCAATATTACAGATGGGATAAGGAGTGCAAACCTGGAGAAGTGGCCATTATCCTGGTTTACCCTGGTGGGCCAGTCTAATTAT
Source organism: Nycticebus coucang (assembly GCF_027406575.1). NCBI lineage: Eukaryota > Metazoa > Chordata > Mammalia > Primates > Lorisidae > Nycticebus > Nycticebus coucang. Next base: position 78,074,444 of record NC_069784.1, on the reverse strand, counting down.
ACGAAGCCTTAATTGTGGAGAACTTTTCCTGGCTGTGTCAGAGAAATATGATGTGAGGACTTGATGGGCTATTATTGGTTTTAACACTTTAACTGCCATGTGAGTTATGAACTGTTTTTTAAGTTTCATATTACTTTTTACACTACTAATTTTCAAGTTATTATATTACTTTTTTATTGATGTATGTTTCAGGATCTTTTTTCCCCAAAGTCTTTATTCTATTTTCTTAATAAAACAACATATCCAGAGAATTTTTCTTTCTTTCTTTTTTTTTTTTTTTTTGTGGCACTGTGTTGAAGATGGAAGAATTAAACAATGAGACAAGGAATGTGGTGCCATCTATAACCTAGGACAACCCTTAGCTGGCAGAAAACAAGTTTGCATATAGGATTTCGATCCCACAACCACAAAGAACAGAATACTGCCAACAACTGGAATAAACAAAATCACATACTCCTTTAGAGCCTCACAGAGGAATGCAGTACTTCCCACACCTTAATTTAAGTCCTATGAGATCAATAACTAATAACCTACCGCACAGTAGGATGATAAATTTGTGTTGTTTATTTAAGTCATTAAGTTTGTGGTAATTGTTATGTCAGCAACAGAAAACTAATATAAGCACCCACAGCCAACATTTGTAAATGTCCGCATGGCTTTCTCACCAGTATTCGGGAACTGAGAGATCAGTTAATTCTGTGTCTTAATTAAAGAATATTAAAAGAGCTATCACTTTCTCTCCACAGTGTATTATCCTGCTGTATCTCTTTTGTAATTGGTGATGTCTAGAAAAATGACACACACACTGATCATACACATACCAATACAAAAAAAAATTCTGCTGTTAAAAATAGTTATGTCACCTCCAACTCTAATCATAAAATGACTAGTTACATAAACTTCATTACGAAGAGCCAATTTGTAGTTAAACCAAAATAAAAAAAGACAGATGACTTTTCATCAAAGAAAATAAATTGACTTGTCGGGAATGTCCTTCTGCTTTCCCTCAGGCTTCTAAGGACACTAAATTTGATGTTATAGAGCCCATGTTTAATTCTTCCAGGTGTCCCTCCAGAGAAAATTAAGGAACTGCATAGTGAAAATGGAAGATTCACTATAAGGAGGTAACCCCCTGCTGTTCAAAAATTAAATGCAAATTTATCCAGGATGCGATTGCAAATATCCTCTCTGTCTATTTGAAATGGGCCAAAATGTTAATGTGTTGTATCATTCTTACTATATTAGAAAAGTAATCCAAACTGCAAAAAAACTATTCTAGCTCATTTGCAACATTTCCTATCAGTGATAAGAATGCATGCTGCTACAAATTAGATTTTTAAACTTGTGTTACATTACAAATGTAAGATTATTTTAGGATCTATTCTTCTATTCAAGAAACAAACTTCCAATTGAGAAATAACACCTATTTCCCATACACGTCCATCAGAATGTGGTAGGCTGGAAAAAAAAAATGTGGTAGGCTGGCTCTTAGGTTTATAAAATAGTTATTACACTAGAGGAATGCTTTTTCTCCTTTGATCGTTTATACATGTACAAACAGATCCAAAGGGTCCCAGAAAAAGTACAGTGGCACCCTGCTTGGGGAGCTGAAGAACGAACCACTAGAGAGAAGTTGGGAAAGGTCTCACAGAGGAGGTGACTTTGAAGCTGTCATAGCACATCTCGACAACTGGGAGACAGAAGGGAGTAGCAGAAGTGGTAGCAGAATTTGAAGGCTGTGCAGTTTCTGTGGCCCAGAGCAGAATACCCCCCAGATCATGAGAATATCAGAAGCATGCATCAAGGATAAGCCACGGGGAGCCTTTATATTTTGGTGCTTGCTCAGTGGCCACCATGAATGGCCCAGTATTGTTGAAAAAAATGTGAATCTAGAAATTCCTTTCATATTTTCTTTTTTGCATAATTAAGGTCCACCTCCAGGAAGAGTCATGACTACAATGTCCAAATAAACCATACGTTCAAAAAAAAACCCAAAAAACTAAGCCTCTCTCTGTCTTTGACTAGAAGTGTATTGTGCATACACTAACGAAGACTGGGAAAGTTATTTCAGTAAGAGTATATCATGATAGATTACCTCAAGGTAAATATATGTGTGCCTTACAGCCTTATAAATGGAAGACTAGATGGTTCCTTCCCCATCAACAGAAATTGTGACCTATGCTTATTACTCTTTTCCTTTTAGGACTGAGTCTCACTTGTTTTAAAAGGACAAAATTCAAAGGTTCAATTCAATTTAAGTAATCATCAGAAATGTCAGCTGCCTTTCAAAAGACCCTTGGAGTCTGCCAAATTGGACTGAAAATCATGCATGAACAGTTTTCATTATACGTGAGCTGACAGTTTCTGCTTCTGGTCAAGAAAATCACATTCCTGTAAAAAAGGTTTGTGTTAGCTGTTAATACAGAAGCAAAAAGCAGCAGCCTCAGAAAGGGTGGTGTTCTTTTGCCTTGTTGTTGTGACCCTCCCATCGAAAAAAGTTAGAAAAAAATTATGCATTAGTATTTTGTAGTTTCTGAAAATATTAAAGTCATAAAAATGTGGAGTCATAATCACGCACACACAAAAAAATCAATCCATCAAGGTTAAACCCAAACCGACCATCTTATCATGGATTAAAATTTAGTTAGAATCAAGAAATCTTTGGTCTACTGGAATGAGAGGTCCCATGTTTTGAGATAAATTTAACATGGTAATAAATACTCTGTAGATAAATGAGACTTTTCAGGAGGAGCCCAACATATAGGAATTGGCTAAGGCACCCAGCGTCTTGCGGAAAAGGCTGCCGTCCCCAAGCTGAGTGTCACTGTTGAGCAGAGGTGAGCTGGGTTTCCCAGAGAACACTCTTCTACCAGGCACAGCATGTGGAAAAGACCCTGACTCTTCTGATGGAGCCCAAGCCCTGGTCCAGCTGCTTTCAACTCCTCATTTTCTTCACGTTAAGACAGTGGATATAGGAATCTGACCATTTCCTACGTGTGCCAAAATGTGAACAATATTTGGAGCACTAAATTAAAGGAATGAATTTGACAAACTGGCCAAAAGGGATTGGTTCACAGCTTTTCACAAACATTATGATGGGATTTATCAATTGCGTAAAATTCTTGAAACAATATGAAAAATGTTTTTTTTAAATGTTAAGATTTTTCTGGAAATTTTCTTTTAAAAAACTTATATTTCCAGGTGGCGCCTGTAGCTCAAAGGAGTAGGGCACCAGCCCCATATACCAGAGGTGGAGGGTTCAAACCCAGCCCCAGCAAAAACCTGCAAAAAAGCACCCAGGAAAACAAAAAATGTATTTCTTCCCGGAAGAAAAATTATAGAGAGAATATACAACAAAAACAAAATAATTTAACCTAGTATCATAACAATAATAATACTATCTTTTAAAATAACAGAAATCTATATCATAATGTTTTCTAAATATATACCAAGTATTTTTATGGGAATACTTATTTTCCACAGGAGTCTTTAAAATGATGGTTAAGTGCTTTTGTTTTTTGTTTTTCAAAGTAATTTACTTTCAAGGTCTAAATATAATATTTTGTCATTTTAGATACAGGTATTACAGAAAGATGTAATGGTTTTAAATTCACCATGAAATGCTTTTCTACCACATTGAATGCTTTTCACCTTTGCTTTTAGGGTAGGAGCCACATAATTCTGTAGCATCCAAGAAGTTGTTGTTTAATCAAGCATGCGTGTTTTTACTTTCTAATTCCATCAACCACATTGTATAGAAGAAAACATTCAAAGACATAATCTTCTAGGAAGCACCAAAATCTTAAATGCTAACATTGTTGAAATTCCTGATTTAATAAAAGAGGAAGAAAGTACCCACTGGAGCTTTTAGAAAGTAGGTGTAATTGGGCGGTGCCTGTAGCTCAAAGGAGTAAGGTGCCAGCCCCATACACCAGAGGTGGTGGGTTCAAACCCGGCCCCAGCCAAAACTGCAAAAAAAGAAAAGAAAGTAAGTGTGATTTTAATGGGCTGTAGATTATATTCAGACAGAAAAATGGACATTAAATGTTAGAATAAGAAAGGTCAAAATGTTAATTAAAGCAGGTGTAGCTATGAAAAATATTAAATATTTCATAAAAGCAAAATGTGGACAGGCGATCTTTGTTAATAAAGATTACATACAGATGTGAGAAAATTATTGAAATCTCAGGTGTGCTAAATGCCATACTGCCATCCCGTTAATTTACATTTTGTATCATCCTACTATAATTTTCAAAAGTGATTACTCCATTAAATGTACATCAAAGATAACAAGGTTTGTTTGTAATCAATAAGTGACCTCAAGAGGCACTAATTTATTAACATATGCTTACATCTCATCAAGTTACTGTACCCTCTCATGATTGCCTAGTTTATAATAGGGATGCTGATATTAAAACGATCTATGAACCAAGTGTATGGTGCCCCATGATCATATTAATGTACACAGCTATGATTTAATAAAAACTAAAAAAAAAACTATGGAAATGGGGCAGGAAAGGAACACTGGGATAAATATAGTAATCTCATTAAAAAATAAATAAATAAAATAAAATTACATACACAAGGAAAAGAGCAGAGACACGCTTAATTTCCTCATGAAGTCCTATGCAATCACTTGATTACTGATTGTTCCATACCTGCAGCTTAAGAAGCAGGTCACTTGTACTCACTTATACCTTTAGCTTTGTTTAAGCATAAGCACATACTCAAAAGACTCTGAGGTTCTCTTTAGAATCAGAATCATTTAGCAACCAGCCCAACAATTCAACTAAACCAAATACTACATTTTTGTCATGGCGTGCTTCAATTAGGTAACTCACTTCACTGTTTAGGAAGTCCTTTAAAGAATCCAGAATAATTATCTGTGCTCTGGATTGCCCCCACTATTGTTTGTCTTGGTATGTTTTTATTTAGGAAAGTTATAGCTTTTCCTTGCCTGATTAAAAAATATAAAAAGATTAAAAACTCTTAGGATTTAGATAAAAATGTACACAGCTATAAAGGAAAAGTCTTACATAATAATACAAAACCCCCAAATTTATAAATTAGGAACTACAGGAAACAGCTTACGTTCTTTAACCTCTCTATTTTCCTTTCATATTCAGGTTGTATTTGCACATGAATGCACACACACACCTCTCCCAAATACACATTTGAAGCTCAGTTAAGAAATGTTATTTCCATTGTTTCAACAAAATTTATTGAGCATTTACTATATGCCATATATTGTTCTCTAGGTACAGTCGCTATAAAAAAAAGTTTCTTTTAAATAATTACTGCTTATTTGATTAAATTGCTTCTTAGAATATGATTTTTCCAGACAACTCAAATGAGTGGACCCCATGTCTCTCCTCAACTCTATATCTAAATAGCTTCCCAGACAAACAATATTTAGCCTAAGCAAGTTTGAGTATATATTATCCCAAGGAAACATTTCACTTCAAGTTAAAAATATGTCAGCACCTAATTCTGAATCATACTAAAGCATTTCTGGGTCCTAGGACTTAATAATATCATTTCTTAAAAGGCAGCTATACTCACCACTATACCATCAATGCCGTAAAATCATCCTCATCATTCATGACCACATGTGGCCAAAATGATGTTAGTGAAGTGGTCAGTCTCCTCACATATGCCCATCCCTTTCCACATTTGTCTCTCACCCCAACCTCTGTTAATCCTCACCAGCCTACAGGTATCCAGGGCTCACAGATCCTGCACAATCTTAGAAGCATCTCTTATTCTAGATCAAGTTCATGAACCAAACATTCCATTCTATCCCCTCTTGGAAATAAAATGAGTGTTTATTGAAGGCCTGCTCTGTGTCACGCCCAGCACCGACCCTGCTGTGGGACATCTCCTCTGATGAACAACAGCCGTCTTATCCCATAAACTAAGCCAGTGTGTTAGTGGATACTATTGGGAAGATGGAAGACTTTTCACAGCAGTACATTACTTGTTAATAGGAGTTACTTGGAGGTAGCACTTTAGCCCTCAAAATTGACTATAGTAGTTGAAATTTCAGGCACAGGACAAGTCTACACTTAAAGAACATTTCAGATCTGGAATGGACATTCCAAACTACCAAACTCTTTCATGTATGGATGTGGAAATTGAAACTCAAAAGTGTGATGTGATTTATATCTGGTTCCTTGAGAAACCACATTTAAGTTCTGGTTTTCCTGTACCTCAGACTTTTGAGTTTTCAACCCCTCAATTCAGGATAAACTACAGCTGCTTATCTCAATTATATATTTAGCAGACCTGGTGCTTCTAAAGCTGTGATCCTGATTCTGATGACAACCACCATCAGAGGAACTGTAGCACAAAGTAGTCATAAATAAGCCTTCTTTTCTTTTCTACTAAACCTATTACTAAATCATTAACATATTTAAATAGGTCCCCAAGATTGATTGGGCCTGTCTCACTGAAGCAAAACAACCTTGTAGCTCCCCTACAGAGGAAGTTACTAGAACTTCTCCATAATACAATGACGTATAGTAAACACTAATGGTTGGGTTGGACCAACCAAGAGTTTAGTTTTAGAATCCGAAAAAAGACCTCACTACAGAATAAGTAGTCTCAGGGCTTGACCTACTGCTATAACTGCTTAGGCTGCTCGGTTGAAATTCAAACATTTAACTGAAAGGCATAAAATAGCACCTGCACCTTGTCTGGGACAACTGCACTGGCTCTCCGGGTTCTCCCCCTGCTAGAAAGATGATTCTAGCATGTTGTCACGTGAGGGCTGGAGAGAGAACAGTGGCAATTGTCACAGGCATCTAATACACATTGATTGAATTGCTCAGAATGATTTAAAAATATTCCTAGATCATTCTACCCTCATTAGAATCTATGATTATAAACAAAAAGTTCTTGGTATTCCAAAACTTATAAATTCTGAATAGTTTCTATGTCTTGAAGGAAAGCAAAAGGAACAAAGCTGTTTTATAGACAATCAGATGTTCTAAATGTTCAATTGATTGATTTCTACCAATCAAGAAAAATGAAAGAGAAAAAAAACTCGAAGGGAGAAGGGAAGAGGTAACAGGGAGAGAGGACTTTTTTCCTCCAGTCTCTGCATGAATAATGCACTTTCCCTTTACACAAAGAGGGCGAGTTCAGTGGCTTCCTTCCTTTGTTGCATGAAGTGATTTTTCACATTCAGCATGTCTTCATGATTTCTCCTTTTATATCTTATGCCTTATTCAAACAATTGGGAATCTTCAAAGTTTGTCACGGGAAATTAAGCAAATGTTTTATCTAAAACTGAACACTTGTACATTTTGAAGGAACATGTCAATGAAGCAAAAAGGAAAAATTAACACAGTAAAGTATAATGTATATGTGATTTTACAAGCTACTGACAAAATCACAGTACAGACAGAAAGAGCACATGGCCCCAGAGAATCTACACATTTAGTGATAGAACAAACTCCGGGGTCACTTCCCTAGACATTTTTAAGAAAAGGTTACATTCATATTGCCTTAGTAACTGAAAGAATCACAAACAAATTAGACATTTTCAATGCATCACAACTAATAAGACTGTGAAAACTTTTCCTTATTAAACCAGGTTACCACTACCAATTTAAAGAGTATTTCTGACAGTTCAAATAGTCTTTTTGGCCATGTAACACGTTTGCAAATCTTAAATGGTTTCACATTTCTCTAAAGTTGAGTCTAAACCGTAATAAGAGCATAACATGAATATTTAAGCAACTTAGCTCTGATTTAAATATATTTGCTCAGGATATGCTGGCAGCAACCCAAAATGTAGTGTAATACCCTCAAAGCTGGCAATTCCAATCTCATTTTAAAAGGCAGATAATATGGGCTGGCAGCATTAAAGCAAATAAAGTCAATTAATTTTTTTTTCTTAATTTGTGTCTTCTAGATTCAAATGGCTGGGAAGGAATAAATCTGAAGGTGAATAAAAAAAGAAATTACTAGGAAGGAAAAAGAAACAAAAAAATTTGGAAAATGTAAAGCTATTATTTCTTATTCTGATCTTAATAGCAGGTTACAGTTGAATAATAACATCATCTATTGCAGGTCACTGAAATGTAGGGAGGGAAATCCATTTTGAAAACTTTAATACGAGAAAGTCAGTACATCATTTTCACAAGCAATATCCTAAACAGAAAGGATCTTTTTAGCACTATCATGTTATATAAAACCGTATTTTTATAGCAACTGAAAGGTACAAACTCACCGTAAAAATGAAACTGCCATTTTCTTTCATTACCATTAATCACATGATTTGAATTTTGATCAATGATTGAATCTGAGACTGGAAGGGATGACGTATTTCTGTGGACCACATTCAAACATTTTGCTACCCCTCTTTCACATGTTTTGTTTTACTTTAGGACCATAATCAGGGGGTGGGGAGTGTTGTTCTTCTTTTTGTAAGAAAGTAAAGCAATAAAGAAGCACATGGAAATGGAACCCTTCTAATTTCTCTAATAAAAACAGTTTACATTACTTAGTTTTGCTTAAAGGCATTTCAATTTGTGATGCCCAGACTGACTTAAGTGTTGAGCAAACATATCTTCCATGCTACCGTTGCCACCTGGTTAGGAAAATAAAATCTCACAATGCCGAGTAGTTTGGGATGGATTGAAAGCAGCGTCTTATTTGATACTATGAGAGCAATAGTTCTTAACCTTGGATATACACTGGAGAACTTTGACAAACACTAAAAACCAAACTTATGTTTCTACTGCAAGTACAGATCAATTAAATAAAATGTCTTTGGGTGAGACCTCAAGCATTAGAATATACTTAAAGTTCCCTCGTGATTCTAATATGCAGCCACACTCAAGAACCCCTGTTTTAAGGTAAGTTATTTTTTCAAATGTTATTAGGGTTGACGCTGTTGCCACATGAAGGACTCCAATCTTTAATTAAATCAGGGCACCATACTATACTGATTATCAATACGACAGCCGTGTTTCTTAAGGAAAGTGTTTGACATATGGAGGTCCATATGCTTCTCTTGAATACCCATATGCTCTGTTTCCATGTATGTTATGGAAAATACCATTGTAGCATTTGTACCATTTTCATAAGAAACGTGTCCTCTCTATTTTATGAACTGATTACGAGGAGGATATCAAATACATGCCCTACAATTTTAAATCAATAAAATTATCATTTCATACCATAATTCATGGAAAACTGTTTACTAAGATAAAGTAGTAGATAATTAGTTTGGATACTAGTGAGTACACTTTTTTACACTTTAATAGATACAAATGTACTTTAATGTTGGATATTCAGAGGGCCTACATGGGAAGGGTGAAATAACATAAAAACAAAATAAGTGGCACAGAATAAAGTTTCTAACGTTCACTAAAAGAGTACTGAAAAGGCAACTGTCATTTGGAAGGGATACCCTCCAGCTGGTCATATGAAATATGCTATTTCACTGTTCTTAAAAAGTGAAAATACTGGGAGGTAGTGGGTATGCCCCAATCAGAGATGAATAAAGGGGACCTCATAAAAGTTAATCATTAGTTCAGGTTCACATAATAAATAAGTTCAAAAATAGGACAGAAATGCAGATTTTACTCCTTTTTTTTTTTTTTTAACCATGCTATGCTATGTCCATAAAGGGGGCTTTTTTCTGGTTAACTTCCATAAGACAACAGAAGCAAATATATTGAAAGAAATTCCATTATGAATCCAGTTCCATTCAAGCGATTTATTGATTGCCTAATATTAGCAAAGACTGCATAGTAGCTATGCAAAATGTAGGAACTATAACAACGTAGCAACATCACACATGTAATAACAAAAATAAACCTCTGTCTCCCTTGCTTTCTTCCCCACCATTTTTTCCTCCCTCCCTCTCACTTCCTTCTTTTCTCTATTTTAACATTTTTTTCTTTCATTTTCTTTCTTTTTGGAGTGGGGGAAGTGGAAGGTTATTTTTTGCCACATTATATACAAAGTACACTAAAATATTATGATAGGGGTGGGAGCCCACAACTCAGTGGTTAGGGCACCAGCCACATGCTCTGGGGTTGGTGGGTTCGAACCCGACCCGCACCTGCTAAACGGAGAAAAAATAGCTGGGTGTTGTGGTGGGCGCCTGTAGTCCTAGCAACTAGGGAAGCTGAGGCAAGAGAATCTCTCGCGCCCAAGAGTTTGAGGTCACTGTGAGCTATGATGCCATAGCACTCTATGGAGGGTGACAAAGTAAGACCCTGTCTCAATAAAAAGAAAATAAATAAATAAATAATAAAATATTATGATAAAAATGTTGAATTAAATTATGCAGACAATGAGAAAAACCGAGTAGTTGCTGCCAATCTCACAGAGACCATTTACTTACTAGCTAAATTCTCATGTGTCCATCAGACCTTAAGCCAGCTGGGGTCTGCACTAGAAGTTCTAAAGATGATCCTGAAATTGTCACTGGCCCAAAATCATATCCTTGATGAGGTCTTGAGACTTCAGAATTTCTGGTATGTTGGCTTTCAATCTATCCCATTTCCCTAAGGAATCAATAACTTAACCACAAAGAGGACAAATGTTAAAATAACACACTACCACAGTATAATAAGGTCCATTCCCCTAAATTATTGCAAATTTATTTAAATACTCTATGGTACCTTTTGTCTTCCTGACATTCACCTTCTAAATCTATCATTCCTAGGTCTACAAAATTTCAAGCTATCTGGATGTGATATATGATTTGTGATTTCCAAGATTTCTCCTGTTATCCACATTGGAAGGCTAGGAAACTATCAGCCTTTAGGGAACTCTCCCTCACTACCAGGGTGGTGTTTAATAGACTCAATAATATTTTGGACTCTAATAGTACAAAAGAATAAATTTATCAGAAAAAGTTATAAAAACAGAAAGTGTTTCACAGAGAGTGAAAAATTCTTTCTTTAGAAAGAAGTCATGATATTCTCTAATTTTCTACAGCTGTCCACGAATTTGAGAATTTTCTCATTTTCTAACTTTCTTCTCAAATTTTATCTTTGTATTATTAATATTAGTTTGGTACTTCAGGAAAATCACAGACAAAGACACCCTATCAGATATTTTTCCCCTCATATGTTAAAATATTATTAAAGGCTTCTGAAGTATCTGGAAGGAATTATTTGATTAACAATATTCAAAATATGCTACCACTGGCATTAAGCTATATAAATTTTCAAACTAAAATAGTGTAAAACCCTCTCAGCATAAGTAATTTAACTAAAAAAGCTGTTATTTTCATGGGTTAATTACAGTTTGCATAGAGACTTTGATTAATTCTAATATTGATTAAAATCATTTATTCTAAATCTAAATAATAATGTTGATCAATAACATAATTACTTAAAATTTCTGGCTTTCACATTGTTGGTGTGCCAAACATCCAGATTAAAAAACAAAACAAAACAAAAAACCCAGAAATTCAGCCACCCAAAGAGCTCAAAATATTTGAATATGGATATGATATTGGGAAAATATTTGGATATATATAGTAAACCTTTTCATGGCACAAGTCTTGAGGAAAAAATTAAGATATTTTGAATATTTTATATATAAATATTCTATATATGTGTGTATGTATGCTTAGTACATAATTCCAAATTTATTATGAAGAATTTATAGTAAATTCCAACATTTACTATATTGTCATAAAATGCGTTTTTGTATGACTGAATACAAATTTGTCACTTAGAAAAAGCAGAATATGTCAACCCTCTCACAAACATAACAGAATCAAGATCCCTTTGTCCTGCCGAAGCAAATTCAACTTCTCTCTGTATCAGAAAATATGCATTTCAGGCATTCACCAGAATGTTTACCCTTAAACTGATTAGTTTTCAACTTTGTCAAAGGTGCACCTAAAATAGTTGGCAAGTCAAAAAGACAGATCAGCTACCTTGAGATTGATAATTAGCATTATATTGTCAAGATTATTAGCATTAATCTCACAAAAACCGTATTTCATTTTAATATTAAGTCCTTTAATTATTAAAGGGAAAATGTGGAAATAACCAAAACTATTCTAAAAAAGCCATTATGAAGGCCATGGGCTACTGCATTGTTACTGTTTATTATGTAAACACGTATATTCACACACACACACACACACACGCTAAAGCTGCCTTCATTTATCAAGTTATTATTGATGGAGTTCAGGACATGCTACCTGAAAATAACAGCTCCTTGGCATTTGAGAAAACCACAGAAACAGGAAGGTCTCTCTGACCTTCTCCTGCCTTTCTGCTCTGAAGCAGGTCATAACAAGTACAAGGAGCTCTCTGACCTTCCCCTAAAGCAAGTTCTAAGACCTGTATGTGAGCAGTGCCCACCCTGCACCTGGAAGAAAGGGACATTCTTATCTCTGAAGACCCACGGACACAGAGAAGACTGAGCAGGCCTCGCTAGTCCCCCTACATCGTTATCATTAGTTCACACCCCTTCTGTCCAATCAGACTTCTCCACAACTATCCACCTTCTTCATCACACCTAAGCATAAAAGTGCACACATTTACCTGTTTCTTTGGGTCTTCATTTCTTAAGGCTTTTATATCATACGAAATTCATATTAAGTAAATGTGTATGCTTCCTCTTTGTCTTCTGTTATAGGCACCTTAGCCATGAATGGAGCAATGAGTGAGAAAAGATATTTCTTCTTCTCTACGTTTTATATACATGCTACTTAGTGTTTCACATTGTCCTGCCTTCTAGGAAGTCTAGACTAAATTGTGTTTTGTGTTGATTTTAATTATAAAGTAATACATTTGTTATTTTTAAAAATGAAAAGGAAAGAGTAATACGAAATAAAAGGTGAAAAAAATCACTTTATATTCTTATGAATAAAAAACATATTTTTTGATACTTTGGTAGTTAAATATATTTTATTTTTGCTCCTGGCTTTCATTTGATTATGAGTGAGATTAAAAGTATTATGGTAAATCAATGCTATTTTTGTTTCCAAAGAAAATTTATGTTTTTGGCATGTGAATTATCTCTTTCCATGCCCTCTACCAATTTTCCTACTTAAAGATTTTCCTTATCTTTAAGAATGCTACATATAAGGATGGTAACTGGTATATTTTTTCCAATATATTCTTCACTTGCTTTTTTTCATTTGTGGCATTCAAACAGCTCATGAACAATAATGTAATAAGCTGGATTCCTTTCCCTTACTTCATGGATTTTTCTAAAACTCAGAGCCTCCTGAAATTATAAAAAGCTTTCCAGCCATCCACACCTAGCCAAAGTCTGGGTTATTAAATTCTAATATTTGTTTGCTTTTTTAAATGAGAGTGTATTTGGAGGAAGGACAGTATTGTCTCTGCTCCCTTTTCTCAGGCTTTATCTGCGACTTCTTGCCCATCTTTCTGTTTCTGCCTATAGAATCCACTTCTCCCCTTTCCTTCCATGCATTAAAATGGCTCTTAAAACAGAAAAGTAGGGTTTACTCAAATTGCATAAACATAGATGTATAAATATATGTTGAAAGAGTAATATAATAATATATAAACATTGTGCTGAACCATATGATTATATAATAAAGAAACTGGGGCCTAGAGAAATAGTGATTTCCACATAATCACTTTATATAGGCCTTTAGTACAAATTTGGGGAAATGACTGGTTACACAGTGTTGATTAACTAAATGTAGCTGATAGTTCTTTTCCCATAAATAACTTATTGTATGGTGTTTCAGCTATCAGGCTTAAGTTTTCTTAAAAAATATATTTATCAGTTTATTTTGGTGCATAGATACATGGACAAATTAATGTTTAAAATCAAAAGTATGTTTGACAAATATCTTAAGCATTATAGATATATGGATTTTGGAAATAAAGAGATCATTATCCAAACTCTTGTTAAGAAATTTGAGAAAAGTTTATGTAAAACGTAAAAACAATAGCACATACTATATTAGGTAGGCTAACCCTAAAATCACACATGTTGAAAGGATTCATGCCTTATGTGACTCACTGCAGATTTGATGAACCACTGCTTGATCTGGCTGCCTCGTGTTAACTAAGTTAACACGTATACAGCATACAAAGTAATGCTCCCATTGTGGTCATGCCCATTCTCTGTGACAGATTATTGAGTTTACTTCTAAGAAGTATGTTTTTAATTGTGACATTAACAAAATCTTCAAAGAAAAGAGCTGTAATGGTACAAAGTTCTGGGAACTACACTATGGTTTAATTTTAGGGCCATAGAGAAGGCTTTTCTAACTATGTAAATTGCTCCCCCAAAGAATCAGCTCTTAAGTACATTATGTCTCAATAGAAGTGTTCAAGATGGCCTTTAAATTAGCCTAGAAAGTTATTTTCTACATATATCAAGAAGAACCTGTTAGGTAACCAACAACTGGCCAAAATGAGTAGAACATCTGAATCTGGTTACAGCTTCTCGATCATATGTTTAAATTATTTATAATCAAAATTCCTTGGAGATGTATTATTCCAAGAATATCAAGAAAGCAAACATGGAAATATATTTTGAAAATACATGTTATCTAAAGGGAAAAATTTGGACTCTGTAAGAAATATCAGGTCAGATTAGTACAAATACCTAAGAAGAAATCAAATTTATAACTTAATGTCTCCCACTGGAAACTTGTGTAAAGGTGCACAGTCTCCTAGGAGAACATATTTATAAACCTTAGGGGCCCTTTTCAAGCAATTTCTTTCCAAGTCTCCAAGATTCAGATCTCCCCTGGGCACTCTTCCAATGCAATGACAAGTCAATAAATTAGGAATCCACTCTTACTAAAGGAAATGTTATATCCCTCCGATGTGCTGAGGAAAGAAAGAAGGTACAGAACCATTGTGCATGTGTATAAAGGCTTCTACATTCAACGTGTCCTAGTCAAAGGCTAAAAAAGGTAAGGGGGTGATTGAAGTAACTCTGGTAAGGCATAGGTGGCATTTCCATAAATTCTCTCACCAAAAAAATACTAATATAGCCATGTATTTAGAGTGTTTTTATAATTGTTTTTGACATTTAATCCAGTTGTCCTTCAAGGTTCAGGATTTTTAAGGGCAATTTTGAAAATATATGTTTAAGCTTGAATGAAGTTATTCTTTCAAAGAGGTAAGGATGAAAGTGATACATCAATCTGTTCTCCGTTCCCAAGGCTTGTTCGGGAATAATTCTTACTAGCAAGCGCTTGATTATATAAAGTAATCAAGTTATTTTACAAGACTACTATGTTATGCTAATAAAACCATAAAGAGACAGAGATTATAACATCACTGAAGAGGCAAGGTATAAATGCCACTTTAAGACTGTTCCATGCTCAGCGCCTAAGGCTCAGCAGTTAGGGCACCGGCCACATACACCAGAGTTCGTGGGTTCGAATCCAGCCCAGGCTTGCCAAATAACAATGACAACTACAACCAAAAAATAGCCAGGCATTGTGGCGGGCAGCTGCATCCCAGCTACCTGGGAGGCTGAGTCGAGAGAATCACTTAAGCTCAAGAGTTTGAGGTTGCTGTGAACTATGACGCCACAGCACTCTACTCAGGGTGACAAAGTGAGACTCTGTCTCAAAAAAATAAATAAATAAAAAGACTGTTCCTTGTAACAAAATACTGTGTAATTTGCCCTATATAATAAAGAGTTGATTCTTTGTAATGAAGTATTATGATGAACTGTATCAATAAAAAGGATGAAAAATTTACAGAAATTTTATGAATAACCCATAAACTCACTTAAACCTTTGTAATCAGGAGCAGACTTCTAAATCTGCAAAACTTGTCATTCAATTTAACTTGGTTCAGTAAAAATGTATTCTGTCCAACTAGATTTCAGAGCATTGGACTAAGTACAAGGAGGGATACTAGGACATAGAATTGCACAGTCAGGATTATCAAAGGTAAAGTTTTCAACAGAAACATGCAACACTGTGGGTGAGAGAAGTCACAAAGAAGAGAATAGTATTTCAGCTGAGTCTTGAAGGTTAAGGTAGGTTATCCTAGGCAGAGAGCGGGATGAATAAGACACAGAGGCAGAAAAGCATGAGATGGCCTATGGAATGATAACAACACCAAGACCTTATAGATACAAAACCATCTTCACAAACAATATCTCACTAAGTCCTTATACTGTCTAACTAATATAAACGAGACAAGTATTTTAGCTTTATTCTTAGGTAAAATCTCACATACCCTATTTCTCCAAAAATAAGACATCCTCCGAAAATAAGACCTACTCACAGGAAAGATAAGACATCCCCTGAAAATAAGACCTAGCACATCTTTGGGAGCACACTTCTGTAAAATTACAAGAATTTGCGGCAGAGTTAGTCAGGCACCACTCCTTTGGGTCCACAGCACACACCAACAGAATCTGTTGGCCCATTACAAAAGAGAAAGGCAAGGGAGAATAACTAGGGCAATAGAAGGATGAAAGAAAATTGGTGGAAGATCAAAGGGACAATAGATTCTGAAGTGGCTGCAAGTACACTTTCGAAAAGGCCGTCCCTGCAATGCAAGCTAAACACTTAAGCAGACAAGCCAGAACAAATAAGATGTAGAGTGCATCTAAGAAGGACCAGGACACAAGTCCTCAGGGGAAGAGGTAAATGAGAAGTTCATTACAGGAGTGGGAGTAAGATGCAGTGTTCACAGAATGTATGCTGAGTTAGAGTTCTAAGAAATGGCATCTATTCAAAAAATGAGAGTATAATCACAATGACAGCAAGTTCAGGCTGGAGACAAACACCACTGGGTTTTAGGAGGTGAAAACAATGACAGACCAGGGTCATCAAGGGTCATTAAGATGAATATGAAGTCTCCAAATACCCTGGCAATGGAAAGCCATTGAGGAAGACTGAACCAAATCCTCCCACTGAGGAAGAAGACGGTAAGAGAATGGAGATTAGGTTGAATGCAGAGCCTGCCTCTTGGTTCCAAGGTTTCCAGGGAATTGATGGAGGGGCAGCCAATATAGGAAAGGAATTCCAGGGATGTGGTCACATTTTGGCTAACATAGGAGAAGGAGGAAGAAACAACTGAAAAAAAACTCAAGTCTAAGATTAGTTTATTCCAAATAGAACGAGACATACAAACAGCAAATCAGAGGCAACTGATAAAGAGCAGAAGGGGCGGAGAGGCCCTGAGGGCCTGCAGGGCAGAGCCTGCAACGGGTAAAAAACAAGAGGATGTAGTGGTAAAACAGAGACGCTCTGGGGGGAAAATGCTCACGGTTCAGTCATGAGACAGGAACAGTGAGTAGAATGAAGTGGACAGTAGTGAATGGCGAGTGTGCAGGGCCGTCACCCACGTGGGTCAAGTAGGTGCCTTTTTGGTTAACCTGAAAAAGTATAAATTTTCAATAAGAAAGGAGGATCACGATTCCCAAACGGAAAATTATTACTTACAACTACAAATTGTACAGTCTGATCAGAAAATGAAAGGAAGGTAAACTTTGCATGTAAATTGAAGCAATTTTGTGAATCTGGATCGTTACTCCTTCAAAAGAAGATACAGCCCAACACCTACCATAGACTATTATAAAATGACATTTTCTTTCCTAATTCAGAAACGTTAATACATTTGCAGTCCTTTAAAAAACATACTGTCACATTGCCAAGGCTTAGACATGAAACATTTTGACCAAATTGAACATATTACTTACACATAAGCCTAAATATTTTAAATTATTAAAGTAACAATTATATGAATAAATATACGAATAACTTCCATCCTGACTATATTTCAGCATATAGGAAATGCTCTACCTTGAAAAGAAGGAAAAGTGATTAAGAATAAATATAATTTTAAGATCAAGATATGGCAAATTATATTTACTACAACACGAATGTTTTTAGATAGTAATCATATTTCTAGAGAAAATAATCACTAAATGATGAAACTGTTTCCTATCTTTAGTTTGGAACATTCCAAGTAGATGTGCATATGAAAAAAATCTGTCCTACTAAGTTTCAGAAATAATTTTCTTTGACACATAATGACAGTAATTTTTTAAATGAGTTCTTAAAAGTATTTCCTAGCATCTAAAATTAAATTAGGCCACTTCAGCTTTATTGTTCCTTCCGAAGATACCATTTCAGAACAAAACTGAATTCCCTGATTACAACTCAGAAACCTGTATCCACTTATTTTCCCTGAAGAATCATTACAACACAACCACAAATCGTTTATTTTGATGTTTACTGTAGTCTCCTTTTTCCATCAAGCACTGAATTTTTTTATTGCTTTTCTGTATGACAGTATTCCTTTATGCAAACCAAAATTAAATTATTTAGCATTTGAGATACATATTTTCTATATTCAGGTACATTTTCATATTTACTTTTTCTCAAGTGAGCTGTTTGCTTTTCACAGTTTTTGGCCGGGGCTGGGTTTGAACCTGCCACCTCAGGTATATGGGTCAGCGCCCTACTCCTTTGAGCCACAGGCACCACCCAAGCTGTTTGCTTTTTAAAAAGAAAAAGCAATACTGTATGTTACTCACTTTTTTACCTGCACATACAGTGTTATTAGCTCCCTTAGATGCCTTTTCTTATAGATCCCTTTCGTGCATTGTATATTTAGAAATAGGCCTTAGCCAAACTCAAGGTGATCACTATATGATATATTCTATCACATCAAGAAGAGTGATGGAAGTGAAATAGTATAATGCAAAAAATGTAACAGTAAAATTAAAAGTATTTACACGTAATTCTACTGTACACATTCCAAGAAAAGAAAGAACAGAACTGAAAAAATATTTTGTGTTCTTTCTTTGCTGTTTCTCTCTTAATGTGCTAACATAAGAAATGGTAACTATATTGCTGATTCAGAGAAAACAATCCAGACAGGGACAAAACTACCACTCTCAGACCAAAGCTGACCACCACCTACTTTTGCCAATAAAGTTACATTGAATCTCAGTAGTGCCATATTTTTTCTATGGCTGCTTTCATGCTGTGTAGTTGAGTAGTGGACACAGAAACCATGTCTACAAAGTGGAAAATATTTATCATCTTTTCCATAACATAAAAAGTTTGCCAGCTCCAGGTCCAGATCCAAGGGGGCTCTCTGTTAACCTGTCCCTCCATAACTCATTATGTCTCATACTTCCTTACAAACCCTACGTCAGGATATAGAAGACTTAAGTTTCTGGTATGTCTTTCAACAAGTCTGCTGGCACGTCAGGCGAGCATCAAGCTTCCAGACACAAACATGGCCAGAGCTGCATTTCATGCTCCCCTGTCCTGCCATCCAGCAAACCTTGGATTCTCAACCAATTTCTTCCTTCTTTAACCATTGCCACTCACTCTTATCCTTTGACGTTTTCTTTCTCCCAATAATTGGAAAAACCTTGCCTTGCTCACTCTTTTCATGTATCTCCCAAAAGACCAAGTATATGGATCTTTTCACTGTCAGAAGTTTCCCAGACC
The DNA here is from genome assembly GCF_027406575.1 of Nycticebus coucang. NCBI lineage: Eukaryota > Metazoa > Chordata > Mammalia > Primates > Lorisidae > Nycticebus > Nycticebus coucang. The sequence continues at coordinate 78,055,027 of NC_069784.1, read as the reverse complement.
ATTTTCTTGTACTCTGCAGCTTCATCAACATAATGAGGCCATCTACTCCTTACTCCATTAACCTTTGTCCAGACCTTAAAGCCAATCAAGGTTGAATTATTGATGTTCAATTGCCTCACGTGGGTAAATCATCTCCTAAGCTGTATTAACACCATGTTCTGGGGAGCACAGGCATTATCCAGTGTTAAGATAAAAACAAAATGAAATAAACAAAATACCTGCTCCCTCACTGGAGGCATGAAAAACAACTTGAGATCTTCTAGAAAAATAGGAAATCATAACCGCTTATTTTTCTTGATATTTCTGTGGTGTTAAGGGCCTATCTTCTCAAAAAGAGAAATACTGTGATGACGGGACAGATTAACTGGACTGCTCACACAGTATCACACAGTGGAGATGACATGTGTGGTCTGCAGTCCGGGCTTCCCAGGACTGGTATGTGGCCTGTTAAGAACTGGGCTGCACAGCAGGAGGTGAGCAGCAGGCAAGTGAGGTCCATCTGCATTTCAAGCCACACCCCATCTCCACATCACTGCCTGAGCTCCACCTCTGTTAGATAAGCAGCAGCCTCAATGCTCACAGGAGCACGAACCCTACTGTTGCCTCCTCCTTAGGAGAATCTAATATCCTCACCACCACACTGTGTCCATGGAAAAATTGTCTCTCGGGTGGCACCTGTGGCTCAAAGGAGTAGGGCGCCAGCCCCATATACTGGAGGTGGCGGGTTCAAACCTAGACCCAGCCAAAAACTGCAAAAAAAATTGTCTGTCATGAAACTGGTTCCCGGTGCAAAAAAAGTTGGGGACCTCTGTGAATAGTGACAAGAAATAGCCTCCAGGAAAGGGCTGAGCTTGGGAGGAACACAAATGTCTTAAAGCCTGCAAGATAGGAAATCTAAGCTCTCTCCCCTCTGCAAATCTTCAGCAAACAGTAAAATGAAACAAAGCAAAATACCCACAGAACAAAGCAAAACAAAAAGCACTTCTTTCTTGCAGAATCTGGTGGCAAGGAGGGTAAGTTATTAAGTCTGAGTCTGCTGAAGACTGGTCCTAAAGCCCCTTGCATATTTAGGAGGGAAACAGACACATGTAGGGAAGACACTGCTCTAGGCCTTCAAATAAAAGTATGCGTACATGTCTCAATATGTTTGGGGCAGAAAAGGGTCTCCAGTTCGAATCTGATCACCAAATGCAAATGTTTTACTGAAAAATACAGCTGTTGGACAATCTGCATGGGTGCAGGTTGTACTACATAGGCAGAAAGCCACACAGCTTTAGTTCCTCAGTCCCATTCCTTCCAACTGGGCATGCTAATCTTTCTCAAGCAATATTCCTTCAAAGTTGATCAGTCTGAGAATTAACTGATTAACGAAATAACTGTGCAAGAACTTGTCCTAGGGTTCTTTAGACTCTAAACCATTGGGTAAAAAAAAAAGAGGCTTGAGTGCCTCTGCGAGACTATCTTAATTACCAATTACCTTAACACACTGAGCTGAATTACAACTTTATCCATTTTCTTCAGAAAATCTACTATTTCCCTATGGTTTTAATATCAATTGGCCCATATCAAATGAGATTAGCCCATGCTTTGTCTTCTACCTAATTCTGTTGAATTTTTCTCTAATTTTACCTTGATTATTTCCTAGTGTTTCAACTGTTTTACTAGATTCATTTTTAAACACTTTTCCACTAAAATATTATTTTTCTTTGATACTCCATTTTTCCTACAACTGCATATGTATGATAAATATTTATATGTATATATATATTTCTTGGAAATTCTATATTATTTCTTTTACAGCACTTACTAACATTATTTGTTTTATCTCATGAGAAGTTTTACAATCTCACTGAAGTGGTCATCTGCCTATAGGAACATTATTGCCATAGCTATAGTTTTTAAATCCAGATTCCCATTCACTGTCATGAAACAGATAAATATTCCTTCAGGAATCTTGTTACAAGTCTTCTTTTCACCATATTCTCTTTAAGACAAAACATTTTTCTCCCTTCACTTGTACTGAAATATGGAGCCACTGTATAACTCGAAGTTCTAGACCTGATGTCCATTTTAACATATTAACATACAAGAGAAAAGGTAACTGCTCGTTACCTACATATTGCACAGGTATTTTATTCCAACTATTATTTTAATTGTGTTTCAATGTTTTAAATAATGCCCAACATACACATTTACATGCATAATGATGATTTTCCCTAAGGAATCTGAAGAAAATGGAAAACTTATTGTACAATGGAAAACACCACTGAAGTCAGAAAATATTGGGTTTAAAATGCCTACTTGTGTGAATTGGGTAACTCAGCTTTAAAAATTAAACTTTTGTCTAAAAGATAATATTGGGCATAACTTTCCAATGGGATAAATGAGATAATATATGTGCAAAGAATCAGACAAAGCACTTCGAGGCTGCCGCAACTGTGCCTGCTCTGTGAGGCTGGAGACCTTAAGACGCTCTGTGTGCACACATTGTCACTCTGACTCATGGGTATCCAGTGAAACCACCCCTGCTTCCTAGGACAAAATTAACTCAGCAAGGGATCAGTGACCAAACTATAGGCAAATATAAGTCCACTTATCTTCAAGATAGGCTCTGCAGAACAATGAACAGGAGGGATAATCCATGTGATATAAACATATAAAGGAACTTGGAGGATATAGAATATTCAGTGCACCGGACAGGTGCTCCTGGAGCTCCAGCTGTACCCTGAAAGAAGTTGAGCAATTGTTTCCAATATCTATATAATCTGTTTGGCATTTCAGACTTAGAAATTCTGAGAAAAAAATGGAACTAAAAATAAATGAAACCAAGTTGGCCTAAAATATACCAAATTGTATTATGTTTATACACTTATCAACAAGCTCAATAATCATTTTTATTACTGTCAGAAAATCAATACAGCCTACAAAAGCACCAAGTTCCCTCACAACATAGATTTGTTCTCCCTTGGCAATGTTAATTTACTCCCGGGGATTCAATTGCCATCTTCATTGGGATGGCTCTCAAAGTCCCCTTGGTTGTAATTTTGCTTTTATTTATTTATTTCTTAAAATTTCAGATTTAAAGAAGGGTACAATGTTTGTATTTGTTAGGTAAAGTCCCTGTTGTGTAACTTTGCTTCCAAAGCACATTGTTCCCCATTAGTTTACTAAGAAAAACACTAATCATACTTAACATGTCACTTTTAAACATTATTCTTATATTTACTGGAAAATGATTTCACACATTTATTAATTACAAATATGAACTCATTGGAGGAGTGTGACAAGGACAAAAAAACATGCTAAGCACATTTGTTGATGGCAATTTCATAACTCTGGCTATATTATCTTGGACTTTCTGGAGGACCCTGTATGGAAAGATACATGCTCCATTCAGAAGTTCCACATAAACACTTAACTGATATGTGCAACAATGGAACGATTCACAGAATGAATTATCCTTTGTAACTTCACATCTCTCAAATAAAACTCATTTGAAGTACAAAAGCAATTAAATTAATGGCCATATCACTTCAGGACAAATTGTTCTGGCCAATTACATCATTCTGTGGGAAAAAAGTGAAAAAGTTTCAGTAGGCTAAGATCAAAATAACAAAACAACAACAAATTAATATCTTCTCTTAAACTAAGCAAATCCCAATCAACTTCTAAAGCCCATTTTATGGCCCCTTTTTTCCATAATACCTTCCCTTGTTACTTACTTCAATCCACAAAGACCACTGCCTTAAAATTATACTAGTCTTACCATATAAAAAAATTGGCATTTAATCAATAAATACCCAGTTAAATCTTCATTTGATGGATAAAACGGAGACACAAAAAGAAATTAGGATCAAACTAAGGTCTCCTAGCTATGTGGTGGTAAAACCAGGACTAGAATTTAGGAGGTCGTGAGGTAAGTTGCCGGGGCTGGGATGCCATGTCTCCAACCCATTAAACTGTCAGGACGCGGACCGCTAAGTATTTTCACTCTGCGTATGTCTCCTTCAAGTCTCAGGTGCCAAACCACCTTAGAAGTCACAGTCAATATTAGTAGGAGCGAGCATTTCAGCAGCAGTCTTAGTAAGGGAGCGTGGATCAGGCATCCTCCAAGGAAGAAGCGGAGCCAAGGAGGAGCCTCGCAGGAGCCTCGACTAGCTGCTCCCATGGTTACTTACACGAGTGATACACCACAGGTGTGGAGACTGCTGTGCAATAATGTCGGTGTTCTTGCCTCGTGCTCTTTAACAAGAGACCAATGATGTTAAATGATGTTAAATCCCTTCCCCAATCCCTTACTGGGATTGGTGTTTCTCACAGGTGCCTCCTACAGTAAGTATTTTCCCACCATGCTCTATCTTCTTTGCCTATTTATAGCTTATTTCCTTATACGTGTGTTTTTGTCTGACACAATGAAAATGTAAGAGATTTGAGGTAAGAAGACTGGAGTGTGGAGGAGACCTGGAAGGATATCAACAGAAAAATATCAGGAACTCTGCTAAACATTTACATACATCACTTATTCTACTTGTTACAATAACCTAGTATCTCTCCCTATTTTACAAGTGAAGATCTGAGGCTCAGAGAGATGATGTTAGTTGCTCAACACCATTCAATGGACAGCATTTTCTGGAAAATAACTAGTACTATATTTACTATCAGGGAATAAATATGCTACTATTTTCCCCACAACCCAAGATGTTAAAAATATGTCCTCATTGATTTACAATACCTTCTTACTCCTAAGAAATGTCTTATGAAATTGCAAGTTCTTAAGAACATAATAATGGAGAAATAGGGCAAGAAATTTTTAATCACAATATTTACTATAATACAACAAGGAATATAAAAAGAGTCTTTGAAGTAAATGGAAATGAAGCAATCCTTTTCGTCCTAATTGGCACTATTGTTGGCAGTTGTCAGGTATATTAGATGCTCCCCACATTATGCTTCTATTGTGTACCTAGACCATTATCAATAAAGGAAAAAGAACATGTTGCTAAGATTTCCATTAAGTAAATAGTTCTCATGAAGGAATGCAAAGAGACATTTTTTCTAATGCCTTTTTTTCCCGTTGTGAGAATGGAAAACAGAAGATCTGAGTGCAAAAATAAGCCAGCATTGTGATCTGTTGGTTTCTGGCTAGCATCAAGTACCAGGAGTTCTGTCTTTCCTTCAGTCTTTGGTAAATTTAGGGCATTTCTCTGCCAATCATGGCTTACAATGAGGACATTCTGAGGTTTTTGTTGTTGTTGTTGTTTAATTTTAATTTGTGGACAAAATACAATATATAGTTCATATTGTGTATTTAAATCTAAAATTATTTTAACAATTCCTGATATATATATGTCTCAACTTAAACTAGATAAAAATCTCTACTTTAAACATTGATATAAGGTGTTTTTGATTTTGTTTTTGAGACAGAGACTCACTATGTTGCCCTGAGGTTGAGTGTCCTGGCATCATCATAGTTCACAGGAACCTCAAAAACTCTTGGGCTCAAGGGATCCTCTTGCCTCAGGCCCCCAAGTAGCCGGGACTATAGGTGCCCACCATGACACCTGGTTACTTTTTCTGTTTTTAGTAGAAACAGGTCTCCCTCTCCTTCAGGCTGGTCTCTAACTCCTGATCTCAAGCATCTACCCACCTTGGCCTCCCAGAATGATAGGCCAATAAAGGTGGCTTTTTTTTTTTTTCTTTTTTAATATAGAGTCTCACTCTGTCGCCCTGAAGAGAGTGCCATGTCATCATAGCTCACAGCAACCTCAAACTTTGGGCTTAAGCTATAAGGTATCCTCTTGCCTCAGTTGTTTGTTTTTTTTTTCCCTAATTTTTAGTAGAGATGGGGTCTCCCTCTTGCTCAGGCTGGTATCAAACTCCTAAGCTCAAGCAATCCTGCCACCCTGGCCTCCCACAGGGTTTAGGATTATAGGCATGAGCCACCATGTCAGCTAAAAGGAGCATCTCTAATCACACAGATTACTGTGTGATTTTAAGTTACCTAGGACTGTTTATTACTATAAATCATTATTGATTTTTATGAAAAAAATTCTAATTATAAAAGATGGAAGGAAAACTATAAAATCTTAAATCTGGTGATTTAGTTCTAGGGGAAAAGAAGATACATGGAATGAATTAAGCAGAATTTGAAGATTTGCAGAAGATACCAATTGCCCAAATTACATATTCTTTATCCAGACTGGTACTTGCTCCCACATAAAAATCTTGCTCCAGTAAAAGCAGGGGTAACATAAATCATAGGATCTAAATATGGAAGAAACCTAATTATCTATCACACCCCCACTCTATTCAAGCTCTGCCACAGAACATTTTTCTCACAAGGCAAATGCTAAACGTCTCAGTACATAGCCTTGCAGCTGAAAAAAAAAAAATTTTTTTTATTACAATGTCACTAAGAGTTCAGAACAAAAAAAAAATCAACTCAGTCAAGTTCTCTGCCTTGGAGAATATTCTGAGATACTCAAAAAAACGTACCATAGGAAATATGATATACATAAACCTCTATAAACACAATTTGAAAAAAAACTCCAACTCATTTCCTGTTTATCTCATAAAATCCATAAAATGTAGTTATATAAAAATTAAGTATATACGTAAGTACATCAACTTATTCAAAAGTTTTACTCCTGAAAAGATTTACTCTGAATAGATGAGAAGTTTATTAACACAATCTCATTTTAAATGCAATAGGCAAGACTATACTTACAGAGAAACTTAGGCTGAATTTTGTAACACACCCCTGGTAACACAGGTGCATGTAAAAACAAGCTAGACGCAGGAACATTGAGACCGAAGAGACTCCAAGGCTTGGAAAAATGTTTAGACATAAAGGAGTAAGGGGAGGAAAGAGTCAAAGACTCCAAGATTCTGAGTCCAGGTCTCAGCAGAATGTCAGTGACAATCATTGGAATAAGAAACAGGGTTCTGGAAAGAGCCAACTGAGTGCTGCTGGGGCACCTAGATCCTGAAGTGCTAAAGGAAATTTCGACAGCATGGAAAAGAGGACAGAACTAGAGCCAGGGTTTAGAAATCGTGGGTGTAAAGGAAATGTCTTGAGCCATTGGCATGGAGATCATGGAAAAAGGAAAGGCCTAGAGATGTCACCAGCAAATTGGACCACAGTGAGAAAACTGGACAAGTGGCTTCTTTGGAGCAGAAGGCTGAGGAAGAGGGAGGCTGCTATACCCCATTTTAAAGTGCTGTTTTAAACTTTCTTCCATGGCCAAAAAATATAAAATAAAGTTACTGTCTCCCTTCATAGTGTAGTTAATGGAGGGGGATTGTCTAATTCTTAGCATGGTGCAAGCAGGATTCAAGCAGATTCAGTCCTGAAGGGAATAACGTCAGCTCTGAGCAGCGGAACGTACCAGCGTGAGACGAAGGGAAGGATTATGCCACAGCAGCTACCGGAGGGTGAGCACAAGACACTTTCTGCTGCTGAGTCACACCACATTAAAGAGGAAGATTAGGAAAGTGTATTTATTCACTGCTTTCTGAATGAAAGCATTCAAAAAAATCTCATCTACAGACTGTTATAGAGTGGGGTTTTGGTATCAATGAAAAAGAAGAAAAACAATTTTAACTCTAAGAGTTAGGACAACGTGATCTCTTATTTTCCTTGAAAATGCGGGCTCAGTTTGAGCAACCTAAATTACTCAGGACACAATTTTCTTTTCTCCTCAGGATACTCCTCAGGAACAAAAACAAATTTGCCAAGCGCTCAGGACCCTCCCAGGGCAGCAGCAGGGAAATAAGCAAAATATTCTTGGTTTCCTATAGGTTTTGTTTCCCCTTCTGACCAGCCTGGGAGAGAAGTGCCCCGTTTTAAGTGATTACTTAAAATGTCTTACCTTGAGAAGAAAGAGTAACCCAACACAAGAGCCCAGGTATGTGACACAGCAGACAGCCACAGAGAGGTGAAGAAAATCCCCCTCACTTGTAAGAGGCTTGCTCTCATTCCAGAACACAGTAGGGAAAGCGAGTATTTTAAATCTTCATGTCCAAAAGGTAATATTCAAACCATTAAATTAAACTCAACAGAGCTATGAAGTTTTACCCAAGAGTCATAAAATTCTCAGAGGCAAAAATAACATAAATAATTTGTCTTTTTCTTCCTTTTCTAATAAAACAAAGAAAGAAATTCAAATTGGTGAGAAAATCGCAGGTCAGACCTTTTGGTCACGGAATCAGACCCCGATAAAGTACTCTACAGCTTGAATTTGATATTCCTCAAGATCTCTTTCAGCTCTGAGATTTTACTACTTTGAGTTTGTCTGAGAAAAGGAAGACTTTGATGAGAAGCCATCTCTGGGGAGGCTTCTCAGGCAGGCCGCATCGTGCCCCAGGCTTGATTACAGGACTCTGTCCTCACTGATGGTCTCAAGGCACATATTCCATTGCGTCATCTCGTCCTCACTTTCAGTTACCACGTCTGCTGAAAGCGTCTAGAATTCTACCACCAGTGGCCCCAGCTCATCCACTGGAATAAATAGCAGGCCATAGCACCCACTTTTGCACTATTTGTATGTAAGTGTCTAAAAAGTCCCCTAGCCAGATGCTTTTCTATCTTTAAGGGTGACCTTTAAGTCCCATCTACTCCCCTGTGTCAGTGGGCTACAGTAAAATGTGGGGCCACCTTGTTGCTGTGACATGTCATGCACTGTTTATTCTAACACAGTAAAGAGGGACTTCAAATCTCTAGTCACTATTTTAAGATCTATTCCAGGCCATAAAGTGTTCCTTAAGAGAACACTCCTGGGAGACATTTGCATAAGCAACTGATGATCAGTAATTGGGTGGCTGCAAATGTAGGCAAATAGGAGATAGATAAATGTAGAGCTTTCTCTTTTAATCAAACTGCTCACCTCTAGATTTTTAGAGTGAAAAAGAAGTTTTCATCTCCATGGACCACTTGCTCTGTTATGGAAATTTTAACACAAAGCTGTGTATCCTGCTCTTTAGCATATAGAAAATAGAGTTGGAATAATAAGGAGAAAAATTGTATCTGAGGTAGATGCTTTTCAATAGGAAAAAAATTGAAGCTAATTTTTAGACGAATTCGAACATAGAAATCAAATTCCTACTCTCAGATATAATAATAATATTGCACTCTTTTATTGCATCCTTACCACATGTGATACAGTTGCCTAAACCATTACATATGGTCTCTCTTTTAATACGCGTAACCACTCTACAAAGTAGTTACTAATATTATCCTTATTTTATAGATGAAGAAATTGAGACTTAAAAAAGTTTAGCAGTTTTCTGAAAGTCACCTAACTATGAAAGCAGCAAGCCAGGCCAGTCTCTGCTTCTTCTAACCTTTTCGACCTTGAAGAAGTTAGTTGAGTCAGGCCCACCAGAAGGCATACTGAAAAGAAATAGAGGTAACTTGCACTTCTCCAGCATTGTCTTGATCCCAAGCGCTTTATTGGACACCTTACATAGCCTTTTTTGTGTGATTCTCAGAGTAATCAGTATTACTTCCAATTTACAGAAAAGATTACTCTTGAGACTCTGCCAGTACTAAGCCTCTGCCATGGGTTATCTCATCCTGCCAGGAGAGGGTCCCAAGGCTCTCAACTCGGTGTCTGTATTTCAAATACTCAACCTCTGAGTCTTCTTTGGTCTGACCACATTGGGTCATTTCTTTCTCCTCTTAAAAAAAAAAAAAAAAAATATATATATATATATATATATAATCTGGGAAAGGGGGGAATTTTTTCTCCTCTGTTTCACACCTTCTTTCTTTTTCTCTAGCTCTAAATATTTTAATAGTGGAGAAATCTTCTCCATATTCATTTGTTCTTTGATTTGCCAAAGGGAGGGAAAGAAAGATATTCAGAGGATCTCTTTTTCAAGAAAATAGCCCATCTTGTATTGTTACTATTGTGCTCTTTAATCCTGTTCTGAAGTGACAGAAAAAGAATATCATCATGATATTTCATAAAAATTCCAATCTTTAACCCCTCCTGTCACTCTAAGCAGATAAATAACTAGATGGGTTATTTGTTCCCAAAAAGTCAAAAGGGAAGTGGGAAGTGCATATTATACTTAAATATCAGTCTTAATATGTAGGCATAAATATCCTCCTATAGACTACTAGAATATGTGTATGAAATTGAACCTAGTTAATGGTTCTTTTCCTATATCATGTTAGGTGTTCAACAAATGTTGACTGAGTAAATTGCTGTTGAGTATTATCTGGGCAGGAAATATCACTTAATCCAATGTTTTCAACTGATATCTCAGTAAAAATTAATTTATTGTAGTAACTACCTCAAGAATGGTCCAAAGGCTTAAGGCATTAGAACAGTGGTTCTCAATCTATGGGTCGCAACCCACAGGAACTGTATTACAGGGCCACGGCATTAGAAAGATTGAGAACCACTGCACTAGAATATAAAGTCCATGAGAGTAAAGACTTGCCTTTCAAGTAAGCATGTAAGACAGAGTCAGAGACAATGGTAAGGTCCCAGTAAACATTAATTGATTGAATGACGCAGGAAGCAATTCTTCCTGGAGTAAAAAGAAAAAAGAAAAATCTAAAATATGATAAAAGTATGGGGACAGGGAACTGGTTACATCATAGTAGGCAGTCCCAAGAGAAGGCCCTAGAAAGTGGGGGGTGGGGGGAATATAAGAACATGGGATATCTGTGGGGGAGCAGGACAGGCTCTAATAAGAACAAAAATTAAATAGCCACAGGATTCTTAGTCATGTAAATTTAGTCATTAATTTCTTTAAAAATTACTCAAAATGGATTATTAGCTTCTTGTGTGTGGAAAGTAGAAGAGAATGGAGAGTACAGCCTCTAATGAGGAATTCTATTTTGGGGGAACAAGACTCATGGGAGTGTTAGATGATTCCCCATGCCAATTGTTCATGACTGAAAAAACAACCATGCCTGGGACTGCACTAAATGCACAGTGCTGTCATGTGCAGGAAGTTCTGTGACACTTAATTCAGTGTTGGAAATTACTCCTCTTTGCCAAGATTATTATATCCACAGTTATAAGGTATCCATGTAGGCCAAGTAATGAAATGATAATGTGTATGCCCATTTTTCAAATGCCAAAACGCTGTTAAAAACAGGCTGGTCAATACCTAAGTTTATTGACACAGTCCCCTGCACACATACACACACACAAAAAGTAAAACCATTCTTTTCTTGAGGAAGTCTGTTATCTTTTTCTTCCTTCTTAGAGACCTGAGACCTTTTGTTGGCTCCAGACCAAGAACTTTTCCAGGATGCCACTGAGAGAAAAGATGTTAATTATGTACTTAGCACTTTCATTTCAGGCTTTCAGGACTGACTGCTCTTCCTTTCTCCGCCAAGATAATTCTTGGTCTCTTCTTAGAGCTCTGAAGTCCCTGTGCTATCATTCTGACTCACAGCTGTGAATTACCCTGCTCAAAATACCAGGGAAGAAGACAGTGCATTCATAGTTGGGGTGTACACTACATCTTTACTTACGTGTTAATGAAGTACTGAAGAGTGACGAGTGTATCATTTCTCTCCATCCTGCATAATTTTTTTCATTCATCTGCAATATGATTCTCCTCTTAACATGGTACTTACAAAATTGAGGGTTTTTGTGGTGCTTAAATTAAGAATAACAGGTAAATAGCTACTTGCAAAGTATTCTGACTAAAGAAGATCTGGTCCTGTTCACATGCGTTATTCCCACTAGAAACTGCTGAGGACGCCAGAGTCACCATGATTTTTGCTGTTCCCAAGAGAACTTACAAATGAAGTAGCAACATACCAGGGTTTAAACAAAGTGGAAGAAAATGAAGATTGAACTAGGAATTAGAAATACTGTGAGAAGAGATTTAGAAATCGCAATATGGCCACCTGTCAATGGGTGTAGATAAAGAAGATAAAAAGAAATTAAAGATGTCTCCAATCTTTCAACTCTCAAACAATGAAAAGTCCATTAAATACAACCAGGAGATTCATAGGGAAAAGCCAGTTTGTGTGTGATAGATGGTGATGTTGGTGCCAGGGAGACTTTCCAATCAATGCATCTGCCAGATCCTGGAGAGAAAAACTGATGCCCGAAAACAAGACAGAACTTCCTTAAGAAATAATCCTCTAGGAGTGTTAGCAGAAGTCAGGGGAGTGCTGACCATGCAGCGGGAACAATTCTGTGAGACAGATTTAAAGGTCTAAAGGCAGAGGGTACAAAGCCCCTTAAAAAGAGTCTATCTTAAATTTGAATTTGCCTGTGATCACAAGATCATTGCAAGAAAAATAAATTATGTAAAACTAGAAATGCCCTGCTATCTTTAAAATATTCACCTCAAACTTCATGTTGAAAAATACTTTAAATTTATGATATAATAGAGAGTGAAAATATAGGGAAAAAAGGTAAAACTTAGGAAAGAAAGATACATATCGAGCAAAAATGGAATGGAATATCCTGAAATACGATCAGCAGTGATATGAATTGTTGCTCTTATGAGTGATAGCTTATTATCTCAATTTTCCATATTTTGTGCAAGATGATTATATAAATTACATAATAATTTACTAAAGCACAGTTTAACCAGCACAACCCCATACTGCTCAATGTTAACGTAACCAATTGTACAGTATTTGCGAGAAGGGAGTACTTTTATATACTATTGACAAAATGCAAACTAATACAGCCTTTTTGGAAAGAAGCATAAAGAATTCTCAAAGAGCTAAAAGTAGATTTTCTATTTGATCCTGCAATCCCATTACTAGTTATTTACCCAGAAGAAAAAAAATCATTTGTACTAGAATGTTTATTGCAGCTCAATTCACAATTCCCAAAATGTGGAAACAACCCAAGTACCCATCAACTCACAAATGGATAAACAAACTATGGTCTGTGTATACCGTGGAATACTATTCTGTTGGAATAGAAGGAAACCGTTCATCTTTTATATTTGCTTGAATGGATTTGGAGAACATCCTCCTAAATAAAGTACCACGAGAATGGAAATGCAAGCATCTAATGTACTCAATACTAGTATGAAACTAGTAGATGCACAACTACATGCCCGCAAGTGGGAAAAACACAATTAAATTCAAGAAGGGGGGTGGGAGAGGGAAAGAAAAAGGAGGGGATTTGTTAAAATCTCACCAACTGGGACACAATGTAGGGGTACATGGTGCTCAACTGCAACTTGGACCTTACCTAACAAATGCCAACAAGGTAACCTAACTGTATATACCCTTATATTAATCTGAAAAGTTTTTTAAAGTTCAAAAAAAGAGTTATCCAAATTTTTAGCAAGAGACTATTACTATTATTATGATTGATTTTGAAACATACTTCTATTGTAAATGGAGAAGAAAAATTAATTGACATATAGATATATCCATTTTGAGATTATGATACCCTAGAGTGAGATTTACAAAATATACTTAATACAATATTAAAGTTATCAATGAAAACAAAAAATAAATGGGCAGAGGACATGAATATACATTTCTCCAAAGAATACATACGAATGGCCAACTGGTAAGTGAAAAGATATTCAATAAAACTATTCATCAGTAACTGAAAATCAAAACTATAAAGAAATATCTCCTCACATCTGTCGGGTTATTATCAAAGACAAAAACAAAACAAAAACTGGTGAGGATGTGAAAAATTGGAACCCTTATTGAAATACAGTATAGAGGTCTCCAAATATTAAAAATAGGTCTTCTTAAAGTATATCTATTATTTTCCACATCAATATGATTCAAACAGATAGTTCCCTCTGGGTATTTAAAACCAAGTAAGTCTAGAAAATGTACTCAGCTGTGTGTTAATTAGAGTCATTGAGGAATTCTACATTTTCAACCTGATGTCCAAGAGTTTGTCTTGGTGGGTTATGGACTAATGTAGAGATAACAGCACAAAGATTAAATTCCAATGGTGGAGTCAGCTGAATAGTCAGCACTGCCTTCAGATTTTTGTATTTCAGCATGTGTTAGAGTGCACAGCAAGCCCATCTGCTCTGTGGCAGGACACATCCCCTGTGCCAGGGAATTATAACTGAGAGAACACTGACATATTATAGCAACACGAAGGTTCATGTGAATTTCCCTAAGAGCCATGAGAAAAAGTGCTCTCTCAATCAAGAATAATATACAAAAGACCCCATATAGAGTTCTAAGTAATATCCACATATATATTGACATAACTGGTTTTCCTGATCAAATTTCAACGTTGAATAATTCAGAGGAAAACACATACATGAACATTTAAATCATACCATTTGACTTTCCATGGTGAGGATATATTTGAGGGCAGTAGACTGAATTCATATTCAGAAATAACTCTTTGTTTCTGTTTTTTTTCTTACTCTTTTTTCTTTTTTTCTTATTGCTCATGGGTAGTAGAATAAATGTGAAAGCCTGGGAGTGTTTTCTACTAAGAATATCCTCAATGAAACTTTAAACTTGAAGTATTTCTCTAAAAGGCCTGAACAAGAAAGAAGGACTTCATCAGGTAGGTCATAAAGCTGCTAAACATTAGGAATCAGAGCTGTAATGATGCTCCAAATTAGCTTCCCCGAGGAGGGGACTCTGGCTGCTGCCTTTGTTAAGTGCTGTAATGTGTAGTGAGTAAAATGAATTATTCATGTAATACTTGAGTATACACTGGGAATTTCTGAAGGACTCCTGGAGAAAAATATGATTTGTCTTTCAGGTGATGAGAAGAATCTGAATCCTGAATTCAAGCAAATAATGCAATCCAAGAGTAGCTTGCACTGATTTCATAACCTTTAGAAATTGTCCCCCTCAGCTAAATCAGAGGAAATATAATCTAATCAATTGGGTAAAAACCTGCGCTGATTATATGAACACTCTTCTGAATTCTCAGAGGTGGGACTTCCTTTCCTGATGCTTGATATAAATTTTGCTTGCCTTTAGTAAGTACACAACTGCTGCTATTTGTGTATGAATCATTTCTCCTATAACAAGGCCTGAATTGCACAGGGGAATTTAATTCAAATTAAGTATTAATAATAGAAGCAACATTTTAATGTCATTAAAGTGTCATGGGGACTTAGAAGGTAAGTTGTCACAAAGCATTCCCCCTCTCCCTGCTACCTTCAGGTTCTAATTCCATCATTAAATTTTCAGTTTAATTATTTTCTAAATAGTTACCAGTGGAAAGAAAGGAACTCAGATAAGAGTCAATGCTGGTTCCCTTGAGCTTCCTTAAAAATCTTGTTGTTGGTATTATTGTTGCTGGTGTTCTTAAAAGAGATCACACAGTAGGTGTTTCTTCACTTTTCTCCAGAAGCTTGGTGGCACAAATGGCCGACTGATGCTCTCAAAAACAGCTGGGATTTATTCAAGCTGCATTGCATGGACTTAAGTGATATTTTGAAAAAGATTGACTTGTAAAGAATTAAGAAAATATGTACCCAGAATGACTGAGTTCAAAACATTATTCAGTAATGTTTTTTAAACCTTACCACTCATGTGCCTCGGTGAATGGAAGAGTACTAGGAACATCTCCCTTTCTCCCTTTGGAATGGCAAAAGATCAATGAACATATATTAAGACACATAAACTCTCCAGCTCTCATACCGCCCTGCATACTCATTAACGCCAGCTTACTCCTTTTCCTTTGTGTTACTAAATGCTAGACCAACCTCTAGGCTGCTAAAGAGAGAGCCTACCCTCCATGTTATGCTGCACAGCTTATGGAAGAGAGGAAGAGAAAGTTCTAGAATAAAGCCTTTCCTGAGACTTTGCCATCTGCCCACAAAAATGGAGCCTCCCAGAACAGGAGGTAGCATCAGATCAGCAGCTGGCTGACCAATCATTAGAGGCTGACCAAGTACTACCTCGAACATTCCTAGTCAGTCCATGCTGAAAAGTGGACTTACTGCATGCTTCCCATCTCAACATTGCCTCAAAGTAAACAGAGAAATCCCTGAAGACAGAACAGGCTGAAGAGAAAGAAAATGGGCCAAAGATGTCTGGGTTGGATGGCACTAAGCCCTGAGCACCAGCCCCACCTCTGTTTCTGTACACAGTCCCTGCGTCTGTGTTTGTCTCGCTTAGTGTGTGTCCATCCATGTGAAGAGAAATTAACATTTATCCCACTCTAATTTTGCCTCTGTCTTTTGGCAGAGGTCAAGAACTTCCAATAAAATATATATATCATTAAAAAGAATAACCCCATATTTATACTTTATAGAATGGTGTCTTTTCCAGTAAAGTATAAACTCTCTGAAGAAAAGAAGCACCTCAATTTATGTTCATACCATAAACCTGGTGGCTAACATAGCCCCTGGCACAGAGTAGCTGCTTAATAAATATATCAGACACAAGTGGTCCTCAAACTTTAGTGGGTATCTGAATCATCTGAAGGTCTTATTAAATCACAGATTGCTGAATCCCACTCCCAGTTTCTGATGTACGGGTCCAAGGTAGGAGCAGAGAATTTGCATTTCTAATAAGCTCCCTGGGGTGCTAATGCTGTTCAAATAATCCCCTTCATAAGTGGGCAAGAGACTTGAACAGAACCTTCTTCTCTGAAGATTACAGCATACCAATGGCCAACAAACACATGAAAAAATGCTAATCATCCCTAATCATCAGAGAAATGCAAATCAAAATCACTCTGAGATATCACCTAACCCCAGTGAGGCTAGCCCATACTACAAAATCCCAAAGCTGCAGATGCTGCCATGGAGGTGGAGAGAAGGGAACACTTTTACACTGCTGGTGGGATTGTAAACTAATACAGCATCTGTGGAGAGAAGCACGGAGAAGCATCAAGGGGCTAAAAGTAGACCTTCCATTTGACCTTGCAATCAATCCCATTACTAAGTATCAAACCAGGAAAAAAAAAATCATTTTACAAAAAGGACATTTGCACTAGAATGTTTATTGCAGTTTAATTCAAAATTGGCAAGATGTGAAATCAACCCAAGTGCCCATCAACCCACAAAGGGCTCAAAAAAATGTTGTGTATGAGTACCATGGAATACTATTCAGCCATAAAAAAGATGGAAACATTGTCCTTCAGATTTACCTGGATGGAACTGAAGCACATTCTTCTTAGTATCATTAGAATGGAAAACAAAATATCCAATGTACTTAATACTAATATGAAGTCAGTAGACAAATTAATACAACCATGTGAAAGAAAAACGCAATTATATTCAAGTAGCAGGAAGGGAAAGAGAGAAAGTGGAAAGGGGAGGAGGGTGGAGAATTGGTAAGCTCTCACCTAGTGTGTACAATGTAAGTACATACAGCACACCTTCCCTGGGTGAAGGGCTCAACTACAACTGGAACTTAACCTTAGAAACACAAATAATGTAACCTATTCATTTGTAACCCTACATCTTAATCTGAAATAAAAATTTTAAAAGGTAAAGTGAAATAAAATAAAAACAAAGAAATCACATTTAAAGGACCATTATGTTAAGCCATAGGACATTATCATTTCTCTTGGTCCAAAAATTAGCAATTTCATGTGATCCACTCTCATATGTCTATAAATTTACGAATGAACGGTTAAATACAGTGTAGGCAGTCTTCTTTCTTGACCTTACTTCAAGTGCGAATGGCAGAATTGAGAGCATGGCCCAGGAGTCAGACAGACCTAAATCTAAATTCTTATTCGGACACTTAGCAAGTGTGAAGCTCCAGGTAAATCACGCATCGGACTGGATCCTCAGTTTTATCACCTCCAAAATGGAGGGGACGAACTTGCTATGAGGACTGGATAAAACAATGTATGAAAAACCCACAACGTACCTGGCAAGTAGCAGATATTCAATACAGAGTTAACCATCATCATCATTAATGCTGTGTTACCATCTTCGCATTGGGCTACACTCTAGAGATTAGAATATTTCATTTCTTCTATGCATATTCTCTGTAAAACCAGAACTGAGAAAGGCTGTACCTGGGTTGTTTCAGAAGAGCAACGTCTCTTCCTGCCGTGGAAGATGTTCTTACTACAGCATGCCCTAGTTCCAACAGAGCGCTTCAAGAATCTCACATCCCAATCAAACGGTAGTGAAATTCAACTAAATTCAACTCAAAGTTGTCGAAGTGAAAGGAGCATAGTTTCAAAAGACCTAACCAACTTCAAACTCCCCAATATTTGGGACATTTGGATCAAGTTACTTAACTTTTTTAGCCCCTGTTCCTTCATTTATAAAAAGGGATTAACGGCATCTACTTTCTTAGGCTTATTATAGGAATTAATCAATTTGTGTGTCCAAATGCATATAAAATGCAAAACATGACACAACTTTATTTAATTGTGCAGTAAAATACTTACAGTTTCAACTGATTGCAGATCTGTAAAATACAGCCATGGTAGAGGGCGGCACCTGTGGCTCAAAGGGGTAGAGCACGGGTCCCATATGCTAGAGGTGGCAGGTTCAAACCCAACCCTGGCCAAAAACCACACACACACACACACACACAAAAAAAAAAAAAAAAATACAGCCACGGTAGCTGTAGAGAATCTCTAATTATTTCAGGATCCCAACCATCTTCGTATGTTACCAAAAGGCCCAAATACCTCCACCCCTCACTAGCCTCTTTGCACACTTTTGCATGAGATTTTAGTTATTGCGTAAAGCTACTAACCACACAGACAGAGAAAAAGGTACACTGAAAAAAGGATGGTTAGAGGTAGAAAGAAGCAGAAGTGGGTCTTGGAAAGGTGAATGGGTAATGGAAATAGGTCTTGCATCCAGACAAAGAATAGATCATGTGATAAGGTTAAAAAAAGAGTGAGTGAAGCCAGCTTGGTGCCTCGATTAAGAGAAAAGGTAAAAGAGAAGGCGTCTTAGGTACAGCTAGTTCCAATTCACCTCCACTCTTAAAGGCCAGGGAAGTCATGTAGATATGATAATATTAAAAATAGCACACTCAATAAATTTCAGAAAAGATTTTAAATCTCCTTAACATGTCAAGGTGACTCTGTTACTGGGGCTCTCAAATAAATGACAGAAAATTGGAAAGAACATGGGTGGGGGGCTCATTTTCTTTGAGATATATACATGTCATTTCCCAGATGCTGTCTAGAATTGCTATTTCTCAATTGATGTTGAAAGAATTGACTCTTCTTTTATGAGAATGTAGGAAAAGAAGAACGAACTAAGTAATTAATGAAAGAGCTATAGCACAAGGAACAAAATGGTCTCCTCTCCTTCCTTCCTTCCCCCTCCCAACTGTCCCTCACAGAATCCCCTAAGAGCCCCCACATTCGCTATTGGAAAGGTCAAGTGGACAGATGCCTTAGTGACCAACCAACCTGAAGGGAAAAAAGAAGAAACAAGAGACAATCATTTGCAAAGCTTAGTCTTAGACTTCCACAGAGTAATATTCTAGTTCATGGAAATTTGAATCTATGATTTTACAAATGTCAGTGGAGAAACTGTCTTCACCCCACCCCTCCATGTGTATAATCTAGTACCAGTCCATAAAAGCACTGTTAAACTCTGCACAGACCACTTTATAAAGGTGGGCCCTTTTATCTGCCAGAAAGCAACAAAAGAACTCCTGTGTATCTGTAGAGATTCTAGGATTATGTTAGGATGGATAATAGAAAGACAAACACTTGCTAAAATATTGTCTGTTACTCCCAGAATCACTATACTAATAGCAAAGCCAACCAGCACAGAAAAGGCTTAACACACTATGCAATTCCTTTGCAATTCATCACGCCACTATAATTACAGGTGCCTGCCTTCCTCCTCTCAGATCCGTGGATAAAAGCCTAGGGATGAATTTGTATCTCAGCTGCACAGAAGCTGAAGCTAGCAGTCAATAAACACAGAGAACACTGTATGTGACTGACAGGCTCTTGTAGAATATCAAACTAAACTATCGTTCAACAGCTTTTCCACACCCAGATTTTCAGAATAACCAAAAAGAAAGGATGTTTTGGATGCTTACTAAGTGCACAGATATTATTTCATTTAATCCCAACAAAAATCACGTAAGTGAGGTATTATTAGCTTCATTTCTCAAATAAGAAAAGTGAGACTCATACGTTGAGTAACTTGCCTGAGGTTACACACAGTGGAAGTGCTAGAACTGCCTCTACCAGTCTTTCCTGGCCACATTTCCCATGCTTTTTCCAGATGAATCTTTTGGCTCCTGGCAATAGTCGGTTATTAGCAACTGGTTGTGGTTCTTATACCTTGGAAAAGCCCCTCAAAGGCTGACACAAAGAACAAGTGATCCCATTTCATTGTGGACAAGGCACTTGAACAGAAACTTCTCTAAAGAAGACAGGCACATGGCCTACAGACACATGAAAAAATGCTCATCATCTTTTTTTTTGTTTTTTTTTTGTGGTTTTTGGCCAAGGCTGGGTTTGAACCCGCCACCTCCGGCATATGGGACCGGCACCCTACTCCTTGAGCCACAGGCACCGCCCAGAATGCTCATCATCTTTAATCATCAGAGAAATTCAAATCAAAACCACTTTGAGATATCATCTAACTCCAAGAAGATTAGCCAACATAACAAAATCCCAAAACTACCGATGTTGGCATGGATGTGGAGAGAAGGGAATACTTCTACACTGCTGGTGGGATTGCAAACTAATACATCCCTTCTGGAAAGAAGTTTAGAGAACACTTAGAGAACTAAAAGTAAACCTGCTGTTAGATCCTGCAATTCCTCCACTAGGTATATATCCACTTTAGAACAAAGACACTTCAAAATCACTTTACAACAAAGACATTTGCACAAGAATGTTTATTGCAGCCTAATTCATAATTGCCAAGCCATGGAAGCAGCCCAAGTGCCCATCGACCCCAATGGATTAACAAATTGGGTTATATGTATACCACAGAATATTATGCAGCCATAAAAAAGATGGAGACTTTACTTCTTTTATATTTACATGAATGGAGGTGGATCATATTCTTCTTATTAAGTATCTCAAGAATGGAAAAAAAAATCCAATGTACTCAATACTATTATGAAACCAATATATAATCACCCACACTTTCATACAAAAGATAAAACACAATTATAGCCCAGAAGGAGAGAAGAAGAGGGCGAGGGGAGCACAGGGGAGGCCGGGTGGAGGGAGGATAAGTTACTTTATAAGAACACATACAGAGAAAGAGAGAGAGAATTTAAAATTTAAAAAGTTCCTTTGTGTCATGTCTAAGTGGATGCCTTTAACTGGCAGAGACTACCAGTGGTCCTTAACATGCATTCTCCATTTTTTCTACAGGATAAGACGATTAGAGTTTCAGCAGGGCACATTTCCTATAATAAGGACTCAGTTCCCAGCCTCCTGTGCACCCAGATGTAGCCACGTGCCTAAGTTCTTCCCAGGATGTGAGATAAAATGAAATATGCAACATCTAGGAACTGTCCATCCTGCTGTTGGGAAGATGGATGAGATTGCTACAGCTCCATTTTGTATCTTAACACCCTAAGGAGGCCAGAATAGAGAGCCGGAAGCAGACTCCAGAAGGCTGCATGGCCAACCATACCATGCCTGAATTCCCCAAATCTGGAAAGACAAGTGGGAAGTAAACATCTAGCTGGTTTTTGTTTTAGTTTTTGTTTTGAAGCGTGGAGGGTATATGTGATATGTCAATGAATTTACATCCTGACAAAGTAATGAACACTTAAAATAATTTATACTAGTGTTCTTAAAATATAATCATGGACACATACATACATATATATGTATACACACATACATTTATATGAATACATTTGTATAAGTACATTTGTTATATATAACAAAAGAATTGTATATATATAATGTATTTCTTTTGCCAACTACTGCCATTTATGTAGTTCTTCTGTTATATAAAACAAAGGAATTGTATATATGTAATATATATTTATATGCATATATAAATATTTATGTGCATATATAAATATTTACATATGCATATAAATATATATTACATATGCATATATAAATATATATTACATATATACAATTCCTTTGTTTTATATAACAGAACTACATAATGGCATTGCTGTGATTTGAAACGACACTGGAGGCCCAGGTGAGGACTTCTGGAGCTCAGGCAATGGGGAGAAGGACCACAAACAGCACAGTCTGTTTTCATGAAGTTCTCAAGGGATGACAAGTCTGAGAGAAAAATGCAAACAAGGTTTAGGAATCCTTCACTGCAGAAACAGCTAGCTGCCTATCTTCATGTTAGTATAATCATTTACATAAGATTGTGTGCACTTGCCACATTGTTTTGCAATTTTTAATGTGTCTATCTACGCCTTTAGAATATGATATTCTTGATGCAAAAAC
Organism: Nycticebus coucang; assembly: GCF_027406575.1. Lineage (NCBI taxonomy): Eukaryota > Metazoa > Chordata > Mammalia > Primates > Lorisidae > Nycticebus > Nycticebus coucang. The sequence goes on along the minus strand of NC_069784.1, from coordinate 78,032,741 downwards.
CAGGTTTTTTTGCTTTAAAATTCTTAATGTCCTAGGGTCCAGTTGGGTGTTTGGCACATGATAAACAGCTAAACATTTGTTAATTGAATGACTGAAAAAATAAGTCAATGATCAGGTAACAAATTGGATTATCAGTTGACTGTACAAATACAGACACGAAACTATTATAGGTGTGTATATGTTACAGTATAAAGTATAAATATAAGAGAATAATCATCTCAAGTGTAAGTATACATTAATAAATTATATCAAATTAGTAAGATAATTCCTCAATTCTAACGAAAGTAAAATGAAATATCAAAACAGAACTTACAGAATGGAGCACATACATAGACATCTTGGTGCCTCAGAAAAAAACCATCAGGGAGTCATTAGGATACACAACGTGTTTCTAAAAATAACCACATTTGGGGAAAATATTTCTATTTACCGAAAGCTTTAATTATATCTTATTTAATAAGATATAATAATAATTAAAGAACTAAATAAGATACCAATGCTGAGTAAATACTTAGTGAACTGAATGGCAATTTAAATTGAAAATGGAAATTGAAAGAGTTGAGAGGAAGCTTTCAGTATCCTCCCTTACAACCATAAGACAAAGTATCACATTATTTTCTGGTAAATAAATCTAGCTTTATTTACCAGAGAGAGACAGAGAGAGAGAGAAACAGAGAGAATTATTTATACTAAGTAAGAATTTTTCTTATTAGCATATAGCTACATTTTTATATTCAAGTTTAATGGCCTTATACAGAAGAATAATAAACAAATTTGAAGGTTAAACTCCTCTCTATAGTTCACTTATAAAAATGTGGTACTTTGAAATCTTAGTATATGTTAGTTTATATTTAAAATTCTGATATAGACTGACTATTTGCCATGAAATAAAGAATGTATAAAATACAAAGAATGTTTGGAAATTTATTTCCATTAACATTTATTTGGGCCTATTAATTTTAGTAAAGTCATAGAATCTTGCCTAAAGAGAATAAATGAATATCCTTGTATAAATATAAATTTATTAATTACGAGTCTCTGTTGTGGATACTTTTTCATGTACTACATGTTTGTATGAATTTATACCACACAAACAGAAAGTTCAAAGTTATAGCAATTCTAGAACTATAATTAAATAAATATATATGAATAAAACCTACTGTGAAATTTACATCATGTAAAAGGATTTTTCACAGTGTGTCTTCCAGAGAGTGACACAACACTGGGTACATTTCCTAAAACTGCACATTTACATGCTCTCCCTTGCTAAATCCTTTATGAGCCATTTAATACTAAAAGAACTGAAAATACTTAGACATATTTTGGTAAATATAGTTGAGGATAAATAAAAAAAATTCTGAGAAAGGATAGTTAATTTCATTACTTTCTTCAATAGTTAAATTACTATTAGCATGTGATTGTAATTACTTTAATAATTTGGGCTATCAACCTATAATCATGCTACTTTTAAATTGTTCTGTCACTAAGATGTCTCCTATACATAATTCTGCAGCCAGACAGAAAATGTAATTATAGAAATATACTTAATAAAGTTATGTGTTTCACCTAGTAGGCAATCAATGTGGATAACATCAAGATATCAATAATTTGGACTGATAAAAGTATTATTTTAACGTTAAAGCAGTATATAAAATTATTGACAATATCCCACTGAAAAAATTATATGAGAGTATTTCCTAATGTAGTGCACAGATTTCATCTCTTGGCACCATAACTTAAAAATGGTCCACCAATGAGAATGGCCCACATCACAAAAATCTCAAAACTGCAGACGTGGATGTGGAGAGAAGGAACATTTTTATACTGCTGGTGGGACTGCAAAGTGATACAAACTTTTTGGAAGGAAGTATGGAGAACCCTCAAAGAACTCATTTGATCCTGCAATCCCATTACTGAGCATCTACTCGGAAGAAAAAATATCCTTTTACCATAAGGACACTGTCAAGAGACTGTTTATCACAGCTCAATTTACAATCACCAAAATGTGGGGGGAAAATGTGGCAACAGCCTAAATGCCCACCAACTCAGGAATGGATTAACAAGCTGTGGCATATGTACACCATGGACTACTATTCAGCCATTAAAAAAAGCAGGAGACTTTACGTCTTTTGTATTAACCTGGATGGAAGTGAATCACATTATTCTTAGTAAAGCATCACAAGAATGGAGAAGCAAGAATCCTATGTACTCAATTCACATATGAGGACAATTAATGACCCCAGTACTCAGTGGGGGGTGAGGCGGGGAGAGAAGAAAGCAGGAAGGAGAAAGGGGGTGGGGAAGGGGAGAGCAGAGAGAGTAAACGAGGCAGGAGGCGGGGAGGTCACAGTTGTGACACACCTTTTGGGGGTGGGACACAATTATAAGAAGGACTTTACCTAACAAATGCAATCGACGTAACCTGATTCAAAAAACTAAAAAAAGGGGGGGGAATTAACCAGGCACCCCAAGAAAACTGGGAGAAATAGAACTTACAAATTTATAAACCAACTAATAACACAGGGAAAAATAATGAAAAAAAAGATTTCAGAATGGGTGAATGATAAATGTCCTGTTAGTTTATCTTCCTCAGTCCACCTCTATTCTCCAGGAACCTGAGCCTGCTGAAAGCACGGTGGAAAGGCCCCTACTCAGTGACCCTGTCCACACCAACAACAGTGAAGGTAGATGGCATTCCTGCCTGGATACATCATTCGTGTGTGAAACCAGCCAGTGGTGAGGAGTGGATGGTCCAATGACACCCAGGTCATCCCCACTGTCTTACCCTGAGAAAACAGACGACAGCCCTTCCCAGTCACATGTTGGGAGCTGAGTTTCTATGCAGGGCAGAAGCTCTAGGATGAGCAGCAGCAGTGTGGGACTGATTCTTTGCTTTGGACTTTTTCACCCTCCTTTAATCTTAGGTATAAGACATGGTGAAGGTTGTGAAAAATGCCTCCAAGAGGTAACCCAAACTATACAAACTATCAAAACTGCATTACTGGTTTACTCTTATTATGAATATACATGGAACAGACCCTATCACAGGTATAGCAATTAAAAGTAAAATAAACAAAAGAAAAAAGAAGAGAGAAAAAGGATTAGAGAATTTCTGGAAATTTTGAGCTGTAGAAAAGGCTGTTTATGGGGAGGAGTTTATAGTAGAATCTTTATGGACAGATGCTATACTTAATTAAGATGTTTACAAGGCACCACTAAAAAGGATTTGGAAACAAGATTATAATTTGGCCTTGATTTTGATGTAAAACTAGCTATGTTATAGCATGTCCTGAATGTCAACATTTAAGCACAAATAGACATAAACCTACAAAAAAGAAAGAAAGAAAAGAAAAGAAGGTGGCATCTGTGGCTCAAAGTAGTAGGGCGCCGGCCCCATATGCCGGAGGTGACGGGTTCAAACCCAGCCCCAGCCAAAAAAAAAAAAAACACTGCAAGAAAAAAAGATTCCCTACCCCCTTTGTTCTCTATGGATTGTCAGAGATGTTCATTTAATTTCCTTTTTCTTTTGCTTTTTTTTTTTTTTTTTTGGTAACATTACTATTTACTGGAATATTTATCAGAATAAATAAAGGAAGTCAAAATTTTTAAAAAAATAATAAAAATGGTCCAGAGAGTATAATCAAAGCAATGGGGATGTGATGGGAGTAGTCATGATATCGTCCAAGTGGTTTCTACTGATTTGCTACTTTCAGCCTAGGTTCTAGACCATTCACAGCAACTGAAGAGTTGAAGTCCTCTCAACTAGAGCAAATGTCTGCTGAAATCTATTGCTGATTAAGCCTGGGAAAACAAGTTTCTGAAATAATCTATTAGGGCCTCCTTTAGTGGGAGATTGAGAGAAAAAGTTCCCACAACCATACATCATCTTAGACATATTTATAAAACAACATCTGTTTAAGATCCCATTGGGTGACAGGGTTGATTATGGGAGTATGAATATTATAATATCATAGATGCTTAGGTTTTAAACAATTGGCCCTTCAGTGGTTATGTTGAGAGCCCAACATTGTGTGTTCTGTGAGGAATGATAAAATATCCAAGCCCAACCATTACCTACAAAACTTACTCATTGTTTACATCATCTAGTCATGATTATCAACTTCCAATTCAGAAAGCTGATGTACCTGCCCATTATCAATAAAAGAATAAAAAAACTGAAGGTCAAAAATTTCCTTAGGGTTATCTAGCTCAGTTTTTCATTCTCAACCTGCCTAGAAGTTTTGTTTTCTTTTGTTTCTAGTAACAAAATAAAAAAATAAAAAATAAAAAAATAAAAAAAACTTAGGAGTTTCCCAAAAAGGTAAGGGGACTAAGAACCACTCCATAGAACTACACAGTTGAGCACATGTAACATGTTAAACTAAGCACTACAGAATCTCCAGCCTTGGGCATTTAAATTACTTGCAATAAAGTTTGAGAGCCATTGATATGTTCAAATTCTCTCGTCAATGTTTTAAATTATTGAACGGCATTTTATCTAACACAGACCATTTTGGAGGAGGCAACAAAAATTGATTTAGATTTTAAAAGATAGTTGATATATGGATCAGCAAAATATAGAGAAATGGTTCTAAAAGAATAAGTTGAAGATGAGTGACTAGTACATCACCTCTCCACTCATAATTAATCCAGAATTCTCAGGAAAAAATTACTGATTGGGATACCTTTATCCATTGGAAGCAAGAACTCAAAAATATCCTTCACCAACTCCAACATCATACAGTCCTGCCATGATGTGCAAGCTCCAGGAAACACAAAACTAGACTGCCTCTCCTCCATCTCACACCTGACAGTTGCAAATCACTGATCTAAAACCTAAATATCTTCAAAAGCCAATTTTCCTAGTAAGTTTAACATTTTAAAGTTTTAGAATAATTTTTACATTTTCCAATTATAAAACTGTATCATAAGTATACTTTTTTCAAATGGTCCCCTGGATTCTCTGATGTGGTACCACTGGTTGACAGCTGTGGGGCCCCTCATCCGTCATCTCTCCCTACTCACATCCATGCTGATCTTATACCAGGATAGATCTTTAAAAAAGTAAGATTGGAAGCCAGCTTAAGAGTGAGGCTAGTGGTCTAGGGATAGCACCGAAATTAGTTCTACCTTGAAGAGTAAGCTCCAGAAAGACTGCTCGGGCAGCTCCCTAGTGAAACAGCTGATATAACCAAACAGAAATCCCACTTATCTATTTCAAACAATTGTAGTAAATCCAAGTGTTTGTGAAACTTCCCTGAATAAACAGATCAAATGCAGTCACTTATATGTCTGCAAACTCTGAATAGTAACCAAAAGTTTATCATAGGCAGATGGATAAAGAATGGAATTACATAAAATCAGGCACTTACATTGCAGAAAACGTTTGTATACGTAAAGTAGAACTATGCACTTGTGAAAAAGTGAAGAATGTTGAACCACAAGATTCTGCATGATTTCTTTGCTTGTTATTTTGTTTTTAGTCTTGGTTTGTTTCTTACTTATATTGTATATATTTGAGAATACCAATTAAAGTCATGATGTTTAAAGAAGAAAAGAACTGATGGACTTGCTCTTCTATAAAACTACTTACTCTTCTATAAATCAGAAATATCTTCTGCTAAAGTCGTAAGTCCATATCAACCTTTTTTTTTTCTTTTTTGCAGTTTTTGGCCGGGGCTGGGTTTGAACCCACCACCTCCAGTATATGGGGCCGGCACACTACTCCTTTGAGCCACAGGCACTGCCTTATATCAACCTATTTTTTACAGCTTAAAGTATATTTCAAGGAGGACTATTGAAGAATAACTTAGAAAAGCAGACTTTCTTAAATGTTTATGTACAGTTTAAGAAATTTGGACAAATGTTTATGAGTGACAATAAATATCATTTTAATCCAAACATACACAATAAATAATTATACCTTCAGCTCCAAAAGACATTGTCTGTCAATAAACTCAGAGTTCTCTACATTTTTCCATTAATTCCAATTTTATCCTTCGAAGTTAAAAAGTTGGCAAGTAATACACATTCTTCAGGAAGGAAAGTCAAGACCTAGTAAAATTTAATTACTTTTTTTTTAAATTTATGACCACTAGATAACAAGTCAAGAGGAAAATTTGTGATTGAGAATTAACTGATGAGCACACAGGTGCACAGAGGAAAGTAAAACTCAGCAAAACAACCAGGGGACAAGGGAAGGAGGGCGGAACTTACCTAATAGGTACTATGAACACTATCTGGGTGACAGGCACACCTATAGCCAGAACTCAAGCATTACAAAAGCAATCCATATAACCCAAAACATTTTAACCCATTAATATTTGAAATTTTAAAAACTTTGTGATTGAAATAACCAAATTCGGGGACTTGGGTGTTGAGTTCATGTAGAATTAGAAATATTACTAACAATGAATCCATTCACTAAATTTTTTTACATTTTAATTCAATTTAATCTTTACTTTTGATTAAAAGAATTATACATAATATATAATGATGCATTCACAGTCATGAGTTAATGATGAGATATGTTCTGAGAAACGTGTCATTGGGCCATTTCATTCTATACATCATATAGCACACTTAACCAAACCTAGATCTCCTAGCCTGCTACACCCCTAGGCTACGTGCTGTAGCATATTGCCTATAGGCTACAAACGTGTACAGCATGGGCTACTGCCCTGAATACTGTCGGTAACTGTAACATAATGATAAGTATTTATGTACATAAACATGTCTAAACATAGAAAAGGTACAGTAAAAATATGATGATTATAATCCTATAGTTTTATATGCAGTCTTTCAATAACTAAATCATGGTTATGGAGGTGCCTGTAGCGCCGGCCACATACACCCAGGCTGGCAGGTTCGAACCCGGCCCGGGACAGCTAAAACAACGACAACTGCAACAACAACAACAAAATAACTGGGTGTTGTGGTGGACACCTATAGTCCCAGCTACTCGGGAGGCTGAGGCAAGAGAATCACTTAAGCTCAAGATTTCAAGGTTGCTGTGAGCTGTGATGCCACTGTGATGGCATCTGTGATGCCAACTGTGATGACACTCTACCCAGGGTGATAGCTTGAGACTCTGTCTCAAAAAAAAAAAAAAAAAAAAATCCTGGTTATATGCTGCACTATAGTGAATGTATAATTATTAACTCCATATATATGAACTCAAATATATACACATACATATGTGTATATGTATATATACATGTGTCATATATATATATGTATATGATTTTATGATTTTCAGGACCAAGCATAAAACGTTGAGAATTCCTTAGAGGCAATTTATTGTATCCCTCAAAGATGAAAACAGAACTTTTAAATTGTCCTCCAATGCATTTTCCTTAAGATTAACTGGTACTTTTCCTTGCTTAACCCTTTAATTTGGCCTTGTGTTAAGAAGACATTTTTGTAACTTCTTTCAGAATTTTGCTTAGTAAGTATCTGTGTGATGGTTAATTTTGTTATGTCGACTTTATCAGGCCAGGGGGTCTCCAGACACTGATCAACACTCTGGGTCTGTCTGTGGGACAGTTTCTGGATGAGTTTAGCATGTAAATGGGTAGACTCAGTAAAGCAAATTATCCTCCCTTATGTGGACAGGCTTCATCCAATCAGTGGAAGGCCTGAATAGAACAAAAAGGCTATCCTGCCTGCTCCCACCCACCCACCCCAAAAGGAAATTCCTGCCTGCCTTCAAGCTGGGGCGTTGTTTTTCCTTTGTTTTTATTTTCCTGCTTTTGAACTCAAACTAGAACATTTAGACTATACCACTGTGGGTCTCTAGCTTGCCAACTTCTTATCTTAGGACTTCTTATCCTCCTTACTTACATGAGACAATTCCTTATAATAAATATCCACACTTACCTCTCTCCCCCTTCACCCCCACCCTGTGTGTGTGTGTGTGTTGTTTCTTTGGAGAACTTTGACTAATAATCTGTGTTCCTAGATCAAGAATTTCTAAAATGTTTCAATGATCAAGGACAAGGATGTGCCCTCTGCTTTCATTTCAGTAAGAGAAAGAAGATCCACTTATTCTTCATAACATGCAAGCAACAGACTGCAAATCACTTGACTGCTTGTTGCAGACTAAGTCAAGCCCATCCTTTACTTTCAATGGCTTTCCAATGGCTACACACAGGAGTCCGTACCCTGTAACTTAAATAATAAAGGTTTGAAAAATCAAGGATTTAGCTATGCCCCTTCTGGGCTAGTCTGTTATCTGTCCCAAAATTCAACTTATTTATTCCTAAATTCTTATTCTTGTGCTGAATGTTCCACCAATGATACATTTCTCCCTTCCCTTTTCTATCACACAATTTTTCATGCCCCAAGTCAGAGTTTAAAAATTCTAACCCACAACAACCTCCTTAAAATAACTGCTATATATGTGTTTTTGTACCACACAATTGGTGCTTTAATATATATGTACCTTTCTCTTTAATCAGATTATAAATTTTTTTTTTTTTTTAAGACAGAGTCTCACTTTGTCGCCCTTGGTAGAGTACCAGGGCATCACAGCTCACAACAACCTCAAACTCTTGGGCATAGCTATTCTCTTGCCTCAGCCTCATAAGTAGCTGGGACTACAGGTGCCCATCACAATGCCAGGCTATTTTTTTGTTGTAGTTGTCATTGTTGTTTAGCAGGCCTGGGCCGGATTCAAACCCACCAGCCCAGGTATATGTGGCTGGCACCCTAACCATTGAGCTGTGGGTGCTGAGCCTAGATTACAAATTTCTTAAGGTCAGAAGCTGTACCTTAGAATTCTATTTTCCAAATGCTTGCTACAATAATCACTCAATTAATATTATTCAATGAACTGATATGGCAGAAACTTGGGATGCTGGGAATGGGAAAGACACCAGCAGACAGAATTATAGAATAAGACAAAAAGAAGAGAAAAGGTCATAATCCATGAGATAATACTCTATGAAAGAAAAGGTGGAGGAACAAATTAGCCAAATGTCTTGGAGAGCTAAAAGAACTCTTTCTAAAATTGATGCAAAGCACAGAGACTCCACAGCATAATTCAACAAAAAATGTCACCAGACTGGCAGGGGTATTTGTGATTTGGTATAAAAACTGATACTAAGGGCTAGGCATGGTGGCTCATAATCTCAGCACTTTGGGAGGCTGAGGTAGGAGTATCACTTGAGGCCAGGAGTTCAAGACCAGCTTGGGCAAGATAGTAATACCCATCTCTACAAAAAATAAATAAACTAGCCCAGTGTGGTGACATACACCTCTAGTCGCAGCCACTAGGGAGACTGAGGCAAGAGGAAAACTTGAGCCCGGGAGTTGAAGGTTGCAGTAAGCTATGATCATGCCACTGCACTCCAACATGGGTGACAGAGTGAGACTGCGTTTCTATGAAAAATAAGATAAAATAAAGGCAATTAAATTTTTTAAAACTCTGACACTAGTTTTGACTTAGAATAAGTCATTTAACTATATTTGTCAATTCATTTTTTTTTAAACTTAGGATACTAAACTTGATGGCTTGTTATCTGTAAATTTCCCTTTGGTTCAGATAATCTAAGAATCTTTTTTTTTTTTTTTTTTTTGAGACAGTCTTGCTCTGTTGCCTGGGATAGAGTGCCATGGCCACAGCCTAGCTCACAGTATCATCTAACTCCTGGGATCAAGCAATCCTTCTGCCTCAGCTTCCTGAGTAGCTCAGACTACAGGCATGTGCCACCATGCCTGGCTAATTTTTCTAATTTTAGTAGAGACAGGGTCTTGCTTTGCCCAGGCTTGTCTCAAGCTCATGACCTCAAGCCATCCTCCTGCCTCAGCCTCCCAGAGTGCTAGTAATCTAGGATTCTAGAGTTTTCATTCATTCTTAGGGACTACTCATTTCATTTCTTCTGGGGAAGAAGGGACTGGAATGCACTGAAAGCTATGACAAACAGAATGCAGGAAGCTTCAGTAAGCAAAACGAAAGGCAGGATTAAATAAACAACATAAAATAGATGAAATATCTATGAAAATACTGAAACTTCAGAAGAATATTTCTTTAATATTTGCTCTGCTTATTTGATCATGCTAAGCAAGCAAAATTCCTATTTTGAGAGGTCAGAAAACTTGAAATGAGCCTGAGCTGAAGATAGAAACGAGAGACAGAGGCAACACCTTCCAAAGACTTGCTTTAGTTTAATGATGGAAAATTAACTGATGGATTTTAAAGGAGGGGAAAAACATTAATGACCATTTTGAATGAAAGGCAATATGTCAATGTAAGAATGCCACTGGCATCTTATTTAAAATAATCATATATGTTCAAAGATTTGGATTAATATAAACAAAGAGATCAATTTGAAAAGCACAGAGATGCTTGGCAGTAAATCTAGAAAAGACGGAATATCAAATGTCATTTAACTTCTCTCTTTTCTCAGCCTCCTCTCCACATCAGTGCTAATCACTCAGCACTCCCTTAGGCACCCAGTATTCTCTTTTGTATCTGACAATCTTTGTCACAGCCAGAATCGATTGATCTTAATAAACTCATCCTAACGCTACAATCTTGAGAGACTGCTCCCAGAATATACTTGTCTTGAAATAAGGCCATGAAAGAGCGCAAACACTTAGACAAAAGAAAGACTGGTAGGATTATATGTATTGGCAGGAAAACTAACCATAACTGAAAGACCCAGTCTCTCCAAACCCTTTCAGATCATCACGTGACCCAGCTCTCTACTAAATCTAGAAAAGAATGTTCAGTTTTTAATTAAGGAAATGAAGAATTTAAATCAATCTATAGGCAGAAACCTAAGCACCAAATTCTATATTTGAATGTTCCTATCTTCGGAGAGACACCTCAAAGTCCAAATGCAAAACTAAAACGAAAAATGAAAAATCCTGCAGAAAGAGTTTGAGAGTCTTCTCAAACTTCCCACTCAGAAGAACACAAATTAGTTTTATCGGATTAGCTAATTATCCTTTTGAAAGTACAAAATTATAAAACTGTTGGCTTTAAAGGGGTGAGGCAAGAGACAAACAAGCCTTGTTCAGGGATCAATGAGATTTGAAAAAAGCGGATGTGCATTAGAAAACTTGCAAAATGTGGGTGGGCCAGAGGGTGAAAATGAGTGACCTTGGGCCAACATTCCACTTGCTAAATGCTTCTGATTTGTCCAACTCTGGATTTAAAAAAAAAAAAAAAATTCAAAGTTGAATAGAATTAAAATTGGGCAGATTTTTATACAAAAATTTAAGTTTTTTTTTTCTGAAAATTTCAAAGGAACTGACAACCTTGAGTAGCCAATTCCACATAGTAAGAAATACGTAGAGTGAATAATCTCCTTAAGACGCTATGGCTTGACTTTCACCTTGGAACTAATCATACTTTAATGTTTCCAATGTTAGGGAAGGCTCTGCCTTTTTCTGGGGTCAGAAGGGCCTTGAATGCACTGAAGTATAATAACAAGAAAACGTTGGGATTAGAAAAACAACACAAAATAAATCAAATACCCATTACCCTATTGAATCTACGAAACAGACTACTCCTTTACTCAGTAGTTTCTCTACTACAGACAAGCTTTGTTTATAAGAAAAAAATTACCAATATTAAAACTTTAAAAGTCTAATCTGTTACTTTCAGTTACAGAAAAGAAAGAAGTCATGAACACTTAACTCTTACACTGCATATGCTAAAAAATCTTTAAATGTCTCTTGTTTTTGAAATGAGGGAGACCTATAATTCCATTTATTAAATCAGCTCTTAAAAATACTTTCTTACTGAAACTTGGTCCTAAACCTAGGTTCACAGGATAGGATAAAGGTTTAAAGAAAGCTTATTTAACCTACATTAAATCTTGATAATGCATTAATGAGTCTTTTGAAGGGATAATTTTAATTCCCCAATCTTCAACCATAAAGACTATATAGTGCTAATCTGCCTTGCCCTTTCAATTAAACTTGTTAAGGGCATTCTATTTAGTCAGCACCCTGAATGGGCCATTAAAATTCTTGTTCGGTAAGAGTTGTGTTCAGTGCTCTGTTGTTTTAAATTCCATTAAATCCAAATGGTCTTTATCGCCCCATGACCACTGTGACTTCAATCAGCCAATTTAATTACCTTACAAAATTGTCAGCAGAAGCAGCAAAGAAAAACAGGAAGCCCTATGACGTTATCAGATTGAAATCTTCCTCTTTGGTGTTTAATGGAGACTAATCAATAACGACAAGGTGCACCTACTTCCTTCCCTTTCAGAGGCTTCTGACCTCACCTTTCATGCTAAGATGTGGGGTTTACGATTCATTTCAAGCATGTCTAAGTCGTTGATAACTGGAATACAAATTGAAAGCCTGCAAAAGATAAATCTTCACCACCTAAATGAAAAACAGTCAACACTTAGATTTCAGTATATCATACCAACTTACTGAGGAAAACATAGGAACTTCTGCAAGCCCTAATTATTATGCATGCAATAGACTAATGATTTTATTATGGTTCATTTGAAAGACATAAACTACTTTCTACTCCGATGGTTAAAGATGGGCATTGACAGTTTCCTGTGAATAAATTGGGGTTACTGTAACACAGTAAAATCCTAAGAACTGAAGGAGGAAGTGAAGCAATTTTCCCCCCTTGAATGTTAAATTCTTACCACACAAGAGGAAAGTATTTTATCAAAAATTATGATAATTAAATGGCACAAGAGATTGTGTCGTCATTATCATGGACAACACTTTATGTAATGGTAAGCAGACTTGAAAAGGCTCTGCTAATCAATACCACACCCCCCTTTGATCTGTAACATTTCCCTCCCTGTGTGTGAGAGCAAATCATATTAACTTTCCTGTGCTGAGTAAATGTTGAAACAGTGTCAATTGAGATTTCAGGGAATGAACATACTGCAATGATCACTTGCATTAAACAAAAAGCAAAACTGACTGAAGAAACGTCACCTGACATATAAACCCATGTTCACTTCCGAAAACCAACCTCACAAAGCCAGAAAATGTGTAGAGTTTCACGTGCCTGGTGGAGAAAGAGTGCTATTTCTAGAGCACGAAAAGATCATTTTTCAACGTCATTTTCTGAAATGACTCTGCCGCGGTTGATGGATCACATCAAGTTATTCTTTGAAGATTTAAGAATAAGTGAGAACTTTATGTGAAAAAACTGTTGATGGGTTTTTTGCTTTTATTTTTTGTTAAGTGAGGCCGTTGTGTTGACGGTTCTTGGAAAGAGTTCCTTCCTTGGCTTTCAGAGCTCAGCTGAGCAGGTGTTCAGCTTTATCTGTCGCAGATAGTAGCCGCTGTTACTCCCCCACCCGCCCCCCCAGAGTCAGGTTTCCTGCTTCCAGATGTAAGGCCACTCCTCCCTCCCGCCCACCTCACCTCCCACAGGAAGAAAAATCACTTTCAAAGAATTGGTAGAGAGTGGCGGCTTATAACCTATAACCGCGGTCCATTCGCTCACACTAGAGGTGGCGGTACACCTGCTACTAATTAATGCATCTGTGAGCACAAGGGACGCCCAGCAAGACGGCGATTACCACAAGAACCCTTCTGTTCTCTCTCACGTTGTAGGTTTTCCCTTGAGGGTCGACCCTGAGCTGCTGCCCCCACCTTCCGCGAGTGTGCAGGGAGGTGGCTGTTCGCTGTGCCCCGGCCGGGCGGCCAAGGTGCAGTGCCACGGACTAGTGACCCACGGACGGGTGGCCCACGTGTTGTGCCACGGACGGGTGGCCACGGGCAGTGCCACGGAGATGGAGCGTGTCCCAGAGGGAAGACTTAGGACTGGGAAACCTTTCAAAAAGCCGCTCTACCGGGTTGCTTAAGAGAAGCGTTAGATAGAAACATCAGAGAGGAAGACGTGATCTACACTAAATACACAAATATTGGGACTGGGACAGGGGGACACGACCTCGGAGAAGATGCCCAGGAGTTTCAAAGAAAGTTGGAGTTGATGTCTTTGCTCCTGGCGTCCTAAATGCCAATTCCGATAACGACTTTGAATGACATCCCGACCTCCGCCATCGGCAGTGGCTTAGGGAGTGATTCCTGAAAGAAGACGTTTAAACGTGCCCAAGTCCCCAGACCGACAGTGGGAGATGACCCACCAGACCCGCGGGGGGGGGACGTGGGACGAGGCAGGGGGCGGCACACCGCCGCAGCCGGCTCCTAAGCTTCCCTACTGAGTAAGGGTCAGAGCACGCCCAGAAGAGAGGGACTGGCTGCATAACAAGAGAATGTCCAACGACCCCGCCACCACATGGGGCTGGGAGTCCGCTAAACCGGCCGCACCCCGCCAGGGCAAGGATCCCGCCCTCGCCCATCCCAGTCACTGGCAGGCCCCCACGCAGCCGCGGGTAAACAAAGGTGTCTCGTACACACCGCGTGGTACGCGCTGGGATAATCGGGGATGTGCGGTGCCCAAAGCGCTGGAGCCCAGGAGAGGCCTGCCTGGGGGAGCCTCGCTGGCTCTGCGCCCAGAAAGCCCGCTGGAGAACTTCTGACTGGACCTGGGGCGGAGGAACTAACTATTTAGCATGCACTTTGCACCCAGAAAGCAAGCCCGCTGGGCAACTCTTGACGATCTAGGCTCTAAAGCCAGGAAACCACCACGACCCACCGCGAGGGCGCTCGCCTGCTGGTCTGCCTGGAGCTGACCCTTAGCTGACTAGCAGGTCGCTTACCCCACCGCCCTAGGATGCCATAAAGCCTCGGGTTAACGCCCTGGGGTGGTGCTACGCACACCTATTCTTGGAGACATTTGCTGAGAGGCTGCAGGGGTTAGGGGACAGGGGAGCAGGATAGACGCGCCCCTGGGAGCAGCTGCCAAGTTTTCTTGTGCATTAGAGAGGAATTACTGTGCCGAAGTCTGAGACTGCTTTGAGAAAGCACTTTGCCCGCTAGCGCGTAAGTGTGTGCGCCAAAGAGGGGTAGGAATCTGGGAGTTGCCGGCTCACCAGACCAGCTGGGGGAGACGTGGGACGAGGCAGGCGGCGGCACCCTAAACTAAGGTGGACCCCTAGCTTCACTGCTGGTGATAGCAGACGCAGGGTCGACTCACAATCCTAGTGGGAGCAAGAAGAGGACCACACCGAGCTTCCCCTGGCGGGGAAGGGGGTTGGGGTGGCCGCCGGGCGGGCCCGCTCAGCGGTTGCCATAGCGCTGTGGTGGAGGCGCCAAGCGGCTTGAGGCGCCCAGCCTCTCTCGGCGTGGGGGCTGGGAGGGGCACTAGATGCTGTCTCCGCTGCAGAGGCGGCGGGTCCCTCCAGCACTTCCAACTCCTTCCCTTCCAAGGCACAGGGCCAGGGATGAGACACTAGATCCACTTTAGAGCCAAAGCTGAAAATAACCATTCTCAGGAGTGGCTCAACCAGCCATTCAATCTACTCAGAACATGTTTACCCCAGAAGAAAATAAAACTCCCACCATCGCATCAAAATAGTCCCAAGAGGGAAAGGTTCCAATGATTACCATGTACACAGTCCTTTTCCACAACTCAGATCAGAAATCAGAGAAAATGGATCTCCAAGTGGAAATGTTTGAAGTCAATGTTTAATAGAAAATAACAGGTTGTCTAGAAACTAGGCTGTTGGTTTAGGCTATCAGGGACTGGTGTGAAGACATCTGCCTAGTACCCTATTTCTTAAGGACATTCTTAGTGAACGCTGGCCTAAGAAAATATATTTGTGTGTGTGTGTGTGTGTGTGTGTGTGTGTGAGATAGAGACAGAGAGAGAGATCTTTCAGAAAGCTGCTACACACTCTGCTACAGTCTCCAAGATTTTTAATATGAAGATATGAAATGATCAGGAATTGCAACAATCTAATGATTCAGCAAATACTGTGCTGCAAGACCACAGCAACAGTAATTAAATCTTTAGAATACTGGTGGGAGTTTTCCAGCTTCAGGTTTTCTTTTTTCCCACCCAGTCCTCAAACACACTTACTAATGCACACTCATTCACAGACATTAGAATTCCCCATACGTAGGTTGTAATACTCAAAATACTGGACAAAACAACCATAGTGTAGCATTTATCATCCTTGAAGCAGAACTGCTAACACACACAATGTCCAGTGGTTATAGAGACCCTGTTTAATCCTGTCCAAGGAAACGTGCATTCCTGTGGATGCTTGTTGCTAAGAGCAACGTGCTTAAGTACCATCTAAAGGCACAAGAAAGCAGGAAAACTACTATAGTAGGAATCCAACTATAACCCATTGTCTCTTTTGTCATTACCAGCCTTTTTGACTCCAGGTGTCTATGTGTGTGTGACAGAGGGGTGGGCTTCCCTTTTCAAATATATGTGAAAGCATTCCCACTTTGATTCTATAAAGAGAGATGGTGAATTTTCTCATATGGGAGAAAAAAACAGGGGAAAACAAAAAGACTTAAGATGCTATTGGCATAATACAAAATGCAAGCACTCACTCTGATTTAATTCGACCAGTGGCAATGTATCTCTTGTTATCTCAAAGATACACACTTGGGATTACATGGTTTCCTGCACTCTGGTCTGAATCTACATGAACTTTCAAAGTGCCTACGGTGCCAGAGTTTACCCAGTTGGCTTTCCCCACTCCCTTTCCTACATAGGGAATTTTCTTTGCCTAGTACTTCACCTACTAAAACTCCACTGGCCATCAGAGCAGCTGAGTGTTGCCCAGGCTTCATTTTTGTTCCCCAAGCAAACCCTCTGACTAGGGTTTCCAATGGAATCCCACGTTTAGATTTTCCTTCAATCTCCAAGGAAACCCTGATTCTCAGGAAAGCAATAAATTCCCATAACTGTAACTACCTGGGGTCTTTTATCTTGCCAGAGTGAAATAAAGATTCAGACTTAAGACCCTCATACAAAACTACCCACTCTCCCACCCCACCCCCATTGCTGCTGTCCATCATTTATTAGTCCATAACGCACAGAAAGCTGGGAGAGGAAGGACTCAGGCAAGTTAAAAACAAAACCCAACCAAACAATAAAGCCTTTCTTACTATGAGGCTATTTCCCTCTGGCTGAGCAACAGCCTGTCTGTGTTAAGTACAGCCTTGAATCTTAGAACACTATTTTTTAAAACCCCGCATCCCAGTAAGGGGACCAGGAACTGGAAAAATGGTAAAAATTAACCAAAGGGAAAAAGCTCTCTGGCAAAAGGTATCAAAAGGGGTAGTGCGTTTCATATGCGCATGAGGATCTGCTCTGGTCCTGGGCAATAGCTGACAGGCGGCGCAACTCGCCAAAGAGTTACCAAATATTAACTTGGCCCGGCAAACTGAGAGGTTTGTGGCTTCGGCGCGCGCTCTGTGGCGCGGACCGCGCACCCGTCCAAGCCCAAAAGGTTGTGGGCACAGGCTGGCCGAGCCCCCAGAGCCATCAGCATCTGTGTGGCAGGCTACAGCAGGATGGTAATGGAGCGACCAATAACCTGCACTGGCACTCCCTTCATCCTCCCCCAGCTAAAAATATGAAAGTAAAATAAATGAAAGCACAGGCGTTTCTTTAACTCCGGGAGGAGACGGCGCAGGGAGCAGGTCTGGACGCCGCGAGCCCCACGCCGGGCGGAGCGAACTTGCCTCTTTACACCCAGCAGCCGGGAGGGTTGGGGATCTTACCGAATCTCAGAACATGCGTGGTTCCTTGAGAATATCCAATCCACAGTAAACAGAGCAGGAGTTTGAAGGTGCGCCTGAAGACTGGATGACTTAGAATCGGGGGAATAATCTTCATGGTGTTTCTGTGCCCACACGCGCGGCACCACTTCCCCGATCTAGCGTGAGGCTCCCGGCTCGGGTAGAAAGGAGGATGCGTCGAGTGGCGGCCGCAGACACGATCACGGCATGGTCACCGAGAGAGCGAGGAGTCTCCGCTTCCCAGACCCATTAGCAACCGCTGCATGTTCTCCACTCACTGCGCCAGGGAGCAACCTTCCTCTGCAAGGGATGGCGGGACGTCCATGTTAGTCGGAGAGCATCCGGGAGAGAGCCGGCACGCACACCCACCACGTCCGGCCCGCCAGCCTGGGAAGCAAAGGGGAGCGCGATCAGTAAGAAACCCGGCCTCGGAACGCAGGGAGGGGTCGACCGCAAGCCCCAGTCCCCGCACGAAAGACGCTTTGCTCGCGGAGGATTTGCCAGGCCTCACTCCACTGCACTGCTGCACAGCTTCTGACGTGAAGCCAAGATTAAGTGAGAAACATTGAGAAAGCTGCTCTCCTCTCAAGGCTTCCTGCCAGCGAGCTTCCCCATATCTATTATGCAACTGATCTAAGAGCCCGCCTTGAGCTTCAAGAAAGAAGTCGGATTTATTTACGTGGAGAAAAATTGCTTTTATTTCAGTAAGAGTGTTTGCAAAGAGAATGACCGGTGTATGTGTGCAGGCTTCTTAGAATCAACTGATGAATTTGAGTAAATGACAAGCTAAATCAAAGTCACTTTACCTGGCAATGGTATAAAAAGAGAGAGAGGAAAAAAGGAAGTGATTTAAGACGGAGGAATTTACTGCAAATCTAACTTTATGGTTAAGTCAAAAGAGAATCTTATTTACACTTTTAAAATTTTTGTCCAGAAATTATATATAGATTGGAATGCAAATGGGGAGGTAAAACTAGTCTTTGAAGACTTGAGTAGGTTATCCCTGATTGCTACTTAGGAGAAATTTCTTCAAGTAGACTTTTAGGAGAGATATTACATTAAAATGAATCATTTTCCACCCTTTTTTAGCATATCTATAATAATTGTGCATATATAAAAGGTAATAATGTTTGAATTGGTGCCACAAACTCCCAAGGCTTCAATAATTTATTCCCCAAATTTCTTCTCATAGTGGTTCATTGAACTTTTTAAAGAGGTAGAATATGGGATCATAGCTTGAACAATGTTGAATGTCATAGCTTTGTCTAAAAAGGTCTTATCATTTTCCAGTTTTCTGGTAGAAATATTTAGAGATCCCAGGTAGTGACTCTCTTGGTTTCACAAGCAAGAGTTTATTCAAGATTTTCCTGAATAAATAGAAATAGATTTTCTTTTAACATAAAATACATCTTATTGTCAAAATAGGTAATACGGCATCCATACATCAAAGTTTTTCAAAGGCTAATGTTTTATACTAAGTGAAACTAACATGGATAACAGATATGTCACTGTTAATATTTTTAAATGATTAATCAGCACAATAAGCAAACTGTTGCATCTATGTCTTACAATTAATCTCCTTTTCATAACCAACTAACAGGGCATAGGTTAAGCTTTATGAAAAATATAAGATCATATCCTATTTGAAGACTATTTAATTTTTATAATAAGGATAGACATACTATTTAAGTCTTACTATGTTTTCTCCAAACAGCAAGAAAACAATGAACATTTTTATTTCATCATTGTGGCCTTTTTCAGTCTATATTTTCTTAAGATATTACAAAATGCTGACTTGAAAAGAAATCTGCATTTTGCAAAGGCACTAAGTGGCACTGAATTTTTTTTTTTAAATGGAGGCATAACTGCAGTGTCAAAAACAAGTATCATGAATGGTTAGTTCTGCAGTCTAGCAGGCAATTCAATCAAATAATTTGACTATCTGAGCACTTTCAAAGGAACACCTAGTGCTAAAACCAAGGGTATCTAGCGACTCCTTCAGTCCACGTTTAAAATATCCCTTATAAAATATGTACAGCCCAACGTGTTCTGTCTTGTATTTGCTGTCTCATTTATTCCATTCTATTTGTTCATTTTCCTTTCTATCCTAGTAGAGATAATAATGACTTCTAGGGCAACAGTAATTCTTCATATTTTCATTTGTAAATACAACGGATATCTGCTACCTGAAAATAACATGTTCTCTTTTGACTAAATCAAAATACTGCAATAATGGAACCCGAGAAAACAAAATGTATCATATCTCCTTGTTCGTGTATTCTGTTAACAAAATGACATTTGACATTACATTTGTAACTTGCTACTTAAAACTAGCATTCAAAACTATTTCGTTGTTGTGGGGTTATTTATTTGATGTCCAGTGGGAAGAGTGAACCATCAAGCTTCCAGATTCATAAAGTTCTTAAACAATAAATTAAAAAGTAAAATGTCTAGCATCATTTTTTTCTTACTATTAATTGGTCCCCAAAGTACTAATTTTGCACATATGCTACATGAGATTCATTTACATCCATCAATAAATTGAAGGCTTCTACACAGCATTCAGCAACTCCACCTGTCCAATTAAACTTCTGCAAGACTGAAGACAACCTTTCTTCAGGACCACGGACAGCGCTCCAGGCTTCCATTTATTCTGGAGGAGTACATGGAAAGTAGTACAATGAATGGATAATGTGTCATTGGAGTGACAATGTGCATATTTCTACCACACAGAGTCAGAGCATTTGACTTATTGCATTGTTCACACTGTCAAGAGGACTATTTTATCAACGGTATTGTGTGTATTTTTCAGTGCCACTAGCTGGGGTTGCTTACCATACTCAGGGAGTACTAATCATCATTTCTTTCCAGGGCATACTACTAAAAGCCACTTACATTAACTGTGTTTCCTCATGAGCACTAAATTACTTGTTTCTCAATACCAGAAAAATAGACCACAATATGAATAACATGCTGTCTATTCAGTGGCTAAAGGCATTTTAAAAATGTACAATAAGTTATCACTTTCAATTCTCCACCTCCAGATTTCCATCTGTTACAAGGGTAATTAGATTAATTTTCTTTTTATTTTTTTTCTCATTAAACTTCACTCATTCCCCGGGACAAGAAAAAAAAAGAAAAGAAACATTAAATTGGCCTCCCAACCTCCCTAATACTACAACAAAATGATTTGGTGGTGTAAGAGTTGCCTTATTTTATAGAAATTTTCAAGTTACTACAAGTTTCTCTCCAATACCAATATCATCCATGATAGTTTTGAGGCTATATGAAGGATTAATAAAGTCATTATATAGTATTTAACTGACTAGATTTAATCTCTTTATAAAATTGTGTCAGCTCTGTAATTTGCTCCTTTCTCAAAGGAAAAAAAAATACCACTTTTGGGTGTCAGGTGGTCATCTATATTTAGTAATATTGAGATTTATATACTTCATTCTATGGTCTCATTAGCTTTTTTCTCATTTTAACCATATGGCAACCTTTATTTCTAGGAGCCAAAGCTCTGTAGGTTCCAAGGTCAAAGCAGAGATGATGAACTACAAGTACACACACATGCACACACAGAGAGCTGTGTTTAAAAGTAACCCCCCCCAAATCAAAATACCACAGAAGGCTGGCATGAAGAAATATCAAGCCTATGATAAATTAACAAAGAAGAAAATAAGTATCATGCTCATGCAAAGCTTATTCCAACAACAAGAACAAGAAAAAAGACGTTAGCTTCATCTTTCACTACGTTTTTATATTTGCAGACACTAATGACCTCTTATTCTTGGGCACTATTACTTGAGAAGCAATTTTAGTTTTCTATTCTCCCAGTGAAAATGAATCTTATTCTGGTTAGCTGCCACCTGCTGGGGCATGAATAAATGTGTAATAATCCTTACAGCACAGCATTTAAAAAGACAATGCCTTTTGCTAGAAACAGCGAATATATATCCCAGAACAACCTGAATTTCAAAGGTATTTCAAAGATTCTTCCATGCCATATATATATTTAAATTTTTCATGTGGAATTCTTGGCTAAGGATTCCACTGGATTTGTCACAGAAGTCCTGCTGTTACATGACATTTGAGAAACCTCAGCTTACAGTAACACCTAACCTATTCTTCCATGCAAGGGCCTGATGTATTGTAGCTTAGCTAAAATAAACAGCCTGCTCATTCTTAGCATTAAAAGTCCTGGAGCATGAAGTCAGGACCGAGATGAGTTGAAACCACACTGTTGCATACTTTCCACTCACTCTTCCCTAACTATGAATGCTGTGCTATGTATCCCTTGTGAATCTGAACACATTATCAGCTGTTCCACCAACACTCTGCTGCATTGATGATTAATGACATTTAGAGTTTTAATTAATGTTCAGATGCCGAAAAGAAGTGTATCTTAATTAAGAAATTGAAGTGGAAATGATATACATGTCCTGGAACCTTTCCCCCCCTAAATTTCACTCTGCTGTAATCATCAATGTTTAAATAGAAAACAAACAAACAGGTAAGAGTTCTGGGTATCACTCATTTCTCTATCACCTTCCTCCTGTGCACTTCAATTTTTTTTTCCTTCAACTCAAAAGTTTCTAAGACCACTGGGAGGAAGTTGATAAGCTTCCTTGGTGGTTACAGGAATAGTGTACATAAAAACTTACAAAGTAATGAACTAAGACAAAAAAGAGACTGAAATACAATTGCATATCTTCCAGAAACCCAACCACGACTTATTAAGATTCAAATGAATCAGTCATCTCTTGTAAAATGAAGATAATCATCAATTCATAAGATAATCTCTGATGACAGAATACTTACAGTGTGGAGATGAAGAAATGATGGAAGATAATCTGCATTATCAAAAGGAGCAGTAGTAAGTATTCTAATATTCCCTGTTTCTTAAATTGGAAATCATTGACTAAGGAGGTTCAGCTCGGTAGTGTTGCTTGGTCAAGAAACCCCATCTCTTTAAAGGTAAAAATACCAGGAGATGTGTTTTCTTAAAAGTTCTTGACGTTGGTTTATTATGATCAACCCTAGTGACTCTGCACTCTCCTTACTCTAATGGGACGCCCTCCAAGTTTTTTTTTTAAGCTTTTGATACTGGCGCGTGTTAAAACAAATGTCTGTACTTCTCAGCACAGAACTAAGGAACAGGGCTTATGGAAGGAGGGTGGACAGAAGGAAAGATAGGGACTTCGTCAGACCCGCAGGCAGACACACAGCTTCTTTCCATCTGTCTCCATTCTCTTCGCCTCGCGTGAGTCCCTGTAGCTGAGGCCACTTCCTGGCACGTCCGTCCACTTATTAAATCATTTTTTTGTGAAGAACACGAGCGCCCGCAACCCACAGAGCCACTTGCATCCTTGACGGGAATTGGCTGAGACGAGCGGGACGGAGACACCGGCGGTGAAGCTGCCCAGCGGGTAACCCGAGCGCGCTCAGCTCCGCCGCGCTGCCCTTCGCCTTCCTCCTTCTTTCCAGGCGGAAAATGCCCCTCGCCCACCCGCAGTCCCTCCCGTCCTCGAGAAAACAAACACCTCGGGAAGGAGCCGGGAGTGGAGCCCACCACCGGGAGTCCTTACCTGGCGCTGAGGGTGAGGTGGGCGGGGAGGGTGGGTGGTCTTCCGGGAGGAGCAGCCGGAGGAGGTCGGGCGGAAAGTCCCCGCTCCCACACCAAGCAGCGCAGCCGCCGGCGCAGAGCGCGAGTGACGGCGGCGGCGGCGAAGACGGTGACCGCCGAGCAACAGCGGCGGCTGCGGAGACAGACACGCCTCCTGGCGGGGGTTCCGCGCCTCTTCCTTTAAAGGCGCCGCGCTCCTTTCCCGCGGTCCCTGACCGCCGTGGCCACCCAGGCGCAGCTCCTGCCCCTGGACCTCAAGAACGGGAGTGAGACAATTGCGGGTGTCCCCAGACTTGTACTTATGAACCCTCCCGGCTGGAATTTCGCCTCCTGCGTGCACACCTGCCTCCTGGGATGGAGGATCTCGGAGGAGGAGAAGTTCTGTCTGGGAGTGAGTGATGCGAAGCGCTAGGGAATTAGTCTGGTCTTGGATGGTGACAACACGTACAAGGAACCTAAGCACGTTTGGTTCAGGGTGTTAACTTTTGTACCTCTCCGAAACTACAGCAAGGAAGCTTCTCCTCTGCCAGGGTTTGGGGAGCAACTGGTAGCAACCCTCTTAGGCTAACTACTTTTGAGGTCTGTGGGGAAAGATCTTAACCTGCACCCCTCCCATCATTGTCCCCACTGAAGGGCGCAAATGTGCAGGGTCCTTCCTTGCAGGGAGTCAGCGCCCAGCTCCCTGCTGTCTGTTGCTGAGAACCAAAGCGTGGAAAGGGATTTTTCCTTAGTATCAGAGAATTGGTGGGCTGTCTCTGCGCATGTCCCCCGCACCTTAATAGCAGACTCCTCATCCCAAGTCCCTGAGCTCTCAACCCATCCACCTTGCCCCCAAAAGTCAGATTTGAGATCTGCTAGGTGCTGAACCTGAGGTCACAGACTCAAATGTTGAAGAACGGACGGAGCTCGGTGAACAGCCCTGAGTCGGTGGTGGCCACCAGTCTGAATTCTCAAGAGGACTTTTTACAAGGCTGGGGATGGCAGTCCCCAGTCTTCCCGCAGTTTAGCTTTCTGGGAGAGGCTGGAGGCGAGGAGTGCGCCAGGCTCTCCCCGCTTCTCTGTGGAAACGATTAGCTTCTGCAAACAACCCCGATTCTGCTCCTTTGGGTCAGAAAAGTCAACATCTATTCAATACCGTCGCTATTTTATCTTCAGCTCTGCAATATTAACTGGAGCAGAGACGTAGCAGTTTCCCCCAGAGGAAGTTGGCGAATTATGATTCGCTGGGAGATTTAAGTCAGGCTGAGCGGGAACAGCCCAAGCGCGCTGGGCTCGGGAACAATTTTCAAACTGGCTGTGTAAGGAAGGACCCCGGCTCAGGCTCCGCAGATTCCCTGCCCCAGTCCCTAGCGGCTGTCCAATCTCTCATTAGCGAAGCCCTCCACTAGAGTCTTTGAGTACCAAGGGACTGGTTGTCTGGGCTGGACAAGAGCATTTGTCCTTTTGCTGCCCCCTTGCCTGCAGCCCTTGTGGAGTTAAGCCCTCGCCCGACCCTGGCGCAGCAGTGCCACCCTCACCCATACCCTGGGCTAGCGCCCGGCTCAGATCAGCTCCGGCAGACACGAACGTTCAGTTCTGCCAAAACCACCGGTTTCTACCCTCTTGGCAGCACCCCGACTCTCAGCGCCCCCCAGCATGCCTGCAACGCCCTCCCAGGTGGGGGAGACTCTGGACTCAGGTTAAAGACAGATGAGTTAGTGGCACTGGAGTCCGTTAGTCATTTAAAGATCGCAGGGGTGGCTGGGAGGCTGTCGTCATGAAGTCAACAGCAGCCTTGTTGTACCAAGTAAATGAATAGTCAATCAGTCCATTGTGCGTCCTGGAGCGGGCGGCACAGACGCGTGACCGGCTCTGGGCGCCTGGGCTCCAGCTGCTGTGACCTGCAGCCTAATGGACCCTTGAGGCACAGCACAGTTGGGGCCAGCTCAGAAAAAATGGCCCATTCAGTCCCATTCCCCCACGGGGAGTAATGAAGACAACTTGTTTACTGGCCAAAGGCACTCTTGTCATCCTTACACCCACTCACTTCCAGGGAGAAAGGAGCAAAACACCGGACTCAGTAGATTCCAGTGGAAATCCCCGGGTGAGGGCATTCAGCCCTGTTTGTAGTGACTCAGAGTGCCGAATAAAGAGTGTGTCTAATCTAACTTTAAGTATTTAACATGGGGTCTGGCGTGCAGTGGGCCATTCCTGGGACAGACCTTTCACACTGTTGTCCCCAGGACCATTTGGGGAAGGAGAAGCTTACCAACAACTCGCTGTTGCTGCTACGTGACATTTTATTATACCCTAGTCATGAATTTATTTTCCAGAGCAAATAGGACACACTTATAAGGAGAGAAATAACAAGCCTCAAAAAGGCCAGGAGATAGGTTGAGGGGGGAGAGAGAGAGCTTGAAGAAGAGCAGAACAAATCACAATTACGCATGTGGTGACAAATTCATTTCCTCAATTGCAAAATGCTGTCTAGATCCTAATGAGAAAAGTAGACAAGCAAGGTAGTATTAGACAGTACACAACCATTTAACCTTTCAAAAACAATTCTCCAATGCTGTAGAGAGAAATTTTTATAATTATTTCAAGATTTATAACATTAAATATTTAAGAAACCAGATCCCAAGTCATTCCTAGGGCATCCAGGAAGCTTTTTCCTTTCCATTCTCATTGACCCTTAAGGCCTAATCTTCTAAAGGGCACAGAAAGAAGTAAAAATTGCTGGAAATCAAGAAGGGAGGTGGGGGGGGAGTAAAAACCTACCTACCAGGTACAATGAACACTGTTCTGGTGATGGGCACACTCAGAGCCCTGACTGAAGCATTATAAAAGTGATCCACATAATGAAAACATTTGTACCTCCTTAATATTTTGAAATAAAATAAAAATTAAGAAGAATTTACCTTCCACATTTGAAAAGTTTCCTAAGTCCCTTAGCTAGAGTCGTATGCAGGGATTAGAGACAGGGTCTTGCTCTTTTGCTCACAAGTGGCTCCCACGCTTCCTTACCTCTCAAAGTGCTCTTAGAATGTTAGCAGTTTTCATATTCTGACCTCTGAAGACCCATCAGGGACAGTCGGAATTTTCAAGCATACTAGCACAGTTCTTTCGTTTTGGTCTTGGTTGGTTGAACTGCATGTCCAATTAGAAGATGTTATTTTGGATTGTCTCATCCAATGCCTCCATTTTAAAGGTTAAAAAAAAACAAAGTGAGAGAAAGGTGTGAGTTGCTCAGGATGTAGCAAAACTCAGACTGCCTTCTAGCCATACAGCACTATCAGGCTGTTTCCTATCACCTCTTTTCAAAATTTAGACTCATATGAAGTTAGGACTAGAAGAAATCTTAAGTACAGCTACTCCATCTTAGTTTCATAGACTTTTCTCTCATCTGGAAAAAAAAAAAGTGCACATGACCTCAACATTTTGCATATATTAATAGGAGAATCATAGATCCCCTGAAGCCCATTGTTGGCTGGTGAGGATGCCCTACACCCTGGGCTAAGAACCACCAATCTAGTCCAACAGTGTTATTTTACAGATGAAGAAATCAAGACCAAAAGAGCTTGTTTATAAAAGCCGAGTGGGTTAAGGACAGTTCCAGGACTAGAGACCAGGTGTCCTGATCCCAAGCTGTTCCCATTTTCTCAGGTAAGTTTAGGTGCTATTAATTATTCCTCACAAAGGCCAATGGGTTTTATTTTCTCAGAATAATTAGTATCTACATGTGAATGATGGGGATCTAGCATTCATTTATAAAACCTCTCAATATATTTTTTTTTCTTTTTTTTTTTTTTTGTGGAGACAGAGTCTCACTTTATGGCCCTCGGTAGAGTGCCGTGGCTTCACACAGCTCACAGCAACCTCCAACTCCTGGGCCCAAGCGATTCTCTTGCCTCAGCCTCCGGAGTAGCTGGGACTACAGGCGCCCGCCACAACGCCCGGCTATTTTTTGGTTGCAGTTTGGCCGGGGCCGGGTTTGAACCCGTCACCCTCGGTATATGGGGCCGGCGCCTTACCAACTGAGCCACAGGTGCCGCCCCAATATATTTATTATGTATATACTATCTCTCAGACACTGTTCTAGTGCTAGCAAGACAGCAGTTAAGAAACAAACAAAATACCTGCCTTTGTTGAGCCTTCAGTATAGTGGCAGGAAGATAGACAATGAAAATTACACAAGCAAATATGTAATAAAGATGTCAGATAACAAGGGATGTCATGGAGAAAAATAATGCAGAAATTAAGCATAAAAGGGCATGTTGAGAGACCAGGGAACAGGGATGGGAACTGGTGTTGTTTAACATACACTGCTCAAGGAAGGTCTTCCTGATTAGTCAACCTTTGAAAACAGTAAAGGGAAGATCATGTATGTATTTGGAAGAAGTTGTTTTCAGGCAGAAGAAATAGGAAATGCAAATGTCCTGAGGTTGAAATAAATACAAAGCCACTGAAGAAGAACAAAGAACTAGATTCCCAGAGGTAATATAGGATGCTGATGGAAAATCCAGTCTCAGGGGAGAAGAGGGTCATGTGCAGGAGAGTCTGGGGTTTCTCTCTGTAGGCAGCACAGAAAACATTGAGGTATTTTGAGTAGAGGGGAAGTATGATCTGACATGAAAAGGGCCACTCTGGCTGCTCTATTGATAGAGCCTGGGCTTACTAACAGACAGGGTACAAGCAAGGCAATGAAGGAGGCTACATAATAGTCCAAGGAAGAGCAGATGTGGTGTAGGGTGGTAAAAAGTGGTCAGATTCTAGGTATGCTTTTAAGTAAAGCTGAAGTAATTTTTTGATGGATCAGATGAAGAATGACTCTCAGGTTTTTGGCTTGAGTAACTAAGGAATGGGGTTGTTTTTTTTGTTTTTGTTTTTTTTTTTGTAGAGACAGAGTCTAACTTCATGGCCCTCGGTAGAGTGCCGTGGCCTCACACAGCTCACAGCAACCTCCAACTTCCGGGCTTAAGCGATTCTCTTGCCTCAGCCTCCCGAGTAGCTGGGACTACAGGCGCCCGCCACAACACCCGGCTATTTTTTGGTTGCAGTTTGGCTGGGGCCGGGTTTGAACCCGCCACCCTCAGTATATGGGGCCAGCGCCTTACCGACTGAGCCATAGGCGCCGCCCGGAATGGGGTTGTTTTTGAGATGAGGTCGATAATAGCAAAAAGTATTTGGAAGATATCAGGTGAATAATGAGTAAGGATTCAGACATATTAGCTTTGTTATGAGCATTGGACATCCAGTTAAAGATGCTGAATAGGCAATTGTATAAAATAAGTCTGGGGTTCAGAGAAGAGGTATACGTTTATGAGTCACCGGCTCATAGAGCTTTGAAGCAAATGAAATAATCTCAGGGGTGCATGCAGATGAGCAGCTGTCACGTTCTCAAGACCAAGCACTCAGACGTGCCAAAGTGTATCCATCGAGGGAGGAGAAACCAGAAATAAAGCAGAGAAGTAGCAGCCGCTAACCCAGAAGAGCCAAGAGATTTCCAGGAGCCAAGTGACCACAATATTACCCCAAATGAGTAACAGTTCAGCTGTGAGCATTAAGGATTGGCTATTTGATGTAGTGATGCAAAAGTCAGTAATGACCTTGATGAAAGCAGTTTTGGAGCAGTGGTAGAGAGTAAAGCATGCCCATGGCAAGTTTAAGAGAGAATAGGAAGACAGGAATAGAAGATAGAGAATAAAATCATTGCTTTTCAAAGAATTTTGCTGTTAAATGTGGACACCAATGGGGTAGTATCTGGAAGACAATATGGGAGCAAGGAATTTTATTTGTAAACAGAATATAGTAAGTACAGCCTGTGAGTATTCTGATGGGAGTGACAGTGGGAAAACTGATGTTGATGAAGAGATGGACAGATGTCTTTGACTAGTCAGGAAAGGATGGGATCTAGTAGAAGGAGAGGGGTTACCCTTGAATAGGAGAAGACTCAATAAATCCCAGTAAAAAGACAGGAAGCACAGAGTATAGATTTCAGTTGGTTTCTAAATATGATGTCAGGGGGGTCTACTTTTCCCACACAAGCTCCAAAGTCCCATGCTAGGCTGACTTACTCCACAGACACCTTCCTCACTTCTCTCTGGCTCCTGTGATTCTAACTCCCATGCAGATACCTACTTTCCTTGGTCTAATCTAATAGATTTCATACTGAATTTTTCAGGAAATGAGGAGAAGTGGGAAAAAAGTGCCAAATACAAATCCTCAGGACTATCCCCCTTTGCTCTTTTTCTCTGGAAGGTTAATGCAAAGATTGAGGGAGAAAAAAAGACTGCTATTTATATAAAATCTACTCTAGTCATACTTTTGCCTAAAATACCACACGTAATTCCTTGAATAGTCTTAACAAATGCAAACTTATCATTTTAAAGATGAGAAAAGTAAAACAGAGAGAGGTCATGTGACTTGCAGGTGGACACGCAGCCAGTGAAGGCAGAACTAGTATTCAACCCTTGGTAGTTTGTTGTTCTTGCTTGTACATCTGAGGAGGTAGATAGGGAAAAAGTTGTACCTGCCTGAGCTCTCTGTCTCTCATCTCAAAATATTTCAGATGTTTCTAGGATGCAAGGAATAAATCTCAGTAAATTTAGGCTGGAAACGTGGAGCTCTGGAGAATATGGAACAACTCAGACTGAGCAGATTTTCTCCCTTTCTCTAACTCTCTGAGAAAAGGCTTTATCTGGAGCTAGAAATCAGAAGACGCTGCCTCTCAGAGGGGAAGCCAGCTTAAAAGTAAGTGGAGGTATCTTCCTTTCAGCCTTTATCAGAGTCTGTGTAAAACCCTAGAACTTTAGCTGATCTTCTTGAGTGTTCTCAAAAGAGCCTAAAAGACACCCTCTGCCGAGAACACTTTTTGCAATAAGTGAGAACTGAAGACAAAGCACTTTTGGTGATAATCCTTCCTCCACAAAGAAAATGTCTTCCTAGTTATTCCTTTTATGAGACAACCTATACTTAGCAGCAATTAATACCAACCTGTCTATACAACTTCCAGTGGAAATAAACGAAATGGAAACTGGAGATGATCTCTCAGGATGTTGTGTTCAGGAGTTGTTCCAATGATAGTGTCAAATTCATTTGTACACATCCCAGAATTCAAGAAAACTTTGTAAACAGGTTCAGAATGTCAAACAGAGCTTTATATTCATTTTCATTTGTATGTATTTAAGGTATACAACATTACGTTCTGATATACGTACACATAATGAAAAGTTTACCACACTAAAGCTAATTAATATATGCACCACCTTTTTTAAGTAATGAAAACACTTAAGAGATACTCTTTGAACAAATTCTGATTAATTCAGTTCACCGTAGAAGTTGTTTTGATACAGAATGAAGACTATCCTCTTAATAAGGCCTCCCTGGAGGGATCATCCATGCTGTAGAAAGCTACTGTGAAGGATCTTTAGAAACTGACCAGGGGTCAATAGATTTTTCTCCTCTAATTTGGTGTAGTGATTCTAATTAGAAAAGTTTTCAAATGTCTTATTGCAGGTGAGCTCAGCTTCAATGGCTAACATTCATTAAGGATATGGGCACTCTGCTAACCACCTACATTTCACATTCCCTTCTCCGGAAGGCTCACACAGGCTGCTGGGTCGAGGCTGCTATGGCCCAGTATGGATGTGCACTGTTGGAGAGCACACAACAAAAGTAATGAAATTCAGTTATGGTTTTTAATTCCGTAAATTAATGGACGAGGTAGTAAGTTGTAAATGCACAGGAAATGAACAAAGAGGAGGCTAGAATAAACATGTAGGCCTGTCCTCCACATAATAATGGAAAGTGTGAGAATCAGAAAATAAACTTTTATTTTGCAATCTGTTGTGCTAACAAACTTTTAATATGTAACTGTTTCAATCTATTTTCATGTTGGCATCCCTTTGTAAACACATGTTAAATCTGAGCACAGAGAGATGGACAATAGCAATGCATCACTAACTGCATCAATATTTTATGTAGTTGATCATGTAAAAATCAAAAGCAGATTTAGCCTTCTCTGTGGACTGTAGAGACTAAGGGGTTTCTGACCACATTTCCACTTCATAAACACAGCTATCCAACCAAGACTTGTTTACAAACTAGAAATGTGGTCAAACACTCTCCCTGATGTTTTGTTTGCTGACAGCTTGATAGCTTTAGAGATACTTCTACAAAACTAGATACATATATAATTAGGAAAACAGAAAAAAAGGACACTGTGGGAGGAATGCTAATAATATCTGATAATTAGAAATTGGTATTTTGGTGGATACATCAGAAAAAAATATACTCAATTCTATGTTGCGTTTCAATGTTCACACATGTAAAACAAGACACTCATTGTATATTTACATGGACTCCACTGTGTCTGTAACACTGCAGCAAAGAGATCAGCAATCAGGGTCCAATTGTCAAAAGCAAGAATTACAGAAATGGATTTTAGCTATCGAGGTTAAAATCTAAAATTTACAAATATTGGTCACTTATTCCTTCTTATTCTATGTTAATAATAATTTCTAAAGAAAGTCAAGAAATACTTATCCTCATTTTATAAATGAGGAGGAAAAGTTCCAAATACTTTTATGGCATAGCAAAAACACTAGACTAATAGTTTCATCAAATCTTTGATACAATCAGTTAATTGCCTTACACTTTCATTTTCTCACTTGTAAAGTCCAGAGAAGGAATTTGCTTTGAAGTCTATGAGTTCCATGCAGTTAAAAAAAGTGATGTTTTCTTGACAGAACAAGTCTCACATGACAGTCACTGGGGGAGGGCGAGTAGCACTCAGAGACCTGGACTTTCACCACTATTTTGATGATGAAATGTAACTGAAATCAAGAGATGAAGTCTGAAGGTGTATAGATAGTTCTTTGCATCAATCCTTCATTGAAAGTCATCAGAAATATGCAAAATTTACGATCTAACTTAAAAACAAGGCTAGGAAATATGTGACAAATTTCATTCCCTTAGCAAAAGCTATGGAAAATATTAATTTAATCATCTTAAGCCTAAAGTCAATGCATAAAGAAACCGATATTGTGATACGTTTTATAAACTTACGCTGATTGAATTCACTCACTCATTCACTCAGTATTTGAACCCAAGCAGGTGAACATTTCAAGAGAAAATTAAACAACTGGGCTCGACTGGATTGAATAGTGTCTCCCCCAAATTCGTATTTACCTGGAATGTGAATGAGACCTTATTTGGAAAAAGGACTTTGCTGATGTAATTAATAAGAAGAGCCCATGCTGGATTAGAGTGAGCTCTAAATCAGGTATGACTTGTGTTCTTACAATAAAGGGAAACTGAGGCACAGAGGGAGGAACCCTGTGAGGGTGGGTGCAGAGACAGGAGGGATCTACAAATCAAGAATGCCAAAGATTGCCTGCAACCACCAGAAGCTGGGGGAGAGGCATGGGACAATTTCTCCTTCTGATCCCCCTAAAGGCACCAACTTGGACAACACCTTGATTTTGAATTTCTGGGCTTTGGAACTGTAAGAGAATAAATTTCTGTTGTCGTAAGCCACACACGTTGTGGTGCCTTGTTACGGCAGCCCTAAAATCTACTACACGGACACTGGCTCAACCTAATATTACTGACTATCCATTTCAATTAAATTCTCAACATTCTCTGAAAGTTTGCTCTCTCTCTCTCTTTTAGACAATTGTTTCACTTCCCACATCTCATTTTTTCTCCAAACCCTCCTCTCAGCTTATAATGTGCTTCATTTTTACTTGACGCACACGATAGGAATTCTTGCATCTGCCCATCAGCAAGTATACTGCCCATCGCCATCTATTCCCAATACCATGACACGTCATCCATCTTCCAAAAGACAGCATGATCTTGCCTTCTCTTTCGAACCTGACCTATTACAGGCCAGGCACAGTGGCTCATGCTTGTAATCCTAGAATTCTGGGAGGCTGAGGTAGGTGGACCGCCTGAGCTCAAGAGTTCCAGACCAGCCCGAGCAAGAGTGAGACCCCATCTCTACTAAAAATAGAAAAACTAGCCAGGCACTGTGGTGGGCACCTGTGGTCCCAGCTACTCAGGAAGCTGAGGCAAGAGGATTACTTGAGCCCAGGAGTTTGAGGTTGCTGTGAGCTATGGCACAACAGCTTTCTAGCCTGGGAAAACAGAGTGGGATTCTGCCTAAAAAAAAGAAAAAGAAAAGAAAAGAAAAAAGAAAAAAATAATAATAACAGTTAACCTATTACTTGTGCTCTGCCTCCTCTATTCTCTCACATCTTTAAGCATTATAATCCTGTCATTTAGAATTTTCTTCTTAAGAAAAGAAGAAAGAAAGAACTTTTACTCCCATGCCTCCCTTCAGCTACTGGCCCATAACTCTCTACCCAGGGCTTAGCATAGAACAGGTAGACAACAAATATTTACCAATGAAGACTTACTATCCCGTAAGTGCTATGCAAAATAGAACAAATTTAATGATGAAGAGATTATAATTTCTAACATGTAAATACCAATTATATGATGGTATCATACATTTCTTGTTCATCATAGTTTTCAGTTATAATATTATAAAAATATCTCTCCAACTTATAAACATTAAATTTGTTTTTTCTTTTATTTCAGAGATAGGCTTTCATAATTAGATAAAAGGAATAAAGTTATCATTGCAGATGAATGGTTTTTGGAAATAAGCCCCTTGGACAACAATTCCAGAGGATAGCTATTCCATCTGATAGTTCAAAAATGCCAGCGTTTTTAGTGCATATGCTAGCAATTCATTGTCACTAAAGCAATGAGCCTTATATTCTAATTTTTTTCTCTTTTTCCCCCCAAGATAACTCATTTTTGACTGTGGAAAGGTTCTTCTAGGCAATCCATATTCAACTTTTCTGTATAAAATATTGTATGATGGGAGGGGAGAAAAGAGATAACTCACAGTGTTATTTTTTTTCCTGAATGTTTTTAAGAGATAAGTAAGATCTATTTATTTAATAACTGCTATAAGCAGACACTCTTTTAGGTATTTTGAACACTTTAATCTCACTCACCTCCCCTAAAACAATGCTTCAAAGAAGATATGGAGACTGACTTTGGGGGTCTTGAGATCCTCATTCTACTTGGTGATTGTAAAGTGTAGCTCTGATTACTTCCAAAGTCCATGCTTTTTCACTCTACTCCTTGGAAATCACTGTGATAGAAAAAGAATATCACTTTAAAAATGAAATCTATTAAGTTAGACAGGAGTGAATATATACATACTTTTCCTGACTGAATATATACATACTTTCTTTTTTTTTGTAGAGACAGAGTCTCACGGTACCGCCCTCGGGTAGAGTGCCCTGGTGTCACACAGCTCACAGCAACCTCTAACTCTTGGGCTTACGCGATTCTCTTGCCTCGGCCTCCAGAGCAGCTGAGACTACAGGCGCCCGCCACAACGCCCAGCCAGCTATACATACTTTTAATAATATTAATATGTTTGGTTTCATAAAGTACCATAAAAAATCTTCAAAATATGTGTCTATTTTTTCTAAAAGTGGTGTTCTTCTAGGAGGACAAACCCAAAACAGTTTGAGAGTAAGCTAATTTTCAGGAGCGTATCTCAGCATATTGTTGAAATGTCTTGTTTAGATGCCAATTTACTTTTACCATTTCAAACAGACAACAAAAAATAGTTTCATTTTGTTTTTTAAAAAAACTGGTTGAAATTTATTTTAAACAGAAAAGAATCCTAACTTCCAACTCGATTGACCCTGTGTAACCTGTCCATGTTCAAAACTGATTTTAACTTTGGCACTTTGGCAGTTACTATTGCCTGTGATATAAAAGTAAAGTAAATCTGAGATCAGGCCACAGAGTGTGGGAAAAGAAGATAAAAATCAGAAGACATGTACTTCAGCTCACTTCTACTGCAAAATAAGGACAACTCATCTCAGATAAAGAGATGTTTAAAGAATGCAGAATATTTCTTCTTTTTTTTTTATTGTTGAGGATTCATTGAGGGTACAATAAGCCAGGTTACTCTGATTGCAATTGTTAGGTAAAGTCCCTCTTGCAATCATGTCTTGCCCCCATAAAGTGTGCAGAATATTTCTAAAAAAATTATAACCCTAATGATAGTCTTCATGAATACATATTAATTTATATGTATCTTATATACTCCTTAATGTAGAATTGAAACACATGATCTGAATATCAAACAAAATAATTGAAACCATACATTTTCTGAATAAATTTAAAATTATGTAGAAAAATGCTTGATTTTTTTTCTAATGAAAAACTCAGAATATTTCTTAACATGGATGCTTACTCATAATACTTTCTGTATCTACTTCTTAACTTCCTCTATCTCCTTTAACAGGACACAGAAATACAGTGATTTTTCTTTCTCTCAAAGAAAGTGCTACAATTTCTAAAGCTACCCATTGAGTGTTTCTGAGCCACAGCCAAGAGCTATTTCAAAATGAGGACAGATTTCTTTTCTCCCTGGGGACAGACAGCATGATGCTTCTTCAGGCCTGCATTCTAAGCCTTTTCTCCCTCAGATCTTGTCCAATATGAGGCGGAAAAAGACACTTCTATTACTAAATGCTGACAGCAATCAAGGTGGGATTACGTTCATTTTTTATTCATGTTAAATTAAATCATCTGTAGTTCTATAATGATGAATTTAGCCATTCACTTAAAGAGAAACAAAAGAGATTTCAACCACTCTATCAGAAAGGAAACAACTATCAAATTGTTCTCAGATATGGGTCAAGAACAGGTCATTGTGAATGTAGCTGAACATAATTATGACATACATTCATAACTCCTGGCATTGTCTCCACTGTCAGCAAAGAGTGTGCAAGGAGATTACTTCAGATACCAAAGGTTACAACTGTCTCATGTTCCCAACCCATTACTATGCTTTGTTAATGGATGCTTCCCCATCCATTTTATTTGCATCTTCTGTGTACAGCAGTGTCTTTTGTTATTGTTGCAGAATTTTCCCAATATAGTGATTTTTTAGTATTTTCATAGAGCTTGAACAACTCTAAGAACTGTCTCACAACATCTCTTCAGACTTCCCATGTGAATTCAAACACAACATGCAATTGTGTCATTTATATCAGTAGAGAGAAACCAAGAAAGAAAGGTTAATGTTCCAATGCTTTTAATGGAGTTCTTTCTGCATCAGACTATTTTATTTCTCTGTGAGATGCGGTTATAGATGGTGATAAAAGAGCTGAACCAAATAAGCCTGGATTACATTAGTGATACTGAGGCAAGCTTTGGCTCTTGGATTCTCTCTAACTTGCTGTAGTTTGAATATCTAAGAAGATACCGACATTCTTTTCCACCATTCGGATTTTCTACCTATTTAACCTCTAGATTGGGAGGGTGTAGGAGAGGGCAGAAGAAAGAATAATTCATTTTGGATGTGAATAATTTGCTTTATGTTAGCTGATGAGTTTCAAATATCTCTAATATCAATTCCATTTTAAAAAGATAATTGGTGTGCTCCCACTTAACGGGCACACCTCTTGAGTACAGGACACAATTACAACAGGGACTCTACCTGACAAATGCAAACATTATAGCCTAGTTGTTTGTATCCTCACATTGACCTGAAATTTAAAAAAAATAAATAAATAAGAAAAAATATTTTAATAATTCACTTCAACTACTATTTTAATGTTTTTTTTTTTTTAATTTGGGGGGTCTCTGTGTCTGTGTGTCTGATTTTTTTTTCTACAGCATTCATGCTGCCATTGCAGAACTCTGTTGTCAGAACATAGATTCTAGTTTGCTGCTTAGAACAGGCTTAAGTTTAGCAAGGAGCATGTTCATAAACACTTCTTTAGCAAACTGCTGCTCCCTGCCTGTCAACTGCCACACTAGGACTTGAGAAAGGATGGAATATTACACAAGGAAAGGCCAAGCAAAGGAGCAGGGTGGAGCGGAAACCACAGGCCGAAACAAAGTTCACTTGCCAATGAGATACCACTCTGTTCAGCAAAAGGAACTAAGTGGATCTAAGTGGAAAGAATACCCTGAGAAGGAGGTCAGACAGAACTTAGGTTTCAGGCAATGAGGATTAAATCTAAGTCACAGGGAAGGTGACATAGACATTTAAACAGAGAGCTCCTAGGGCCAGTAGACACCAAGGAAAGTGAAGTCAAGGGCAGGGATCCAGACAAAGATGGTGCATTCTTCAGTGGTAAAAAGAAATGCGCTATCAAATCATAAAAAGATATATAGAAATCTTGAGTGTACATTACTAAGTGAAAGAAGACAATTGAAGAGCCTACTTACTGTATAATTCTAACCATTTGACATTCTGGAAAAAGTAAAACTATGGAGATAGCACAAAGATTAGTGGTGTACCAGGGGTTAGGAAGGAGGAACGGGTGAACAGGCAGAGCACACAGTTGTTAGAGCAGTGAAATTACTTTTTACATTACTATAATGGTGGATAAGTGTCATTGCACATTTGTCAAACCCATAGAATGCACAACACCAAGCACTAACCATAATGGAAACTATGGAGTTGAGGTGATGATAATGTTTCGGTGTTGGTTCATTGATCGTAACTAATGTACCACTCTAATGCGGGATGTTGATGGCAGGAGAGTCTGTGTGTGTGTGCTGTGAGGGACAGTAGGTATACGGGAACTCCCTCGACTTTCCATTTAATTTTTCTGTGAACCTAAAACTGCTCTAAAAATAAAGTTGTGTTTTTTTTTTTTTTTAATAAAAAAGATAGCACTGTCGAGGTCAGACAAGAACTGTCAGCAAGACTTTTCAGCAATGACCTAGGACATCAGTCCAAAAGGACCCAAAGCATTCCTTCCTATTCAGATCCAGGCTCACAATTTGGAATAAAGATACAAGATCGAATATAGAGTTCAGATTTTAAATTGAACTATTCCCCAATTCATACCTTGAAGCTCTAACCCCCAATGTGATGGTATCTGGAGATGGGGCCTTCGGGAGATAATTAAGTTGAATGAGGTCATAGGGTTTAACCATAATAATGAGATTCATGCCTTATGGGAAGAGTCACCAGAGAGCTTTCTCACTTCTTTCTCTGCCAGTGAGGAGATCCAGAGAAGGCAACCATCTGTAAGCCAGAGACTCCCCAACAGAACCATGCTGGCACCCTGACCTCAGCCTTCTGGTATTGTGAAAATGAATGTCTTTTATTTAAGACACCTGGTCTTTGATATTGTTACTGCAGCCCAAGCAAACTAAGATAGGTGATATCAGCCAGGTCCACTTTCTACTGTGCCAAGTCCCCTAAAGCTCAATCTAAAACTTTGAGGTGGTCATTGTTGACTGTACTCTTCAATTCTTGCAAACCGCCAGGCCTTTCTATCTTTGCTCTATAGCCAGATGATTAAATCTTTCAGTAAGTGCAGAAGAAATTGCTGAAGGCAAGAAAAAGTCCTTAAATATCTACAATCCAATTTGCTTTGTGAACAAGTATGTTGTTATTCTGGATGAATACCTATTCTTTAGTATAAAAGATGTGACTATCTTAGGAGTGCAAAACTAACTAAGGTGGTAGAAGTAACTGCAAGTCCCCTTGATCCTTCTGTGTTAGGTGAAAATGCAAGGAAAACAGAGAAAATATGGATAAATATGATGCTTTATTTTCCTTGTGTTAAGACCCTGTCATTAAAATCACTTCAAAGAAAAATCGCCCTCTGGTTTTTCTATTCTTGGATTTGCTGAATAATTTCACATCATTATGGCCATTCTTTACTTACTCTGGCTCTTATTTCCAGAGTAACACATCCTCATCATTTTAATCTATGTTGAAAGTTGCCTTAGCATTATGCTTTAATGTTGATCTTCCCCCAAAGGACAATGATTAGATTGGTGATCCGCCTCAGGGTAATGGCACTGCATGGCTGTGTGAAGGGCCATGAGCAGGGTCAGCCCCATCATTCCTTACTCTATGGTCAGGGATTTGAGGTAAAGGCCCTGCTTCTGTGAAATCATGCATATTTATTAAGGCATGCAATCACAATGTGCTTTTGCTAGTCTCAGTAAGAAAACAGAACTCTACAAATTCTTTTTTGACATGATTCCTAAGATAACATAAGCAATTGTAAGCATGAACTCAATTTTACTTGTAAAAGAATCTTGGGAGGCACCTGTGGCTCAAAGGAGTAGAGCGCCAGCACCATATACCGGAGGTGGTGGGTTCAAACCTGGCCCCAGCGAATAATTGCAAAAAAAAAAAGAATATCAACATTTTCATGAGCTTTAAAAGAATGCAATCTAAACACCCCTGATTTCCCCATAGGAAAGAGTTGGGGAGTAAAATTTGGGGCAAAGGCAGAAGTTGACTCCTACTCTGGAGAAATTATACCGTCAAACTGCCACCCATGGGGGGTTGACTGCCACAGCTCTCCCCCAGCTTTGCATTTGCTTTTGGGCACAGAACATGGAGCTTATTCTTCAGAAGCGGTCTGCTCTCCCAAGAGATCCTCTAGGCAACTAACCGTTTCCAGTACCACAATTTACTAGAATACAAACTTCAACAGCTTCTTGTACAAGAGCCACATACTGCAGTCCTAGTAAGTGTTGGACACATTCTCTCATTTCATATTTAGAGCAAACTTCCTAAGTGTCCTTTATCTCTATTTTCTATTCAGGACACAGTGATTTTAGGATGAGAACTTACTTAACTAAGGTCATGAAGACAACAAAAATAAGAGACAAGGTTTTAATCCAGGCTTCTGGAAGTATGGCCCGGTTAGTCACAAGTATGTGGTGCTGTGTTAGGGTTGTAATTAGTAAGAAATTCATTATACTATTTCATTGTAAGATTAGCATTCGCGGTCAATTTATATGTCAAAATGCCAACTTTACAAAGATTTCAAGAAATGTCTAAGAGTATTAGGCCCTTGTTGGATATGTCCAAGGTCCTCCTTCAGTCTCATTGTCCTGCGTCATTAGATGTTGGGTTCAAGAGTAGGAGGAATCCTCCTTTCCCGCAACCTCTATGGCAGTCAGAATTCCATAGTGTTTGTATATGAGAGTTTTGAGGAAAAATGGAAGAAAGCATGCAAGTAAAAATGCAAAAGCTTAGACATACACATATACAACCCAGAATCCTTTGCATTTTGGTTGACATAGGTCCCAAGTTCTCACTTCATTCCTTCTCACTGGCCATCACCAGGACAGCCACCCAGATGTGTGTTTGGGTTGTTACTGTGCTTAGGTCTAGAGACATTCTCAGGTCCTCTCCTAAATCTCCTTCCTTGCCTCCTTTCAGGGAAAGGCACCCCAGTTGGCCCTGGCTCTGGTCCATTTCAGTTCCACAGCCACCAGGACCTGAGGAAACACCTCCCTATATAACTCCAAATACTCTCTCCTGTAAGCTATTTCATACTCACTCCACAGAGGGCTTTGTTGTCATCTGAGAGCCAGGGACATGTGCTTATAGATTGCTCCCCCGGGGTACTTCTTTCTTGCAGCAATCCTTCCCTGGCACATGACTCATCCCCTTCTGTCTTCTTCATTCTTTTGAAGCACAACTATTTCCCTCACTACTGTTTTAAAATGGGCCATCTTCCAGTCTAGGTGAGCATAAGAAGCTAGTCTCTTGAGCATTCAATGTCTTCTGCCATCATCCCAGCCTAATCGCTGTCTCGTGACACTCTCAGCCAGGCCGAGGCTATCACTACTTGTAAGCTGTGTTTTGCCCAAGGTAGGAAATTTTGGCAATTACATCCTGGAAATTCTAGGATTTTACCCTACGTTTTTGTAAGCCAAAACTACATAGAAGCCTGTCATATACAAACGATACA
This sequence comes from Nycticebus coucang, assembly GCF_027406575.1. Classification (NCBI taxonomy): domain Eukaryota; kingdom Metazoa; phylum Chordata; class Mammalia; order Primates; family Lorisidae; genus Nycticebus; species Nycticebus coucang. The sequence goes on along the minus strand of NC_069784.1, from coordinate 77,991,740 downwards.
GAGTTTAAAAATGGAGACAAGATCTTAGAACATGTGTCTCCAGAGGCACAATTTCCTTTACTTCTTATCCCCTTCTAGCCACACTGCTCTCATCAAAACATCGAGTTGCTGAAACTGATCTTAAAGCAATTGAACTGTGAATGGACAGGGAGCCTAAACTTCCTTCTCAGAACATTAGAACTTATTGACTCCAGTGCAGCTCTTGTGAGTTAATGGGTGGGACCAGATTAGGCAGCCTACAGCTGCCCTGTGTCCATTACCACCTGAGAAACTGGTAGAGCCAGTAGCCCAATTCATGGATTCACATTACCCAGCACCATACACCTACTGTCCTTTTACCTTTGAAAATAGCTTTTTTTCCATCTAATATTAAAACAGTGAAAACAGTCTTCCAATGACAAAGAATGTATTTTAAACCTATAGCGGAAAGTATCCAAATATAAAAATTTCCTCTCCTGCTTTTTCCTATTTTTGCTTTGCAGCAAATTCCGTAATGAAAAACTGTAAAGAAATAACTCTTCATTGTCCCCATCCATTTCTAAATGAATTACAAATCTTCTGGTCTGCCTTTCCATCAAGGAATTACCAGATTTGAAAGCCTGCAAGATATGACCCGATTCACCCCATTCTGCCTCCAACCACAAAAGCATAATTTCCTTTCATTTTTTAACAGAACATGACTTTGTAGAGAAGTTCTTTATTTTGATACAAATCTCATTCTGCAAGAAAAACATGAATAGTCAATATTTCCTCATGTATCTTGCTGTTCATCTACAATAACCAATTTATTCAAAGAGATTTATTACCTTACTCCAACCTCCTGCTTAGCACTGACAAAGCTGATAAGGCAATCACTATATTTATGAAACTACCACCTTTTGGTTAGGTAAAAAGGATGTATATATAAAGATGTGCAATGAGTTTGTTCTTACATAACTGGAGATGAAATCACAGGGTGATAAAACTGAGAAAACCACCTTAAGAAACAGAGTGAAAGCAAAGTGGCTGAGACTCTCCTGGGCTCAGAACACTGCTCTTGAGCAGAAACTGTATGTATGAAAATACCAACTCCTTCATATCTTTGACAAGTATGTGTCAGTATTAAGTTTCCATTAAATGCAAATTTGATCTTTTATAAAATCATGCTTAAAGCTCATATTGCAGCACATCCATTAGATTTCAGTATGCTTTTAAGAGACTGAATAATTGCATTCATTTAGAAGCTACCTTGCAATATGCATAAAGCAAAATTCTCATAAAATTTAACTCATTCCAACAAAAGTCAAATTCCATTCCAAAAATGTAAATAAAGCCATTCTGCTATCTGTTTACTTAACTGACTCCTTTTTCCTCAGAAGAATTTGGTCCTTGCAATCAATAGTCACTGATTTATTCTGTAGTATTGCTTTAGTTCTTAGACATGAGAATTGAGATATTTTGGAAAAGGGAGAATTGTAGATCCCTTCAAGTATATCATCAAATCTCAAACATTTTAATCATAGTAATATTGTCTTACAAATTATGTTTTATGTATTTCAATGGCTCAAAGACCATACATTATTTCAATCTAATTTTAATCCTCTCCATTCTGATAGGTATGTAAAACAGATATTTCACTGAAAAGAGGGGAAAAAAAAACCCTAAAGCTTAGAGATGTTAAATCAAATTTTCGAAGTCACTTATGTTTTGAGTATACAATATTGAAGATACAAGATTAGAATCAAGGTCTTCAGACTCCACAGAAAGTGTTCTTTGTGTCAATAAAGTTTTTGAAAATATCACACTTATCAAACTTCTCCCGCATAGAAGTTTCCGAAACTACTTTATAATTTTCTTGATAAATCTAAAAAAGGTTCTTTGAACTGACAAGTTGAACTATGCCATCACATATTGGTATTGTTTTACATTTTGAAATATGAAATATTGCCTTTCCCAACACTGTATGATTTCAGAATGCTGCTCCGTTCTAATTGTTGGGCTTTATTCTTTAAATGGGCACTAAGAATCCCTACGCTGCCCCTGAGCTGTGTGGCATTTAACTTACCCTTACAGGAAATGTGCTCACAATACCGTAGAGCTCTAATGGATGCTTCTCTTCTCTATTACCGTCTGTGGATACTTCCACCCTTGTTCAGATATCTGCAAGTTGCCCCATTTTTAATTCCCACAGCTATTTTGAACATCATCTTTCTGCTGTTCCTGTTTTTCTCGGTCTCAATCATTCTTAATCCTGCTAAGATTTAGGTTGTTACATTCAACATCCAGGGAGAATGTTCCTTTCCTCAGTTTGAGGAACTAAATGATTACATCACATTTTCTACTACCTTTTAATCTTTTTATCTGTGGTTCATTCCAAGAATTTTTTCACTTTTCACACCAGAATATGTACACACATGCATTTATTCTGAAATTTGAATTTATGGTTGATCAATTGAAGCTGTGCACACAAATAAATAGGATGTTGCTCTTCTGGAAGGAATAAATCATTTTGGATATTTAACGCTTAAATTATCATTAAACTCATAAGATGAAAGAAAATGATGACTCTCAGTGAGGGAGATGAAGTAACTTCAAGGCACTTTAGAGCCCTTTGATTCCTAATGTGGGGAACTAGAAATATCTGCAGTAGAGTAATGGAAACATGGAGGGTTGGAAGCTGAGATAGATAACCTTGGTGACCATTTGAGCTAGACCCTGAAAGTCTCAAGCTCTTTTTCTGAATCCACAGATAAGATGAAGCTCACAAGCATAAACTACTTCTCAAGTTTATTCCTAGCATACAAACCATAAATCTACCCTTTTCTCTCCCACTCAAAATTAGCATATAGGAATAAAAATGAGTGTGAGTGATATTATGCTAGGTATAACTACCCTAAAATAAAATGTAAGTCTATGACAACTTTGGCACTTCATCATTAGAAAAAAAATTAACAACAAACTATCTCATATAAACTTTTATATAGCAAAGTCAGAAATAAGAATTCAAATTTTTGAATTTGAATTGGGGTTGAATCTGTGGGTTCCAGAGAGGGAGAACAATTTATCTAAGATCACATAGTCAGTAGTGGAAGGGTTGACGTTGGTGCCACACCTGTAAATCCATTAACGTTCGAGGTATATTATTAAGCTGCCTCACAATAAAACTGCAAGACATGACATATTGAAACACTAGAGAAAGACAGAGCAATGAATTTCAAACTACATGATATTATTGAAGCAGAAGGTCACTTCTAATAATATAGGCCATGTGAATTACTAAGAAGTATTAATAGTGATAAATTTAACAGCCAATGAGAAATTTAAGGCATGTAAAATTACCCAAAGGATAAACAAATTTCAGAAAAGACTCTTAAAGTACAACTAGTGAGCGCCTTTGCTATTACAAATATCCTATTTCTGTGCATGTTAGCAAAAAAAAAAAATTTCAAGGCAATGGCACCGTATTTAATAAATATGTATGTGATACGAGATGTAATTTTGATACTGAACAAAGCAGTTTCTAGTAAACTTGCCCCTGCATGCCCAAAGTAGTAGCTAAAAAAGTAAAACTGTCTTCATGTAATTTTATTTATCTGGCTTAATTCTTTAATTAATTTTAACTCCATTAGCTGGTGGGGGTGGAGTTAGGAGAAGCCCTTGCTCTTTAGGCACTTACAGTCTAAAGCAGACAACATGCTGAGAGTAACCAAGGAACTAAAGAATGAACTTGAGTCATGCAGTTAAAAATATTAATATAAATTTTATCCCAAAGCTATATGAAATTAATCAAAAGATAAAATGTGCAAAAGTACTACAGATCAAAAGTATTATGATAGGTTTTGTGATTCAACAGGCAAAGTATATTTTATCATTCTTTAGTACTTAGCATGCTTGTAGTGTCTTATAAATATATGCTAACTATGTTCAAAAACACAACTTATATTTCAGTACAATATGTCGTGCTTGCTCTGATAACTGATTTTTAGTTTCATTAACCTAACTGCAAACAAATTACTTGTCAGGTACATAAAATATTTCATCCATTTCACACATGGTTCACTTATCTGCAGTGATGACACTGGATTCCACATATTTTAGGGGCTGGGGTGGAAAAAACTCATCCTATTCTTGACTTGATCCTGAGCCACCTCCTCAATGCTCTGTCACTGCCTATTACTGCCTCATGGGTGATGATGCAGAATGTATCATTAGAATTAAACATATCCACATATACTCATTATAAAACAAGACGCACTTGAAACCATTCTGTCCTCAAAGCAATGTTTATTGCTGTCAACCTCTACACTTTTGACATAAAAGAGATAAATCATCTAGACAAACCAAGAAACTCCTGGTTTAAAGGGAAGCAAAGTAATAGACCACTATAAAATGATCAGGGACCACGGAAGATC